>NC_066342.1:5193894-5234847 GCF_022539315.1 Serinus canaria | reverse complement strand
TTCTCAGTTTTAGCAAGACTTCTCATCAGGGCCGGTCAGGACGACCCTCAAAACTGGCATCTGAACGAAACGGTTCAAGGAGCCTAACCAGAAGCAGACAACTTCCAGCAGTCCTCCAGACCCTGCAAGGCTGAAGAAGTATGTAAGTTTATATCAGCCTTTATAGCACGCTAAATTTCTTTTGGGTCCTCCCCGGTTTTTGATTTTTTTTTTCTTTTTTTTTCTCGTTTTGGCTGCTGAAAGGGACACGATAAAATGGGATCGAAAAATAGTACTTTGAGACGATCCCAGACCGAGAGAGATTTATATTTAGTAATCCTAGAAATCTTATCTTCTAACAACTTTTCTTTCTCTAAATGTAAACTCTCTAAGACTAACCTAATCAAATTTAAAAAATTGATACTTTCTCAGTTTCCTGATACTAACACAGAAATAATTACTAAAGATTCCTTCTGGGACACTGTCGGGACCAAGATATATAACTTCCAATCTAACCAGGATTTCTCTGTAACTCAGTACATGCCGTTATTTCACATAATAACTAAACAACAGAAAAAACCAACAAGACTAGCTCAAATTTCGCAAGAGGGACAGATCTCCATTCATACGCTAATCAAGCTGATAATGATCTTGCCTTGGAATGCAGTCCCCCGCTCTCGGGTCCCCTGGGTCCTAATGCCCCTACAGCCTCTGTCCCGCTCTCTGTACAACCCGCGCCGTCCCTCCCTAACCCCCCAGGGCTTGCGGGGTTTGCGCCGTCCTTCCCTCCCCCGCCCATCCCCCCCGAACGCGGCAACCATTATTTCGGCAGCGTTCTCCTGCTTATCTGCAAGTGCTGCCATGCCTTTTCCAGCCGGATCAGGTCCCCACCCAGCTCCTGCCCCTCCCCCCCAACCCTATCGCCGTTTTTCCCCGCATCCGCTGCAGGCCCCCCCCGCCACGGTGGCTCTGCCTGCCACCACCGCGGCTTCACTCCCCCCCACCCGCCCTCCCCCGACCCCTCCCACCCCGCCTGTCCCCGCCCGGCATTCCTCAGCCCCCGCCGCCGCTTTACTGATCACAGCCCTGACCCCCCGCTGCCGCCACTCCCATGTCCACGTGTATCCCCACCCCAACCTCTTCCTGCCTTCCTACAGTGGCAGGATGCCCCCCTGAGTGCCGCCACGGCCCAGCTCCAGCAAACCACCCTGTACCCGCGGCATCCCAGACGGGTTTCACTGCCCCCTCTCCTCTGCTCCCCCCTTGTCCCCATCCCCAGGCTATCCAGCCGTCCACCCACCCTCAATGTCACCCGAACGGAATCTCAGAGATCCCCCACGGTGCTACCCCTCCCCGCCAGTCTTGTGTATGCTGTGCTGCCATCCCAGCCCCAATGGTGACTCCCTCTGGCCAAGCTCTGCCATGTGCCTCCTCACAGCCACCAAAGACTTTGAAAATACCTGCTCCTACACGACGTAAAAAGCATAGGACATGGACTGCCCGCCCTCACTCCTCAATGGAGAACAACAGCAGTTCCAGTGACTCTGATTCTGATATGGTGGACATTGATCCATGGGCTCTAATTAAGATAGAAGCAACTAAGGCAGGTGATTGGCCGATGGCAGAAAAAACAAATGCTTTCCCTGTAGAGTATAGACAGGGGAGAAATGGAGGGGAATCTGGTATAAAGACATGGAAACCAAACTCAAATAAGGAACTCGTACAATTAAGAAATATAGCCAAAGAACATGGCAGAGGCTCACATATTTTTAGAAATTTCTTAGAAGCTATGTTCTCAGCACGTCTTACTTCCCCACGATATTAAAAATATCTCCCACTGCCTCCTTTCCCCAGTAAAATATATGTTATGGGAAAGGCATTGGAAAAAACAATTAAAAACATTATCAGACTCATATTCAGCAGATGCTGATAGGACAATTTTACAGTAGAACAGCTGGCTAGGGAAGGGGATTTACAGAAACCTGCTGACCAACTTGAAATTTTGAACAAAGAGGCTTTGTGGGATATGGCACTTGCAGCAAAAACCTCCTTACTTCTTGTACATGATGACACAATGCCCACTATGCATTTTTCTACTATTAAACAAGGAGTAGATGAAAGCTTTATCAAATTTGTGGACAGAATTAAAGATGCTTTGGAAAAACAGATAGAGAGCTCAGAGGCAAGAAAGGACTCTTATGTAAGCGTGCCATGAGTAACTCAAACGAACAATGCAAAACAATTCTGAGGTCTCTACCCACAGATACAGACCCTACCATAAAGCAAATGCTGGAATGCTGTACATGCCACTTGTCCACTGAAAATACAATGGCCCAAGCAGTTGCTAAGGGTATTGCTGAAGGAGTCTCTGGTGCATATGCAGTAATAGCTTCTAAAGACCAGACCTGCTGCTTTCACTGTTGAGATTCTGGACATTTTATAAAGGACTGTCCAGACAGGTCACCTACCCATACCCTCGTAACACCTATCAAAAACCCCAAAATCAGCAGCGCTACCAGCAGCGTTCGGGAGACGCCTCGCGCAGCCCGGTGGAGCCCCGGGCTATGACAGCAAATCAAAGGCCACCCAGACCCAACCACGCACCATCCCAGGAGGTTCCGGACCACAAGAAGAGGATCCAACATAAGGGGCGTTACAGATGGGAACCCGCTGCCAGCTGGTAACTGCTCTGTCCATTGACTTTATTATTAAGAAGGTTTATCATGTTCCCACAGGCAAATATGGGCCAAAAGGTGGTCCGTTTGACATCTTAATTATAGGTGACACTCTCCATAGACCAAAGGAAATCTTTGTTGTTCCAGAAGTACAAACGATGCTCCCAGGACAAGAGATTTTTGTTCAGGTGTACTGCATGGACTTACCATTTTTCCTTTCAAAGGGAACTCCTATCGCACAAGCCTTTCTACTCCCAAAGAATCACAGGGAACAGATTCCTCTCAACCCTACAGTAATGTGGGCACAAGCTGTGGGACTAAACAAGCCTACCGTCGAGTGTTGTCTTACCTGCAGAGGGGAGAAGATCCACCTACCGGGGATGCTGGACACCAGTGCTGACGTGACCATCATCGCTCGCTCAGAATGGCTAGCACGCTGGGATCTACTACCTGTCGCAGGCATGATTTTAGGGATTGTTGGAGCTCCGGTATCCATGCGAAGCAAGAACAACATCCGTGTCGAAGGGCCTGAAGGCAAGTTGGCAACCATCCGCCCATTTGTGGTAAGGCCCTCCATCACCCTTTGGGGCAGGGGTGTTCTATCCCAGTGGGGGGCTTCCCTACATATTCCCACTTGGGACTTCTAATCGGAGCCACTGAGGAGCGCGCACTGCCAGAGACCCCTCGTCTCACCTGGAAATGCCATGACCGTATCTGGATTCCACAGTGGCCCCTCTCTAAAGCTAAGATGCGCACACTACAAGCCCTCGTGGACGAACAGCTTGCCAAAGACCACATCGTCGAGACCACCAGCCCTTGGAACTCTCCAGTCTTTGTACTACCAAAGCCTGGAACGGACAGGTGGAGGCTCCTCCACGATGTTCGCAAAATCAACGAGGTCATCGAGGACATGGGCTCCCTCCAGCCTGGCCTGCCCTCCCCATTGATGCTGCCTAGAGACTGGACACTTGCTATCATAGATATTAAAGGACTGTTTCTTCAGCATTCCACTGCCCCCCCAGGATGCTCCACGGTTCGCTTCCTCCGTCCCTTCTCTTAACAAAGAGGCCCCACTCAAAAGATATCATTGACGTTTTTTTCCTCAAGGAATGAAAAACAGTCCCACTATATGCCAGTGGTATGTTGCTCACATCCTGTCTCCCGATCGGAACCTATTTCTGGATGCAATCATCTACCACTATATGGATGATATCCTGGTTTGTGCATCAGATAAAGATTACTTAGAAGAAGCAGGTAAAACGACCATTGAAACCATAGAAAAGGCAGGATTCGAGATTCGTGAGGACAAAATACAGTACACCAACCCATGGACTTAGCTTGGATTCCAGATTCTGGAAAGGATCATCATACCCCAGCAGCTCACCATCTGAGACGACCCAAAAACCCTAAGAGACTTACACAGCCTGTGTGGATCCATCAACTGGGTACGTCTACTGCTAGGAATTACAGCAGAGGACCTTGCTCCCCTGTTCAACCTTCTCTGTGGCAAGGAAGACCTGAACTCTCCATGCACTCTCACAACAGAAGCCCAAGGTGCCATCATCAAGGTCCAGGAAGACCTGTCTTCACGCAAAGCCCATCGCTTTGAGCCCAGCCTGCCTTTCCAGTTCGTCACTCTGGGAAAAGCACCTCGGTTCTATGGACTGATTTTCTAATGGGACTTTCAGCTTTGAGACCCATTGCTGATCCTGGAATGGATTTTTACAAACAACCAACCTACAAAGACAATTACCACCTTCCAGGAAATCATGGCACATTTAATAAAAAAGGCTAGAACTCGCCTCCGCCCTGTTGGAGGGTGTGAGTTCACATGCATATACTTGCCAATAACCACTGAGGACCTGGAGGATTTGCTCCAGACCAGTGAACATCTCCAGTTTGCCCTAGATAGCTATACAGGCCAAATTTCAGTTCAGATCCCAAACCACAATTTTTTTAATCATGATGTAACCTTTCATCTGACCCCAAAATTAGTCCAAAGTAGGACACCTCTCAAAGCCTTAACCATCTTTACAGATGGCTCAGGGTCATCCCATAAGTCTGTAATGACATGGAAAGACCCTCAAACAAAAAAATGGGCATCTGACATACAAATAGTGGAGGGATCTCCACAAATTGCGGAGTTAGCAGCTGTTGACAGAACTTTTGAAAAGTTCAAAAATGAACCTTTTAATCTGGTCACAGATTCAGCCTATGTTGCTGGTATAGCTATGAGAGTAAAACATGCTCTTCTCAAAGAGGTTTCCAATCCAAGGCTGTACCAATTGATGTCACTTAATTTCCCACAGAAAGCAACCTTACCACATAATGCATGTGAGGTCACACACCGACCTCCCAGGTTTCATTGCAGATGGGAACAGGAAAGCAGACGCATTAGCCATGGCAGTACAAACTGCTAATGTTCCTAACATCTTTGCCCAGGCAAAGTTGTCACATGCGTTTTTTCATCAAAATGTACCTGCCCTTATCAGAATGTTCAAACTTTCAAAAGATCAAGCAAAAGCTATTGTTGCTACATGTCCGAACTGTCAAAGCTATCAGATACCATCCATGGGGATGGGAGTCAATCCCCGAGGTCTGAACAGCTGCCAGTTGTGGCAGACAGATGTGACTCACTTCACACCTTTTGGAAGGTCAAAATACATGCATGTATCAGTCGACACGTTTTCAGGTGCAGTATTTGCATCATCACATCCTGGAGAAACCACACAGCACACAATAAAACATTTTCTCCTCACCTTTGCCACCCTAGGAGTACCAAAGGAGACCAAAACAGATAATGGACCTGCCTATACCTCCCGTAAGTTAAAGGAGTTCTTCAGTGAATGGGGAATAGCACACAAGACAGGCATACCTGTAAACCCCACAGGACAATCCATTGTGGAAAGGACACACCAAACCCTCAAAAGGGTCCTCAATCAACAGAACTTAGACACGAGAATCAAATCTCCAGTGGAAAGACTTTGCAAGGCTCTCTATGTCATCAGCTTCCTGAACCGTACAGCATCAGAGCCTGACCCGCCAATACTTTGCCATTTTGCAAATACCACCCAAGCAAAGCTCACTGAGAAACCACCTGGTCTCATGAAGGACCCCGAA
This sequence comes from Serinus canaria, assembly GCF_022539315.1. Classification (NCBI taxonomy): domain Eukaryota; kingdom Metazoa; phylum Chordata; class Aves; order Passeriformes; family Fringillidae; genus Serinus; species Serinus canaria. The sequence goes on along the minus strand of NC_066342.1, from coordinate 5,229,073 downwards.
ATGTGTACCTACTACCACCCTCTGGTCCAAGATGGTACCCAGGAAAAAACATAAAACCATACCTAGGCACTGCAAACACAATGAAAGATGACAAGAATTCTCCTGAGTCAAACACAAAACCTCCTCAAAACCAAACCAGTTCTGCCTGGAGACGAAGACGTCGCAGAATACCCACAAACAGAAGAACAGACCGCCCCATCACGCAACAGCAGACAAAAAAGAAAGCAGGATAACATTCTGCTGCATCAAACCATAGCCTGATCACAAAAGTGTTCTCTGAATTATATGTTGTTACCCCTTTTCTACCTCAAAAAACCCTATTATTCCCTTTTCCTAACTCTTTTTCAAAACCCCTTAACCTTATCCTCCTCCCTTAGCTTAGAAAATAAAAAAATAAAAAAAAGAAAAGAAAAAAGGGGGGGGAGGAGGGGAAAGAAAGAGAAAAGAACAAGGGAGTAAACCCTCCCCTCCTACCATAAAGATAACAAATTTTGCTTATATTCCCTATCAGAAGCCCCATTCCTGTCCAAAGATGAAAAATATCTCCGTTGGTGCTGTCCTCACTGCTGCCTGGATGCACTTCACCATACCATATGCCATCGGCTGGATTACCCCACAGGCTAGCCATAATGTTGTGCTTATCCTTTGGAAGCATTGATAACCCACTTTCCAAATGTCTAGTAGGAATTCCCTTTGTAGCAGATGACTGGCCCATCTATAACTCAGAGCTCCTCCGCACCACAGGTAAGAGACCCAACCTGGTAGATACTTGGGACGAGTGGAAAAAAATGCTACCAAATGCTCTAGAGGAACCCCAAGAACTGGATCTGTTGGGGTCCTCCAAGGCCACATACTGTGTCAAATTTTACTTTAGACATCCGAAAAACAATCAGCCAGAAATTGACCAGACAAAAAACACATACCAAAAAGACATATCACCAATTAACAAAGCCTATAACTATCCCGATCGGTGTAATTACATTGCTCGTGTGATATCTGGGTCCTCTCTCCACCCCAAAGTATTACCCAAGGGAACGTTTTTCATCTGTGGTGTCCGAGTATGGGCTGGGATCCCCTCACAGCTCCAGGGAGGTCCCTGTACCCTTGGAAAACTTTCTACCCTCACTCCAAATATCACCCTGTTACATAATTGGAAAAAAGAAAGTGAATTAAAACGCCACAAAAGGTCCTATACTGAATATGATGAAAATTATGATCCCAAATTATACGGTTGGAACAAACCAAAAAGGATTGCTGTCTCCCTATTCTTACCATGGGTAGCTGCAGCTAAAGCCCTTGGTGAAATAAATCACCTTGGGTGCTGGCTCAGTAAACAAGCTAAAGCTACATCTGCTGCCCTGAGCGATCTCTTAAAGGAAGAAGAAATCACAAGACATTCTTCGCTCCAGAATTGAGCTGCGATTGACTTCTTGCTGTTTGTCCACGGACACGGCAATGAAGACTTCAAAGGGATGTGCTGCTTCAGTCTCTCTTCATGCTTGAAATCCATCCACACGAACATCCAGAAACTGAAAGAATACGTGAAGGACTTGAAAGTAGAAAAAACCCCAGACTGGGTCAATGACCTTTTTGGTCAAAGGGGATTAACAGGATGGGTTGCATCTTCGGTTAAGGGAATGTTGTGGATTCTCCTTGTAGTTGTTATTGTATTAGCTATGTTCTCATGCCTTGTTCACTGTTTCAAAAGAACTATAGGGAACGTCTTTTTTCTAAAAACAGAAAGTAGAGTTGTAGCAGGCATGGGACCTGGGAGGGCCCCGTGGAGAACAGAGTCCTAAAGAAAATGCCAAGTCATAGTGACTAGACCAGAAGCCCCTCTCTTCCATCTTGTTGGGGCGGACAGTCACCCTTCAAGGAGGCAGCGTCCAAAGGTGACGAGCGGACGCCGATTCTGCCCGCCGCTGCCGGCCCTCCCCCATCGTGGCGTGCCCCTGCCGGGGTACCGGCTGCCGGTCATCATCGCTGTCCAAATCCCCCCCCCCCCCCCCCCCCTCCGGAACGAAAAGGGCCCCCAGCGGGTGACCGGGGGAGGCACACTAGCAAAGGGGCCAGGATCTGAGAAACCACCCGCGGGCTGCAAACCCAGAGAGACAGCCCCAGGCTACGACACTGGCGAACCAGCCATCGGCACCGCCGTGGACGGAGACAGGGCAGCAGGCGGCGCAGCCGAAGCTGACGGCCCCACGGCCATGCAGGCTGCCCTGGCAGAGGTGTAAAAGACTTTAAGTCCCCCGAAGCGGCCGCCGCGCCGGAAGAAGAAAGAGGCACCGCCCCCTCCGGATGATTTTCCGTTTGGAGAGACGGCGCCAAAGCCGAAGGCACAGTCGCCGTTGTCGTCTGCGCAGGCGCAATGGGGAAGGAGGGGAACACTGGCCGGGAACACGACATTGGCTGGGGCGGGGCTCCACCCTCCAGCATCGACGATGGGCGGTACAGCTGCACTGGCTCCATGGGTGACGACGAAGAAGCAGGCGGAGCGACCCGCGGCGCCTTGGCAACCGCCGAGGCAGGAGCAGACCCCGCCCCCTCAGGCCGTTTGGCGGGGGCTGCTGGGCTGGAAACCGCTGCCCCCGTGGCTCGGGAGAATGCCGAACCCCAAAAGGCGGGGGGGGGGGAAAGGCGGGGCTGGCAGTGGCCCGGCGAATCCCGCGACTTTGGCGTCAGGGGCGGAGAGAGGCGGGACATCAGTCGGATGGGAAAATCACGATTCTTTGGCAGCAGGGGTGGGGAAAGGCGGGTCTTCTGCCGCAGCCAACTCCCGGCCCTACCTTCCGAAGGGGGATGGGGCCAAGCCGCCAGGGACGGGGGGGGCTGAACCACACACTGACGGCGAGCCGTCATTGGACGATCGCGCTTCCAAATCGCCGGCACCACCCCCGCCCCTCGAACTGCCCGTGTCTGCTCCTCTGGCCCGGTCCCGGAGGGCCATGCACAGGAAGTCGCACACGGCCAGGAGCGGGGGTATAGCATCATCCCCGCTGTAAAACCCCTCCGCAAGCCAACCACACAGTTCCTAACACCGTTCCAGGTCAAAAGCATCGGCCATGCCCATCGGGATCTCATGAAATCTGGCTCACACAAGCAGGTCAATCAGCAAGGCGTCAGGCACCGAAAACCCCCATATAGGAAAGGAGGTGCCTCCACACGGAGAAAACCCAGCCCTCCTCCGCTTGACGATCCCCCATCCCGGAAACACCGGCACCCAACCCCAGCAGTTCACGAAGTCTGCAAGTCCTGTGGAGGCAGTCCCCACCTGTGAGCCCCAACTACCAGGGCAGCCCCACGGACAAAGCCAAAAGAGCAGGGCGCGGGGGAAAGGCAGGTACCTCTCCGGGGAAACAAAGAGTGTCCGAATGCAGCCAAGCCGTGAGGGTGCAACGAGTGCCCGAGGGGTCTGGCGAAGGTCCTGGGCAAAGGCCGATCGATGCAGGACACACGTCGGGTCACCAGATGTCACTCGTGCGCCTGGGTCGGGGCAGGACCAGGCGAGAGGCAGGAGGATAGCAAAGGCTAAGAAAGACTTTATTCAAAAGAACCACGTGGTTTTTATAGAGTGGTACGATAGATTCTATTCTATTGGCTAACTAACAAAAGCATCTTTCTCACGCTCTGTCCTTGAGAGGAACAGAAAAATAAAGTAGAAAAACAGCACCTGCAAATTGTTTATAGTCAACAGGTTATCACATCTTTCCAGCTCCCTAAAATTTCTCACAAGCCACTGTGAGAAACGCTTGCCATTTCTCTCTCCCTGTCCCATGGAATCCACAGCTCAGGGTCGGGGCTTGGGAAAAAACAACGCAAGCTGCTGCAGCGGCTTTCTTTTCCTCCTTCATCGCCCATAATACCTCTATGATGTTTTTGCACAGGGTAGCATATTTAGACGCCTCTTTAGCCTCACGTCCTCCCGAAGCAATACAGTCCCATAACACGCCGCCCACGGCTTCCCATGTCGATACCTCAAAAGCGACCTGCGCTCCTGGTATGAGGTTTCGTTCCCATGCCCCGTAAATAAGCCCCTTCAAAGTAGAAGCATCATATTTCTCCCCTCTCTTAGAGAGGATATGTTGGAGGAGTTTCTGAACGCCATCTCTCTCATGATCCGACCCCATTCTTCCCCGGCTGCTAATCTGATCAGGGCAAGATCAATTCTTATGCAATATGAGCTCCTTTATCCATCTCTGCTTCGAAGGCTGTCGCTGATGAAATAAACAGGGCAGGAGATATCTCTCCTTTTTGATGCCTTTATTAAAAGTGATCAGCTCAAGGTTGGGAGGCCCGACGGATCCGCGGATTCGTCGCAGCTCCCTGGAGTGACTCGGAGGAGGAAGCAAATGCAGCTTTGTCCACCAGGGGGCAGAGCTGGGAGTCCGGCCTCACGAAAGCAGGCATGGGTATACACCCCCGGGATCCCAATTTTGAGTTGGCAGCCTCGGGTCCTGGCTCTAACCAACATCTTCTTAAGTTGTGGTGAGGGGCCATTAAGGTTTTCAGAGTCTCTGCTGTCTTCTCACCTCACCCCTGATGTCTAGAGACCACTTTGATCTCTGAATTCCATATTGGCTCACTGGTTTAGGGGTTTATTAATTGCGTTTGGAATAAGGGCTTGCCCCATTGCATTTTGGCTCTAAACTGATCTGCATATCAACTCCTGGTTCCCTCCCCTCCACTGTCTGGGGGGATGCCATCCTCATACCTGGCCACAAGCCGGGTGATGCTGATACAATAGAGTGAATTCTTAACTATAGATGGCTAACAATCCAATACTTAACAGGTGATTACAACCAGCAGCTAACAAAAGCACTCCTCGCCAGAACTGGTTAAACTTGTAATTCTACTTTTGGAAAAAAAAAAAAATGGGTAACCCTTTTCTTGTTCATAACAGTAGTAGTAGGTGACTCCCTTCAGAGGAGAACTGAGGGTCCTGTATGATGACCAGATCCATCCAAAAGAGAAGTCTACTGCCTCCCTGGGGCCCAGGTATGGGATATCATCAGGCAACTACCTGAACTAATTTAGCTCTCTGATTATTACCCACTGCTTGTTGTCCAGTGTGGCAGTGGGGATTTGAAGATCTCTCCCCACCTGTGGCAGTTTTAAGATGTTTGGTGTATGTCTGGGGTTGTTTGTTCCATGTCTCGCCGTGACAGTTAGAATAATTCCAGATTTTTCTCTGTTTGTCCCCAAAGATCCTGCCCCTTTTTCTGGAAAATTCCCTGTCAGTTATGAATTTTCCCCTCTGCCATAGGTCTATGCCCAGGTTATGTTTATAAGTTGCCGTTCTGGCTAGCCAGACCGTCTCCTCTCGGTTTCCCGCTCCCCTCCCATATAAAAGCCGCTGTTTTCTCGGTCCCCCCCGTTCTTTTGCCGCTGTTCTCCCCTTCGAGTTCCGCGTCCCCGTGTCCTGCCCAGAGCAGTGCCAAGACCAGCAGCTCCAACCTGACTGTCCTTGGTGAGAGAGAGAAACGCCTGCGCGGTGCGGCGACTGCTGTCATGTTCCGGCGACGGAAAGGCTCCGACACTGCCCGAACTGCTGCCGCTGTCGTTCCGGCGTCGGAAAGGTTACGCTGCGGCCCGAGCCGCTGTCCCCCGCTGCTGCTGCGCGGGCTGCTGTCACCCGCGCGGCTCCTGCTCACTAGAAAAACTGCCACTGTCGGCTTTGCTGCTGCCTGCAAGCTTACGTCACCTGTCTCACCTCGGCACTGCTCCCGCTGTGGGAAACAATAACCGATCCCACGCGGCGCTGCCCTGGCACCATTTTTGCACGGGAAAGAAATAAAGGCAACTCGGAGATAACAAGCTGAGAGCCCTTTCTTCTTCCTTCGCCTCCCTCTTTAGACGTAGGGTCCGCGTTTATCGACCGCTCCTGGCGGTTTTGGATTCACGCCAGTGGCCGACCCGCGATTCCTGCTTGCCCGCGGTGGAGCAGGAATGTGGCCAATCCCTGGCGCTCGCGCGCTGAAAGCCCAAGGAGTTCGGAGCCCGCGGGTGACCGATGCCACCACTGCTCCTGCCATCGCGGCTTGACGTCAGTCCAGGTTGGCAGGGATGAGGTTTATAAGAAGAGTACCCGAGTAATTTAAAAGGACTTCAAGGCTCTGGGTTGATTGGTTGATGGGGCAGGAGTGCAGGTGGTGTTCCGCTTGATGCCAAAATATTTTTTTGCTTTTATATATTCTTCATATATATTCATAGCTCTGTAGACTGTTATTATATAGTTATGTAGTTTCAAAACTTCAGTACTTTTCCTATTAGACAAACAAATTCCTGAGGGCTTGTTCTTATCTTGCTTTTTGTGAGAATAGAGGACAAGACACCTTCCCAAGACACTTTCCCATAAACAACTAGGAAGGGGGGGCTTCAGAAAGGGTCGAACCAAAAGAAGAAATTATTTCATCACCTGTGTTTCTTATTGGGGATTCTTGTTAATTCTGTTATTTTGCTAAACTTATCAAACTGTATGGGCCCTATATCAGGTGTGCATTTTTGATGCATTTTCAGTGCATATTTCAGCGTGTTGTGCACCTGGAGGGACCCTTCATCAAAGGGTAACCACATTTTAGCACCTAACCTTGTTTGGCTCTTGGTTTTAGGGGCCCAAAAGGCAACAGCTTCATGGCGACTCTGCCAGGACAAGAGGAACCTCTGAATATAGCTTCTTGGACCAAGTTAACATCCTGCTCCCCCTCTTCTGCTGGCATTTTGAAGGGGGTTTTTCGCAGGGATCAGAGAAACTCCTGGGGTTCCAGAATCCAGCATGGATGCAAAAGTAACTCATAGGTGATAAAAACAGTATTTTGTTGCTAGCATTTGTAGTTTTTGTATTTGGTGATCTCCTGTGTTTTTGTCTGGCATGAGGAAGGGGCTGCTGGCCCACGGCGGGGGGGGCTGTCATCGTTTGAGCCTGGCGCAATGCCAGTGCCCCCACGAGATCACCTCCTTCCCTGGCACCCACTGTGAGATGTGATCAGAGACAGAGCAAAGCAGGCTCCAACTTAAGGTTAAAAGGGAAAAAAAACTTTATTAACCTAAAACTACAAAGGAAGACACACAAAACACATAGAACACAAGATGAAAACCTTCCAAATTCTTCCTCCTCCCCCCACCAAATTTCCAATTCCATTGCCACCCTTTAGATAATCGATTCTCAGTTCCTCGAGAAGAGAGGAGTCCCTCTTGCACCACATTCCTTCCACGTCCAGTGCTCTCACTACTGCACATGGATCAGAGCTGCTTCTAGGGTTTTTCATTTTAAGGATACTTTGTCCAGTTCCAAAGAGAGAACAGTCCTTCTCCTTTTGGGACACTTGTCCCCCCCAAATTTCACCCCCTGGGGCAGAGGGGTCTCTTGAACAGAGATCATCTTCTTCTTCCTCTTCTTCGAAGATGGAGGGCACTACCACCACCCTCCTCACCCGTCGTCTCTGTTCACACACTTCTACATCACTGCACTCTCCAGGCTGAGCACAGTTCCTCTCCTTTTGGGACACCTGTCCCCCCCCAAATTTCACCCCCTGGGGCCTAGGGGTCTCTTGAACAGAGATCATCTTCCTCTTCCTCTTTCTCTTCTTCGAAGACGGAGGTCACCACCACCACCCTCCTCACCCGTTGTCTCTGTTCACACACCTCCACATCACTGTACTCTCCTGGCTCTGAGCCGTCGCCTCCCCCTAGAATGCAGTCTCTGTGTCACGGGAACACCAGTGGTTCTGCTGTGGCTATACAAGAAAAGTCCAGCCCAAAGCCACTCCATCATCTCCTCCCACTTAGAATTCTTCTCAACATCTCTCAGTCTGATCAACTTCAGGAGGAATCAGCATTAGCAAGGTTCCCATCTTCCTCAGAAGGGTTAAAAGTCCCAGGCTCTCTGTCGGTTTACTTCATCAACTCCCACGCCTGGCTGCCCTGTTGGGCACTCCCCCCCTTCTCCTTCACGCCGGGCCACTATCACAGGCACCGGCTCTGTCTCTCTCTCCCTCTCTCCGGGGGGGGAGGATGGAGGATGGCTGCCCGAAGCCCTTGCAATGTTTTCTTCCACCCTTGGGCCCAGGCCTGGCCTACCTCTCTCCGGCCACATGGCTCCCCTCCTCCCCCCCTGCCCAGCTCTGGCTGGGCAGGTGGGTCTGCTCAGTCCCAAGTCGGAACTCAAAGAGAAAGTTCCCCTGGGAGTTCACAGCTTTTAACCCCCTGTGTTCTCAGAGGCGTATCCATGCCCTCAGTGGACAAACCAGGTGCCAATATTAAATCTGAACACCGATTGGCTTGCCCACACCATCACAAAAAACTTCATTTCCTCTCAAACCACGACATGGGCTTTTGTTCATTTGCTGTGTTTCTTCTCCTCTGCTCTCCATAGGCAGTGGTTTGGTCTGTCTGTGACTGTAGCCACTGCCACTATGATTTTGGGAAGAGGCATTGCCTTAAGATGGTACCTACATTGCTTGGCCTGTGGCCAGGTGGTGCTGACATTAAGTGCTGGTCTTCGGATCTCAGGTAGTGGGGTTTGAATTCTGACAGGAAATACCTTTTTTCTTTGCATTGTTTCTTTCACCTTTTTAGTCCCTAGGATTTCCCTTTCTCCTGCCTGTAACAGAGAGAGAACATAGCATAGTAGTTTGCTTTAGAAGTGTGTGGCTCAAGGTTTGTGCCCTCGTCTAGGAGACTGGTAATTATTTTGTCTCTGCAGCTTTTCTCTGTATAAAATAGGGAAAGTGGGTTGTAAATTCTCAGAGGAGGAAGAGATTCCCAAAAACTCCCCTTTGCAATTAGTATTAAATAATTGGTGTGTTCTTGATGCCTGTTACAAACAGAGAGGGGAGAGCTTAGACAAATCACTGCCTTTCCAGGTTTCTGGAAGTAGATAGCAGTTTTATTGAGGTAGCCAGCACCCCAAAATCCACTCTCACTTACAAGTTCCTAATAATGACTAATCAGGCCTACTTCAACATAATTTATTTATTGAAGAGACCAAGGAAAATAGACATAAGACTTAAACAGACTTACTACACAGGATAAGCAAAAACCCCCACTACTAGCAGATAGAGTGCACTATAAAGGTACCTATATTACAGCTAGCGAAGAATTAGTATAGATTAGGAGCCAATCTCACGTATCAACTAATGATAGTGGTGTGCAGAGAATCTCCCAATTCCTCTCAATCCCAGGGAAGTAACTCGAGGTGAATGTCTCCATGCTGAGGAGAACTCTCTACACACTCAAAGAGTGTATAAGCAATTTCTGATTTCATGAAAATCATAGTGGTCTTTTATAGTTGTAAAAGTGCTTGTGTTCTGTCAGTCACTAATTTTGGCTCATCCTTTCTCATGCAAAGGTCAAGATGTCTATTGCTGGCTAAGGAGGTTTTCAGCTGAGATAATTCATCATATGATAAACCATTCTGGTCTGACTTAGCCATATGTGATGGGGACATAAGTTTCTGCTGTATCGGGGGTGAAAGGTCCTGCCACAATGCCAAACTGATTTTTGATTTTATATATTCCTCACACATATTTGTATCTCTGTAGCCCATTAATGTATAACTATATAGATTCATAGCTAGCATTTTGTCTACTCTGTTAGTGTGAGAAACGACCTCTCACTTTAAAATTTCAAAGGTTTATTAAACCTTAACAAATACAACAAAGGACTGAATAAGGAGAAAGAGCAATTCTGGGAGCATGGAACTAAACCGCCACGTGCTCACCCACAAAATGGCTGCTCCCCCTTTTATACCCCCTGGTGTTGCATCAGGTAACCCTAACCCCTACCAAAGTCTGTCAGTCAACTCTTCTTCTCCATCCATTGGTGGAGGTTACTTCCTTGCAACTTGATTGGAGGTCATGTGTTGTAATGTTGCACCTCCTAGTTACAAGCCTGCTGTCCTCCCAAATGCCCCGACTACCAACGAGGCACAGAATAGAACTCCCCAACTAATGAAAGTTCGAAAGTGGTAAGTTTATTACAGTGCCAGGCACAAGCAGAATAATCTCCAAAGGCATGTGCAAGGAATCACAGGCTCCAGCTCTCTATTTATCTAAAAAAGTCTTACATATTCATATAATTCCCAAAATGCCTAATATATATTCATTACCTAACCCCACCTACCCCCACTTTGTATTAAAATGTATTATAATTGAGTCCAAATTTCTTTCACGCTTGGGCAGTCTTTCACTTCAAATGGGTCAGCAGGTTTTGAAATAGGTCGGTGGTCTTCTGAGGTCAAAGTGGCCTTTTACTTTTGCCTTGTTGGCAGGCTTTCGGACCCCTTGGCTATAGTTCAAGTTTCGGGGCCCAGGTGCAGGCCACGGTCCTCTTCTTTTTCACAATTAAATCCGCATCCCATCCTGCTTCTTTAAATACAGTAAAGACAAATACATTATTTATATCTTAGCCTTAACTATTCCATCTGCTAATAATTAACTAACCCTTATTATTTCTACTCTTCTTGCTATACTCTTAATTGTTTCTATCCCCCCAACTAAATCTAGCTAAACTTTTAACTCTTTAAGTTCCTATAAGCCCTTGATTCACCAAGGCCGTCCAGTGGCAACCATACAAGGGGGAGGGGAAACAGGACTATAGGGAGAACAAATCACAATAACATAACTATACATCTATAAGACTTCTCTTAACATACACATAATATTCATCCCTTAATTGCAAGAGCCAACCATCCCATTCCCCATCAATAAGACAGAAAGACAAAACACATTTTTAGGCCCCAATCCTAATCTTCCTTCTTCTGAGAACCAAGGTCAAACCAGCTTCTTGAGACACTCTCCCATAAACAATATTTATCTAGTATCTAAAGGGGGCTATAGAAGAGGGTCAAACCAAAAGGGGAAATTACCTCATCTCCTGTGTTTCTATTTGGGAATTCTTGTCAGTTATGCTAATTTGCTATACTTATAAAACTCTACTTGCTCTATGTCATGTGTGCACCTCCAGCACATTTTTGGCGTGTATTTTGGCATGTTGTGCACCTGAAGGACGCTTCATAAAAGGTAATTGCATTTTTATCACCTGTGTCTGGCTCGTGTTTTTAGGGACCATAAAAAGGCATTAGTTTCTTGGCAAACTCTGCCAGGACAAGAGGGACTCCTGAATACAGCTTCTCAGACCAAGAAACATCCTGCTTCCCCTGTTCTGTTGGCATTTTCAAACAGGGGCTTTTCGCTGCAATTCGAGGAACTCCAGGGGTTCCAGAATCTAGCGTGGAAGCAAATGTACTCCTAGGTGGTAAAAAGCGGCATTTTGTTGCTAGCATTTGTGGGTTTTGCGTCAGAAGATCTCTTGTTTTGTTTGGGCAGGGAAGGGTCCAGGGGGCCCATAGGGGGACTTTTGTTTGTTTACTAGGTTTTGTTCCACCCCTGGTTCCTGCAGTGGTTCTGTCCAGCGGTAAGGAGGGAGAGGACGCCTTTCCTTAATACTGCCTTAACACTGTAATTACAAATCTTTTCCTGTAGCCAAGTGGTGCCGGCCTTAAGCGCTGATCTGATAATCACAGGGACTGTGGTTCAGATCCTGGCTGGGGCAACTTTTTTCTCTTGCATGAGCTCTCAGCAGTTTTTTTTCTGTTTGTAAATAGATACATGGGATGCATATTCTCAAGTGAGGAAGAAATAGAAATCCCCCAAAATTCCCCATTAGATTTAGTCTTAAAACATTGGCATACTCTGACAGGCAAAAAGACATCTTTTATCAAAAAATAACTAGTTCGGCTTTCTACACAGGTATGCCCCATGCAGGAATTAGGGAAAGGAAGGACCTGGCCTCCATTCGGCAACTTAGAAAGTGAATTAATATCAAAATTATTATTCCAACTCCTCCAGGAACACCGTTGGGAAGACCTTGTTTATGCAGAGACTTTTATGACTTTTTCAAACCGACCAGGCTTACATAAACTGAAAAGAGTTGATCAATAGTTAACTCATGTAAGTATGAGTTAACTATTAAGAGTCAGCAAATATTAATCACAAGCCTAAGAAGCAGGATGCGTCTTAGCCTTGTCATGATAGGAGAAACAGAATGTACCTTGCCAAGATAAGAGGAACAAAACCTATTGTCAGCAGAAAACGCTGAATCAGCCAGTGAAGGACTGCACATGCTTCAGAAAAAAAGGTGAAAAGGGCAGAGTGAGGAAGACTGCCGGCCTTCATCAGAACGACCTCTGAGGAAGACTCGGAACCTTCCTCAGTGCAACCACTAGACTACATTGCGCTTGTGCATCATGTATGCTAATGATATTAATGACTTCTGAGAAGTAATTTGTATAACCACTCCTTTCCCAAAGAATGTAATGAATATGCATTAAATTTAACCATAAACTTTGCTGTGTAAAAGTGCTGGGTGTGCGTGTTAGGAGGAGCAATCCCCCACGTATGCGTCGCCAAATAAAGCAAATACCCACCTCACTGAGTCAGTCTCTGAGGTGACTCTTGGTTCAGCATTGGAGTGAATCAACTAGCACCCTAGATGGGACCCTCCCTGGCCAGCTGTCAGATCCAGGGGTAAGAAGACCTCCCAGTCATGACCCTGAATTTTCAGGGGAAGCTCAGCTGTTTTTTGGCTCACGATGGGGGTAGACAAGGACCATCTGCACCAAATGAAGGTATTTGCTGTCTGACTAAGTAGTACTCGTGAGAGGTCTGGGGTTCGAGTCCTCAAGGGTGGGTTGAAAACCCCGAGGTACCTTTAGGGAATAAGGGGTTAGAGGCCCCCAGGGTTGTGGTTAGAGTCCCCCAGAGGTTGCAGTCCCCGATGTTGTTTCCTTGTGGTGTTATTATGTATGAGTGGGAAAGAAAGAGATGTGCTGCAGGCACAAAACTAGTGCAGAGCTCTATCTGCGGTTCTGTAACCCAGTGACAGGAACAGCCACAGAAAAGTGAAACAAGTGATAATGAATGAATGAGTACAAGTTGTCGGGATCCATGGTTTGGAGTTAACCCTTGTTATCCTAATGGAGATGGGTCATATGTTTGGCAAGGGAGAATCTTAGCTCTTGATTGGGAACACCCAGACCCCCAATATTTTTCTGATGTAATTCCATCTGATTTCATCCCAGCTCCTTTTGAAATCCTGTGTTGAGTGTGTAGGAATAGTTGTGAGACTTGGACTTTGTGCACATGTGCCAATTGCCAGAGAAAGTGGCACTGTACATCCACTAAAAGGAGTAAGTGGTGTCCAAGCTGCCAGGAGAGTGAGCTTAGTATTAGACTAGAAAGAGCAAGGATAAATAACTTGACAGATAATGAAGGGGGAGACCATGCTAGAGTAAGAGAAGAGTGGCTGAGGATAAGAAGAGAATAATGAAGAACATCTATTGTTGCCTTAGTATGTGGAAGAAGGGAGTTGGTTCCCCGGAGTTGGGAGATTTAGACGGAAACTAGGAGGAAATGTGTAGAAAGTGTAAAGTTAGGTTTGTGTGGAAGAAAGAGAAAAGAGAAATGAGAGAGAGCAGTTGGGAGACAATGGGATCACCAGTAAGCAAAGAGATAACCCAGAAAAGTCCATTATGACATGTGTTATCACACTGGAAAGAATTGGGAGGAATCCCCAGAGGAACTATGAAACAGAGGACCTTGATTAAGTGCTATAATCAATGGTGGCCACTGTAAAAACTAGATGATGGCAAAAAGTGGCCAGAAAATGGGACTTCAAATTATAACACCTGGTTACAATTGATGCTGGTTTTGAGAAGACAAGGTAAATGGGATGAAGTTTCTTATGTGGACTGTTTCTTTGCTTTAAGATGCAAGCTGGAGTGGCAGAAGCAGTGTGACATTAATTTAGCACCACAGCACTTGATGGTCCTGTTGTTAGAAAAGGAAGCAAAAGGAAAAAGCTGCATGAAGAGGTGTTGCTCATCATGCAGTATAGGGCAAAGATGTTTAAAGCTCAAAGTCGAGGGAGACCAGGATCCCTTAGAAACCCAGGAGTTAATGAAGTGCAGTGGTGACACCCTAACATCAGGGAAAACGTCCCCAGTACCCCCAACATCCCCAGAGGATAGTGGGGACAAGTGAGGCTAGCTCAGGAATATCATCCAGAACTAGGAGTAAGGCCCCTGTAGAGAAGAAGCTTGTAGTACTGCTTAGACAAAGTGATAGGGCCAGAGGGAGAAATAACAAAAGTTAAAATGCTATTTACAGCTTTGGATTTAAATACCTGAGAGAGGCAGCCAGAATGTATAGAGAAGACCCTGAAAAGGTAGCAAAGAGGTTTGAATTAGTTGTTAGAAATCAAAATGTTGATTGGGAGGATATAGATTTAATGCTGTCAGAGTTAACTGAGACAGAAAATGCAGCTGTAATATCTGCAGTAAAAACACATGGGCAAGGACATATAGCCACTGGAACCCTATATGGGAATGTAGATAACATTTTTCCTACATCCAATCCACATTGGGAACCAAACGATCCACAAACATCTCCATTTTTAGTTAGATACAGGAAATTAGTACACTGGGGACTGCTAAATGCTATATCCAAAACAGTTAATTGGTCATTATTGTTTGATATTCACCAAGAAACTACTCAATCCACAGGTTCATTTGTAGAAAGATTGAGGGATCATATGAGGAGACATCCTACGCTAGATCCAGATTCTGAAATTGGGCAGCAACAGTTGATATCTCTGTTGATGGGTCAATCAGCACCAGATATATGCAGAAAATTGCAAAAGGTTAGGGAGCCAGATAACCGGAATTTAGAAAAGCTTTTAGCAACAGCATGGGAAGTATATAAAAAGAGCACAGCCCCTTATGGTGGCAGTTGCCCAGGATACAGGACCGAGATTCCCCAGAGGTGGGAGAAGGCCTCCACCTAGAGGACAAAGACAGCAACACCTAAGCCCGACTCCATGTGCCCAATGTAAAAAGGAAGGACATTGGAAAAGACAGTGCCCTATGAACTGTGCCGCAATTCCAATGACACAACCATCAGTACCGCCAGAAGCAGTGACTGTAGCACAGCTGTATCAAGAGTGATGGGGACTGGCAGGTCCCTCCCTAGCAGACCCTCTGGCTAAAGTTAGGCTGGGGGAATGGGAGGTGGAGTTTTAGTGGATACTGGAACCACATTCTAAGTCCTGAACCAGACTTTGAGTCCGATAAGCAATGATTATATCCAAGTTGTTGGGGCCACAAGAAAAACTGAAAAAGCCTACTTTTTGAGACCCTTAAAATTTACTTGGGTAAAAAGATGGGAATACGCTAATTTTCTATCTTCCAAATTCACTAAAACCACTATTAGGCAGGGACCTATTAATCTGGTTAGAAGCAAAAATAGAATTTACAGGACAAGGAATGAGGTTACAGGTTCCTGAGAAAAAATTATGGCCTTAAATTTAGCAAATATCCCTGAAGAAGGAGAAATACCCATAGATAGTGAAATAACAGATCAGGTAATACCATTAGTATGGGATGTTGAAATTCCAAGGAGATCAAAATGGGCTTCTCCAGTGGTTATTGAACTACTGGAATGGTCACAACCAGTGTTAGTTAAGCAATATCCATTAAGACATAAAGCACGAGTAGGAATGGAACCAATAATTATTAGATTTATTGATCAAGGGTTGTTGAAAGAGTATAGGTCTCCCTACAATACCCCAATTTTGCTGGTAAAAATGCTAAATGGAAATTATTGATTAGTTCAAGACCTGAGGGCGATAAACATAATAACAAAAACACTGCATCATGTAGTGGCTAGTCCTTACACTTTACTTACAAAATTATGGAGTCACTGGGTGTGGTTTTCAGTTTTAGATCTAAGATGCTTTCTTTTGTCTGCCATTAGCTGAAAGCACTCAGGAAATTTTTGCCTTTGAATGGGAAAACCCCAAAACAGGGGAAAAAAGCCAACTTACATGGACTGCATTGCCACAAGGATTCAAAAATAACCCCACAATATTCAAAGAGCAATTAGCTAAAGAACTGGAAGCCTGGACACTGCCACTTAGGGAAGGTACACTTCTGCAGTATGTTGGTGACCTACTAATAGCAACAAGAACCCATGAAGACTGCAAGGACTGGACTGCAAGTCTTTCAAATTTTCTGGGACTGAGTGGTGTGGATTCTGACAGTTAGTCAAAGAAAGAAACAGATAACTTGCCCCGGCATCATCCTAGGGAAGCTGTGAGAAAACTCAGAGAAAGAATTAAAATAATTCTTTTCTAAATCTCTGCACCTGGTGTTTGTGAACATGTGGAATGTTTGTACTTGATGTTTATGGAAAGATATTTTACCAGAAGGTGTTGTTCCTAATTAACCAATAGTGTGAAGGGTGTTGTTTAAGAACCAATCAGGTTCTGGGTGAACGATCCTGTCTATAAAATATGTGTAGTTCCTAATAAAGCTCGCTTCATGCCTTCTGAGCATAGGAGTCAATGTCGCCTTCCTTCAGCTGTTACTAAATCAACGGCAACATCTGGTGACTCCTCCAGAAACTGCAGGACGAACGGGACACTCTGGATCTACCCCATTGGGAGACTCCACGTCAGCCCTGACAGTCTTCACAGGACAGACTGGACTCCCTCTGTCCTCCTTTGAAGAGAGGTAACAGTGATTTTCCATGCACCCTCCTTGAGATGGCTGGTCTTTTCCGGACCACGGGTAGTAGCCCACGGCCAAAGAGCTAGGGTGGAACGGCTTTCCCCAGCATAGCTAAATTGTCTACATCCTGGGGAAGACTACTGCTTCATGTGCTGGCTGCTGGGAAGGGTTTCCTTTAACATGGGGAACCAACTTTGTACGGAAGAGAGATTAGTTCTTTCTACATGGAAGAATGGTTTGCCACGTATGGGGGTTCCTGTGTCAGATCATTCCCTGCGTGCTTTACTTGCCTGGGCAAGGTCTCATGACTTTTCAGTAGACATGGACATTGCATTTAATCCAGAGACTTGGCAGCTACTAGGCAACTGCCTGTGGGAAGAGGTGATAAACGGAGATAAGACCGTACCTCTGTTAGCAGTCACCTGGGGAGTCCTTTCAAGAGCTTTGCAAGGTTGGACCCCAAGGGGAAGTGAAACAGAGATGGGGAGCTCAAAAAGCGAAGATGCTCTCTCCGTGGACACAGACACCCTGGGGGGAGAAGGGGCCAGGCAGGCAGCTGCCAGCTCTTTCTCGGCTCCGCCCGGACCCCCGAGAGACACGGAGATTCCCCACAGAATCTACCCCTCGCCCAGGGACTATGTTCCACCGAAATATTCTTCCCCCCGTGATTATATAAAGCCGAAATATCCTTCTCTTGCAACGCTGCTCCTGACGACTTTGGTAGCCGCATCCTGATTGGACCTGGCTGAGCATCCCCCTCCATTCCTGCCGCCTTTGGCTCCCCCAGCGCTGCATGTGACGGTTGGGGTGTCCCTGCCACAGCTGGCAATTCTGGCTCCCCCTGCCCCACGAGAGACCACGTGAGGGCCCTTGCCACAATTGGCTTTGCCCTACCCACCGGCGCCAGCTCCCCCTGTACCACGAGAGACCACGGGGAGGCCCTTGCCACAATTTGTTCCACCCCACCCGGCGGTGCCAGCTTTCCTTGTTCCACAAGTGACAGCCGGAGTGCCCCCGCCACAGCTGGCGTTTCCAGCCCTCTCTGCACGGCAGCTGGCCAGGGGACAGCCCTTGTATGTCCAGCCGGCTTCCCTGCCCCTGCCGCCAGTTCCTTCTTCCCCTGCACTGCAGGTGGTGGCGCAACCGCCTCCACTGCCAGCGAGTGACGTGGCTGGAACGACCACCCCTTTGGCTCCTCCATTTGCATCTGCAGAGCCAGCGCAAGTGCGTGTGCCACCCCCTGCCTGCCCTTTTCAGTGCTCCTTTGTTCCTGCTGACTTTGTTCCCCCCGCCGGTCCCACCCTCCTCTGAAGTGCAAGCAGTAGCGGCAGCAGCGGTGTCTTCACTCTCAACAAATGATGCTACCAGAGCCGTGGTCTCTTCCGCCCCTACACTTTCATCTGCAGAAATGGCTCAATGGCCTGTGCCTCCTCCTCCTCCTCCTCCATCTGCTGTGTGTGGATCAGCAGGCATCATGTCTCTTGCAGCTTCACCGCTACAGCCCGTGCCACCCGCCCTGGCTGGGCAGCCCGCACCGCCTGCCGTTGCCGGGTCCCTCATACTGCCCACCATGGCCGAGTCCCCTGCCCCGCTGGCCATTGCCAACTTCCCCCCCTCGGGGCTTGCAGCCGGCTCCACCACTTCGGTGCCTCCAGCCGGCCCGCCATCCTCCACCTCCCGCAGGCTGTCCTGCCCTCCTCCACCCCAGGACGCAGACAGTGTCAGCGATGAAGATTGGCAACCTGGCCCCACTGGTGGAGTGGCCTGGCAGCAGAACGCCGGCAGCGACGAGCAGCAACACCATCCCAGAGTCATCTCTGTATGCTGGCCCCTCGTCCGGTGATCATGCGACCGACGAACCCTCGCCATTTTGGGGAAATGGTCAAATTGAGGGCTCTAGATAATGGGGATTGGAACCTGTTAGAGAAGGTGGGGATGCCTGGGGGTGGACTCATCAATGCGATAAATGCGGTAGAAGGGGCCACAGGGGACAGTCAAGTATTTAATCCAGCATCTGAGGAGGGGACACAGGTGGATCAGGGAGGCAATGTTCTGTTGCAAGGAGGAGTCCAAGACTTTCCCGTGTATAAAGCTGTCCCAAATACAGGACAAGTCGACAAGCATGGTGTCATAGCATGGCAACTTGTGCAAGATTTGCAAGATAAGGTAGCAAAATATGGGCTTGGTTCTTCACAAGTTATGCAAATTATCAGTGTTAAACACTGGCCTGCTTGCTCCATTTGATATTAAACATATATCTCAAGTATTGTTCCAGCTTGTACAAATTAAAGTTTTTAAGGACAACTGGAGGAAGATGGCTGATAGGGCTGCAGCAGAGAACCTGCGATTGCCTCCAAATGATCCCAGGTATGCTGTGGGAGTGGATGCTCTCATGGGGAAGAATACCTTCTCTAATCCTGATCTTCAGGCTACCTGGGACCCTGCCATTCTCGAGCAGTGTCAAAAGATAGGCTTTGGAGCACTGTTAAAAACTACAAAAGCGGCCGCTCCCAAGTCACAATATGTGACAATAACTCAAGGAATAAGAGAACTATTTCTACCATTTGTTGACAAAATTGCAGCAGCCCTGGAAAAGTAGGTTGAGGATGATAGTTTGAGGCAGATGCTATGTAAGCAATTAGCAAGACACAACGCAAACAGCGATTGTAGGAAGATCATAAATGCTTTTCCAGGTAACCCAACATTGACAGACATGGTCCAAGCATGTTCTAAAGTAGGTTCTGTAGACTATAAAATGTCTGTTTTGGCTGTGGTATTCTGTCCTAGGGTGACTGTTATCCCCATTCGTGTGTGTAATTTATGCTGGATATTATGTTCTGTGCCTTTAAGACTGGCAGAGTGAAAGTTTTGTTTTGGGCCTCTTATCAGCCACTCGGCGAGACATACAGATAGAATCAGTACATACTGCTGCTTTTTTTGCTTTTTGCCTTTGCTCTTGCTTGTGCTTCGCTTCTGCTTTGCTTGCTCTTGCTTTTTCCCCCTCTTCTCATTAGCTAATTTAGCTAAACAGTCCAAATTCCTTTCTGGACTGCTTCCCCTCCCCTGTGTGGTCCTGCCGAACCTGTTCCGGAACCACCGATTTGGAACCACCAAGCAGCTGCTCCAGCGCCGGAGGGACTGATAACAGCGACCACCCCCCAGGAGAGATTTTCTGAATTTGTCATCTTTTTCAGAGCAGTGAAAGAGTGGTGTCATCCAGTATTGTTCATTTTGTGTGTTGGGGGGGTGCTGTGCTTGTCAAATAAACAGGTTCTTTCCACTTCTTTCCGAGGAATCCTTCCCAAACCAGTTGGGGGAGGGGCCGTGTGGGTTTGTTTTTTTGGAGAAGCCCTTTTTGGGGATTCTCTCCCAAATTTGCCCTAAACCAGGACATATTCACATAGCCTCTGAACAGAGAGAGACATACTTTCCCAGGATTTTCCTGGGAACAGCTGTGAGAAACCTCAGAAAAAGTATAATAAACAATTTTTATCTCCACTTGCTGCATCTGTTGTTGTGCACATATGGAATGTGTTATGGAGATTGTTTACCAGAGAGGGATTTCTTAATTGTGCCTTTTCAGTTAGGTGTCCTCAGGACTGACCAGTGGACTTGTGGAGATGGCATCTTTGGATCCACAGGACTGCCACAAGTCTTCTGGACAGCAAATATTTCTGCTCAGTGACCACAGATGACAGGTACCCTGATTCTACCAGGTGTCAGCCAGCCTCAGATCCAGCTTAGAGGTTTGATCGACACAGGGGCTGATGTGACAATCATTTCCTTCTCTGCGTGGCCTCCTACATGGCCTTTGGCTTCCTTATGTTTGGCCATCGAAGGGGTGGGGGGTGCAGTGCAGACCTTTGTAAGTCAACAGTCTGTGCTGATCAAAAACGTAGATGGGCAGACAGCTACAGTTTGGTCCTGTCACTGCAGCTCTAATCAACCTCTGGGGGCGGGATGTATTGGCAGCCTGGGGGGTACGGAGTGGAAGACATTTTTGATTGGGGTCACTGCGCTGAAGGATGCAAAGTATCCTATGTTACCTTTACAGTGGCTAGTGAGCAGACCCATCTGGGACAACCAGTGGCCCCTGACAAAAGAAAAATTGGTCTCCCTTCGTGAAATGGTTCAGGACCAATTTAAACAGGGACACATAGAGCCTTCTACTAGTCTCTGGAATACTCCTGTCTTGGTGATAAAGAAAAAATCTGGGAAATGGAGACTGTTACAGGACCTCCAGAAAAATTAATGCAGTGATGGAAAGTATGGGGGCATTGCAGCCTGGTATGCCCTCACCCACCATGCTCCCTACGGGATGGGAAATTTTGATCATTGGTTTGAAGGATTGTTCCTTCAAAATTCCTTTGCATCCTGATGACAAACCAAAGTTTGCCTGTACTGTGCCTGCAATTAACAATGCTGGACCTGTGCAGAGATATCAATGGAAAGGTTTGCCACTAGGGCTGTAGAAACAGCCCAACTATTTGTCAATGGTAAGTGGCTCGGGCGTTGTCCGGAGTCTGCGAGCAGTTCCTGACACATATTGCTATCACTACATGGACGACATCTTGGTGGCAGCATCCACCCAGGATGAGTTGCTGAGGATACAGCCTCAGCTGTTCTCTGCTCTGCATTCTCATGGCCTTCAAGTGGCTCCAGAGAAGGTTCAACAGCATCCTCCTTGGAAATATTTAGGAGTCAAATTCTGGATCAAACCATTCACGATCAAGAGGTGCAATTCTCAGATTCTATTAAGACTCTGAATGATGCTCAGAAATGGCTGGGTGTCATCAGTTGGTTATGTCCTTATTTAGGGCTAACCATGACACAATTGTCCCTGCTCTATAACATTCCAAGGGGGGAAACTGATCTGAATTCACCTTGGAAATTGACTCCTGAGGCGCGACGAGCTCTGGAGGAAGTCCAACAAGCTGTTTCTGCTCATCATGTTTATCAAGTAGATCCTTCCATTGATATCACTGTTTCCATTACCAATCCAGATTTTTATCCTACAGGTATCATTGGCCAATGGAGTGACAAGTAGTCTGATGTCTTGCACATTTTGGAATGGGTCTTCTTGCCCCATCAACTGAAAAAGACAGCACCCACATTGTTTGAATTGATTGCTCATTTGATAATCAAATGCGGTCAACAGTGTTTGCAATTAATGGCAGTTGATCCTGCAAAATTATTCTTCCAATAGAGCAGGAAGTCTTTGAATGGAGCTTCATTAACAGTGCTCATTTGCAAAGTGCAGGGCAAAACTTCTCAGGGCAGATTGCCTATCATCTGCCGAGTCATAAGTTATTGCAGTTGGCAAAATCAACCAATCTGTCTTTGCAGCCAAAAAATAGTCGGGTGCCAGTGCAAGGACCCACTGTTTTCACTGACAGCTCAGGAAAAACAGGGAAAGCCACTGTTACTTGGAAGGATGAATCTGGATGGCAAGTGCTGGAAGGCCATGAGTCAGGCTCAGCCCAGTTGGTTGAATTAAAGGCTGTTGCCATGGCATTCTAGAAATTTTCTCAGGTGCCTCTGAACTTGGTCACTGATTCTGCTTATGTCGCCGCCATAACCAAATGTTTGGATTGTTCACTTCTGAAAGAAGTCAATAACACAGTTTTGTTTCAGTTATTGAAAACTTTGTGGTATGCAATTCAGACCGGAGTTCATTCATATTACATCTTTCACATTAGGAGTCACCAATTTACCAAATTTCATAACAGAAGGTAATGCCAGGGCTGACAGGTTAGCTAACCCTGCGTGGGTAGTGCCTCAGCCTGAAAAGATTGTGCAAGCCAAAGCGTGGCATGATTTTTTCCATCAAAGTGCACATACCCTGCAGAAACAATTTCACTTGACACCAACTGAGGTTCATGACATTGTCAGTTTTTGCGCTGACTGTCATGGACTTGCTGCACCTTTACCAACAGGGGTGAACCCCAGAGGCCTGAAAGCCTTGCAGCTTTGGCAAAGAGATGCCAATCATATTGCCAAATTTGGCCAACTGAAGTATGTGCACATATCTATTGACACCTTCTCCACTGCTATGTGGGCATCTGCTCATACTGGAGAAAAGGGTCGCAAGGTGATTGCCCACTGGAAGATGGCTTTTGTGATTCTGGGTATACCTTTTTCTGTGAAAACTGATAATGGTCACGCCTACATCTCACAGAAGACACGGCAGTTTTTGCGCTTATGGGGAGTCTCACATAAACTTGGTATTCTGCATTCTCCAACTGGTCAAGCTATTGTTGAATGTGCTCATGGTACTTTAAAGCATGTTCTGGAGAAACAAAAAAGGGGAATGCCTGGAGAAATCCTGCACAGCTGACTGGAAAAAGCTCTATAAGCAATTAATCATCTTACAGTGCCACAAAATTCAAACAAACATGTCATTTTAAATCACTTTTTGTCCTTGCAGTCTTCAGGTGAGGCACACCTGCCTCGAGCAAAAGTCTGGATATGGGACCTAGCCACTAATAAGTGGGAGGGCCCGTGTGACCTTATCACTTGGGGCCGCGGGTATGCATGCATTTCCACAGATACTGGGGTACAGAGGATACCTGCAAGGTGTGTTTGCCCTTATTTGTGACACCAAAACCAGAATGTGGCCAACAGGCAAGCTTTGAACAATGATCAAGATGCTGATCATCAATCAGATGGTCCCTCTATGAGTAGGGAATGGACATTCTATCTTTTTCTTTGTTTCTGGAAATGGGTTGTTGACAAGTTAGACTGCCAGTTCTTTGAGCAGACTAACAATGTTTTGTTACTGTCTTAGAATTAGTAAGCATTTCTTATAAGAGGGAACAACAAGACTTGATAGTGGTAAAAGGATGTGATTGCAAAGAATTCAATGGTATGTGCTGGAGAATCTCCCTGACCATTCTAAGTCAGCATCTGATAGATAACCGGAAAATTCCTAAAGGGACCTCTTGAGCTGTGTTTATTCTCCTTCCTGCAAGAGGCCCCACAGAGGGTTACAAACTCCGCCTTCTGCTTTAAACAAAAAGGGGGACCTGTGGATGCGACAGTTTAGAGAGAGAAATGGATAGCTTTCCCAGGCATCGTCCTGGGGAAAGCTGTGAGAATACTCAGAGAAATAATTAAAACAATTCTTATCTTAATCTCTGCACCTGGTGTTTGTGAACATGTGGAATGTTTGTACTTGATGTTTATGGAAAGATATTTTACCAGAAGGTGTTCTTCCTAATTAAACAATGGTGTGACAGGTGTTGTTTAAGGACCAATCAGGTTCTGGGTGAACGATCCTGCTTATAGGATATGTGTAGTTCCTAATAAAGCTCGCTTTATGCTTTCTGATCATAGGAGTCAATGTCGCCTTCCTTCAGCCGTTCCTAACTCAATGGTGACATGTGGATGCTGACAGTTAGTCAGAGAAAGAAACAGATAACTTGCCCAGGCATCGTCCTAGGGAAGTTGTGAGAAAACTCAGAGAAAGAATTAAAACAATTCTTTTCTAAATCTCTGCACTTGGTGTTCGTGAACATGTGGAATGTTTGTACTTGATGTATATGGGGAAAGATATTTACAAAAAGGTGTTGTTCCTAATTAACCAATAGTGTGAAGTGTCGCGCTGCTGCGTCGAGTGCACTTCACTCCCCTGAGAGCGGGAGGAGGAGGCGGCGGTGGCTAGCTTGGAGCACAGCAGCAGCTAGCAGCTAGGGGCACTACCCAGATCCGTCAGGGACGTCTGGGCAGCGCCTTCAACAGGGCAGCAGTAACGAGAGGAGCGGCAAAAGCGGAGAAGCCAGAGAGAAAAGAGGGTCTTAACTCGCCTGGTGCAGTCCAGAGGTTTAATGTCACATTGTCTCCAGGGAATCCAGGCGGGAAAAGGCGGGGGACAAAGGGCAACAGCAGTATATAAAGGCGGTGTAACATAGGTACAAGAACCAATGGGGGAAACTGAAGAGGGGAATTGAATATAACTGACATGGACAAGAACTAATGATATAAAGGTCAGGGAGGGGCTCGGAGCACCGGCCCAACCACCCCCTGAGGAAGGGAGAAGTTTCTGGAAGGATGGGGGGGGTTTCAGGAGATGAACAGGGCTCTGGAGGAGGGGAAAATGTAACGAAAAGGGGCAGTTGCTAGGGGAACGGGGGTGGAGACAAGGGCTTGGCAGCGAGCCCAGACAGGGAGGACACCGTTCGAGGGAAAGGGGGAACCAGGACTGAACCATCGAACTGGGTATACGGTTGTAACTGGGGGAAGCATCACAAAACGGGGGGGACAATACAAAACAGGGGAGATAACATAACTAGAAATCGACCGCGCACCACAACATCTCACCCTTATTGTTTTAGGAAAAATAAAATTAAAACTCAGTCTTTAAAAGTCTGCTTCAGCGCTCAGCGGTGTTTGCTGGTCGGCATCGTTGACGGGTTCGGAGATAGCAAACCATTGGGGAGAGGGTGAAACAGAAAGTGGTTGCATCTCCTCATAATGCGAGGTCTCTTGGTTAGAGTTCGTAGCAGCAGGGAGGGAGACGTGGTTCACTTGTGGTGCGGCGGTGGATAGAAGACGGAGGAGTAGCTTATAAATAATTGAAAATCAGGTGGGTGAGACAGAGCAACAAACTTAAACTGATGAATCGGGTTCTAACTGAAACAAACGAAGAAAATAAGTTAAAACAGAGGGCTCTGGGGTGGATGGTTCAGCCTGGGTGACACCAGACACGACATGAACTTTGTGCTTTCTCCTCAGGGCGGACTGGGTCACCTGAGGGGTGACGCTTGGTTTGTGTGCCTTCCCTGGGAGGAAGGGTTTTACCCACTTTGAGGGGACCCATTTGAGCCCGGCGGGGGTGGACACGCATGCGTATCCACGACCCCATGTTACCAGGTCAAATGGCCCCTCAACCTTCCAGGTTTCAGGGTCCTTCACAAGGACAGGCGGTCTGTCCTTGAACTGGGTTGCGGTCTGGGTGTTAAAATGTCTGGCAATGGGCGGGTTGAGGCACTCAAAGCTGCAATTAAGAAAGTTGATGGTAAACAATGCCCTGGCCAGTCGGATTTGAGGGGACTCCACCTTCACTGCCCCATTCTGATGTTCTAGAGTTCGTTTGAGGCTCTGGTGGGCCCGCTCAACCACGGCTTGCCCTGTCGGGGAGTAAGGGATGCCGGTCTTATGACTTACTCCCCACTCCTGCAGGAAGCTTCGGAACTCCCTGGAGGTGTACCCTGGCCCGTTATCCGTTTTGATTTCTTTAGGGATTCCCAACACAGAGAAGGCATGCAACAGATGTTTTTTGACATCTGCAGTCTTCTTCCCTGTGTGGGCAGAAGCGTACACGGCCCCAGAAAAAGTATCTACAGAGACATGCACATATTTGAACTTGCCGAACGATGGGATGTGGGTAACATCCATCTGCCAAAGCTCGCAGCTTTTGAGCCCTCTAGGGTTGGCGCCAGCATTGATGGCAGGGAGCTGGAAGGACTGGCACTGTGGGCATGTGGCCACAATCGCTTTTGCCTGGTCCCTAGTCAGTTGGAATTGACGGACCAGGCCGGGCGCGTTCTGATGGAACCGCTGGTGGCTGAGTTTTGCCTGCTGGAAGGCATCGGGGAGCGGGGCCATTTCAACAGGCGCAGCCAGGGCATCGGCACGCCGATTCCCCTCCGCAATGAACCCCGGGAGGTCAGTGTGAGACCTCACATGCAACACATAAAATGGGTGCTCTCGACGGGAGACCAACTCTACGAGTCTCGAGAGCAATTTGAAAAGGGTCATGTTGGAAACCTCCTGGAGAACTGCATTCTCCGCTCTGGACACTACACCGGCTACGTATGCCGAATCGGTTACCAAATTGAAAGGCTCGGAAAACCTCTCAAAAACTCTGACGACAGCGGCCAACTCAGCAATTTGAGGTGGTCCCTCAACTGTGGCAACGTCGCTCTCCCATTGCTGAGTTTGAGGATCTCTCCAAGTCGCTACGGACTTGTGAGATGCTCCGGACGCGTCAGTAAAGACAGTCAAAGCCTTTAAGGGCTTCCGGCTCTGAATTCTTTTTAAAGATAATTTAAATTGGTTGTCCTGGTTAAATAATTTATGTTTTTGTTTATGAATTGAGATTTGTCTGGTGTAAGAATCCAGAGCAAATTGGAGGGCTTCATTCTCCATGAGGAGATGTTCCAACATGGCCTTAGTTAATTGTCCAGATTTTAATTGAATAGGAATGTGTATGCATGTAAAGTCGACACCGGCCAATTCCCGGATCCGGAAGCGAGCCTTCCGGATCAACTCAGCCACCAACTCTTGTGGCCTTGTCATTCTCTTGGACCTGTGATGGCTGAGGAACACCCACTCTATAATCAAGAGAGGGTCCCTCAAGCCAGGGTCTTGAGATGTCTCTGCTGACTCATCCCATTGAAAAACCAACCCATGGAGGTGTGGCAAATTTCCTAGAATGATGAATTTGAAAGGCAAATCTGGGTTGTACCTGTGTGCTTGTCTCTGTGTGGTGGTTTTTTGTACCTTTTCTAAGGCTGCGGTGGCTTCTGGGGTAAGGGTCCTTAGGGAACTAAGTTCTTCTCCCCCTTTCAAAAGATTGAAAAGGGGGGCTAGGTCTTCTGTAGGGATGCCTAGCCAAGGTATTACCCAATTCAAAGCTCCACACAACTGTTGGGCATCTGCCAAAGTGGACACTTTGGTGCTGATTGCCAATTTTTGCGGAACAATGGTCCGCTTAGTTATTTCGAGACCAAGGTATTTCCAGGGTGGCATCTTTTGAATCTTACTTTCCTGAAGCTCGAACCCTGCAGAAATCAATGCATCGGTTGTCAGGGCAAGAGCGTGGGTAAGTGTGTCATCGTCAGGAGCACAAATTAGAATGTCGTCGATGTAATGAAGTATGATGGTGTTCTTTGCTGCTGCGCGAACGGGGGACAGCAAGGAAGAGACATACCGCTGGCAAATCACAGGAGAATTTTTCATGCCTTGAGGCAAGACTCTCCAGTGGTACCTCTTCCCTGGGGCTTCACGGTTGATGGTGGGAACCGTGAAGGCGAAGCGCTGAGCGTCATCTGGGTCAAGGGGAATTTGGAAGAAGCAATCTTTAATATCTAAAACGGCCAAATTCCAATTTTGGGGGAGCATGGGGGGGGACGGCATCCCTGGTTGGAGAGTGCCCATATCTTCAATAATGTTGTTAATTTGTCGGAGGTCGTGGAGGAGTCGCCATTTGTCTTTGTTTGGTTTTTTGATAACAAAGACAGGGGAGTTCCACGGTGACATGGACTCTACGATGTTACCCTTTTTTCAGTTGCTCTTCCACGAGCTCTGTGAGCGCCTTTAATTTTTGTTTATTGAGCGGCCACTGCTCTACCCAAATAGGTTTGTCCGATTTCCAAGTCAATTTGTGGGTAGGGCGCTCTTCAGTGGCCGCTACTGAAAAATTTGAGGAGCTTTGGGCAGGTTAATTGTAGCTCCCCACTGGGCTAAAACATCTCTCCCCCACAGGGGGTCCGCATAGTCTAAAACAAATGGGCGGACTGAAGCTAATTGCCCATTTGGCCCCATAATTTGCACCACGCTCTTTGACTGTTTTGCCAATTGGAAGCCCCCTACGCCTTAGATTCGCCCAGCAGCGCTTTGCAATTCCCATTGTGACGGCCATTCCCTCGCGGGGATGATCGTCACATCTGCTCCCGTGTCTAGCATGCCAGTCACCCTAGTCGACTGCCCATTCTTAGAAAGACGGCAGGTGAGCCGAGGTTTTTCGTGGCTTAGGGTTTGACACCAGTTAACATTAAATAAAGGAGATGGAATGTCATGGGGTTCTGGCTCACACTGCTCAAAAATTGGAATAACTTGAGCGATAATCTGGCCTTTGGGCAGAACGATGGGTGGACGGACACACATAATACTTATGGAGAACTTATCTCTGAGGGACGGCAGCACCCCCAGAACGATGGAGATTTCCGGGGGAGTGAATTTTGTGTCTCCTACGACAACACACTTACATCCGCGTTGATGCCAGGTACCTGGTGCTTGGAACTCGACCATCGCGGGCTGGCACTTGGAGTCTGCGATGGAAATGGACTCCACGAGACGCAACTTGTGGGGGAGAGCACAAAGAGGAGTTGTCAAAATTGGTAAAGTTTGCTTAGGTGAAAGTGTTGGGTCCGGAAAGTTTGAAAGGGTAGAGGTGCGGGATTGGGGTCCCCTCCCTGAATTCCCCCTTTAATGATGTTACTTCCCGCCATATTTGTATCATTGCGCATGGAGGGGATGCGCTCATAATTTAGTTTTTTGGCAGTTCATTCCCCTCTGTGGATGTTGCCTGCCTCCTCTTGAATTCATAAAATTGGTTTCGCAGGGGGCAGTCAGGCATCCAATGGCTTGGATCGCCACACAGGTGGCACTGTCCTTGGCTTGGCTTCCGTCTCTGCGTCGGTGTTTGTTGTGCTGCCATCACGTCTCTGCTGAAGTCTGCTGCCTCAGCGAAGGACACTCGGCGGGCTGGTGGTCTTGCACCGGGGTCCTCCCTGAGGATTGATGGGACCTTTCGTTGGCAGACTTCAATCATTTTCTGGATGGTTGGTGGTGGATCCAACGGGAGACTCAAGATTGCAGCTTTGCAGGGTGGGTTAGCGTTAGCATTCGCTAATTCCACCAGGGTTTCAAGTCGAGCGCTCTCCGCCTGGACTTGTTGTTCAATAGACCTGCGGAGACACTCAACTAAAAGAATGAATGGTTCCCCTCGCCCCTGCAAAATTTTAGAAAAGGTGGGCTCCTGGGTGATAGGGCGGAGTGTTAGGAAAGCTCGCTCGGCCACCTTTGCACTCTCCCAGAGCGCTAAACGGGGGATGACCCTGGCTTGAACAGCTCCGTCAGCGCAATTCCCAAGACCGACTAGTAGGTCGGTATGAACCGTTTCACCATTTAGGGTTGTGGCAGTGTGGGGATTCTCCCACAATTGTGGGAGAATATCCCTTATCCCTTTTTTCCAC
Organism: Serinus canaria; assembly: GCF_022539315.1. Classification (NCBI taxonomy): domain Eukaryota; kingdom Metazoa; phylum Chordata; class Aves; order Passeriformes; family Fringillidae; genus Serinus; species Serinus canaria. The sequence goes on along the minus strand of NC_066342.1, from coordinate 5,199,526 downwards.
GCCTCCTCCCACACCAAAAATTCGGTGGGGTTAAGGAGACATGAAAAAAGCGTCCGCAAGTCGGCGGGTACTACATTTGTATCTAATAAAGAGGCCCGGAGGAGTCCCCGGAAGTATTCACTCTCTCGGGAAAACTCCTTTTGAGCCTTGCACAACTCCTTGATGGTGGAGTGGGGGAATGGGGTCCATTGCGCTCGGGTGGGCCCTTCACCGTCTCTCTGGTAAGAGACTGGAGCTGCAGTTATTAAAGATGGCACAGTAAAGTTCGAATCATCTTGATCTCCACTCCCAGAAGTCGGGGTGTGGGAACTGGGAGGCGGGGCGTGGGAACCCGGAAGCCAAGGGGAGGGGCCAGGTGTGGGAACCAGGGCGGAGCTAGGAGGTGGAGCTGATGGAGTTGGCTCCGCCTGAGGGGCGTGTGCAAAAGGCGGGGCTTGGGAAGGAGGAGGGGAAAGGGGCGTGTAGGAAGGCGGGGGATTGGGAGGAGAATTAACATAATTAGGGGCGGGGTTATAGGAATGGGAAGGGGCTGAGAAAGGGTTGGCGGGAGAAAGGAAAGGATTATGGGGAGAAGAAAAACTGATGGCGGGAAAAGCCATGCGGTCGCCGCCATTTTGGGCTCCATGGGAGCCATTTTGTGAAGAGGTCTGGGGGCTGCTGCCCTCTGAAACTGCAAATCTAACTTTGGGACGCACAACTGGGGACTCAGGGGAAAAGGAATCGGGGATTGGAGAGAGCTCTCCGAAGTCTGGCCAGGATTTCAGAGGCAGGGGTTCAGGGAACCCTGAGGAGAGCCCGGCGGGTGGTAGGAAACCGGCGCGCTGCTCTCGCGAGCTGCTCTCCTAAGGGTTCTTCTATTCTCAGGGAGAGAAGGGGTGGGACAAGGGTCTGGGACACGGGGGTAGGGAGAACATGAATGGGGGGGTGGTTGTTCCTTCAATTTCTGTTTTTCTCTTAAAGCTGTTATAATTTGGAAGCTCCAATAAACTAATTTTTTGTTTTTTGATCTCCCTTTAGATTCTAATTGCGCTAATTTGTCTCCAACTGAATTCCAGAATTTTATTTCATTAACTAAATCGGGGGAGATCTCTGGAAATTTAGTGAACAACCATATAACTAAATCTTTTAACTCCCGCTTAACAATCTTAACTTCCCTACCTTCAAGGGTACCCACAACTTGGTAATAAACTCTTTCCTGGGGGACAGAGAGTTTGCCACCCATCTCTGCCCCGCAAAAACGAACCTTCGGAGTGAAACAGAAAAAAACGCTAACAAAAAACCCCAACCGCTAGCCCCAACCTCACCGAGCCCAGGGCGAAACCTCGACTCGACCGGGTGAAACCGGGAGATGGGGGCGGGGGGGTAACTCTCGAAGTTGGGAAGCTGGAGTTACTCACCCCTGACCAGCGGGAAAGCGGGGAAAAAAAAACTCCGAAGTCCGCGGCTTCGATCCCGGATCGGGTCCTGGGGGCGGGAGGTGCCGATCCGATCCCTGTCCGGAGCGCTACCCCTAAAACGGGGTCTGCCCACAGAGCAGGGCAGCTTAACGACCATGGAGCAAGCGGCAGACGACGAAAAGGAGGCGAAACTCCTCTCGAGGCTGCTGACTCCTGCCGCGGGGCAAGGGGGTCTTCTCTCGCCCCACGGTGGGCGCCAAACTGCCGCGCTGCTGCATCGAAAGCACTTCACCCCCCTGAGAGCGGGAGGAGGAGGCGGCGGTGGCTAGCTTGGAGCACAGCAGCAGCTAGCAGCTAGGGGCACTACCCAGATCCGTCAGGGACGTCTGGGCAGCGCCTTCGACAGGGCAGCAGTAACGAGAGGAGCGGCAAAGCAGAGAAGCCAGGGAGAAAAGAGGGTCTTAACTCGCCTGGTGCAGTCCAGAGTTTTAATGTCTCATTGTTTCCAGGGAACCCAGGCGGGAAAAGGCAAGGGATGAAGGGTAACAGCAGTATATAAAGGCGGTGTAACACAGGTACAAGAACCAATCGGGGGAAACTGAGGAGGGGAATTGAATATAACTGACATGGACAAGAATTAATGATGTAAAAGTCAGGGAGGGGCTCAGAGCACCGGCCCAATCACCCCCTGAGGAAGGGAGAAGTTTCTGGAAGGATGGGGGGGGTTTCAGGAGATGAACAGGGCTCTGGAGGAGGGGAAAATGTAACGAAAAGGGGCAGTTGCTAGGGGCACGGGGGTAGAGACAAGGGCTTGGCAGAGAGCCCAGACAGGGAGGACACCATTCGAGGGAAAGGGGGAACCAGGACTGAACCATCGAACTGGGTATAGGGTTGTAACTGGGGGAAGCATCACAAAACGGGGGGGACAATACAAAACAGGGGAGATAACATAACTAGAAACCGACCGCGCACCACAACAGTGAAGGGTGTTGTTCAAGAACCAATCAGGTTCTGGGTGAACGATCCTGTCTATAAAATATGTATAGTTCCTAATAAAGCTCGCTTCGTGCCTTCTGAGCATTGGAGTCAATGTTGCCTTCCTTCAGCCGTTACTAACTCAACGGCGACAGAGTGGATATAGGGTCTCCCCTGAAAAGGCTCCGCTAGTCCTCCAGAAAGTTACATATCTGGGATATGAACTGACAGGAGGAGAAAGAGACTTGGGAAATAACAGAAAAAAGGCAATTTGTCAAATTCCCTGGCCCCTACAACCAAAGAGCTGAGAACTTTTCTAGGAATGACAGGATGGTGTAGGTTATTGATCTACAACTATGGACTAATAGTGAAACACTTGTACCACCTCCTAAAAGAAACCAAGGGGACCCACTTATGCTGGATACCAGAGACTAATAATGCATTTGTAACTCTGAAACATGAGTTAATGCAAGCTCCAACACTGGACATACCATATGTCACTAAACCTTTTCTATTGTTTTTACACACGAGGCAAGGACTAGTGTAGGGACTTTTAGCACAGAAATTGGGACCGCACAAAAGGCCAGTGGTTTACTTCTCGAAGCAACTGGATGTGATCAGTCAAGGATGGCCCGCGTGCCTGCATGCAGTGGCATCTGTGATCCTGAGCATAAAAGAAGCCTGCAAGTTCACAATGGGACAGCAGATAACTGTTTTTGTCTCTCAGTGTCAGCAGTGGTCACACAGAAAGGAAATCATTGGTTAACTCCATCTCACTTTCTCAAATAGCAGGCTGTCCTAGCAGAATTGGAGGATGTGAGTATTCAAGTAACTAACGTCTTGAATCCAGCAGCTTGCCTTCAAGGCAAAGTTGCTGAGGAGCCTGTACAGCATAACTGCATCGAAACCATGGAGGCAGTTTACTTCAGATGCCCAGACCTAAAGGATTCCCTGCTAGAAAATGCAGAAAACTGGTTCACTGATGGAAGGAGCTATGTCAAGAAGGGTAAGAGGCTCGCTGGGTATGCAATTACAACCACATACGCATTCATTGAAGCAAATCTGTTATTTGTGGGGACGTGCTCAAAGGGCTGAAATAATAGCCCTAACTCGACCTGTTTTGCGGAGAAAATCAAAAACTCCACAACTTTGTAAAAGTTGTAAAGCTGGTATGTTTATTGCAGCACTGTACGCATGCAGGGATTACTCCCCTTAAAAGGCATGTGTACCTCTGGGACCTTCAGGTCCCCTTTTTATCTTTCTCCCCAAATACATATGCATACAATTTCACAATAGGTTCATACATATTCATTTTACAGACTTCGAGTGATATTTAGCGCTAGTTCTTTTGTTATCAGAAAAATTCCTAGGCCAAGTTGACCCATCTCCCCCTGCCTTATCTCTGCCCTTCACTGGTGCAATGTTCTGAGTTCAGACTAAACAGCTAAAATTCCAAGGCTTAACTAAAAGATGTACATTTAACCTAAATCAAAAGGACTTCTACCCTGGAACCTGGAAAATTTCCCCTCTGTCTCATTCCCCCCTTTCCTAGAAAATAAGTAAATTCTTTTACTTAATGCAGACCCCTACGACAGTAGGTGTCTCTCAATGCTTTGCCATGTACATTTGATAGGGATGTTAACATAGCTACTCGTTGTAGTATTCTCCAGTTCCAAATTAGTAAAATAATGGATAATCCTAAACTTATTCCAACTAATATTAACAAAACTACAATGGGATGACACAACTTATTAAAGATTCCATTTGCAGTTGGTGACCACCCAAAGATCACATCCCACCAGTGATGATCCGCATTCTGTTCTATTCTCTGTAGAATTCTGGTTATTTCATTTGTAGCATGTTGGACAGTAATTAATGTTTTCTTCCCGCTTTCTTGGATTCCCTTCAAGATTCCTAATAGGTCTTGGTGCTTAATTAACTGTTTTACCAATGTAAGATCCATCCCAATAGGAGTAGGTGATAGTCTGTGGTACATTGTGTAATTGGTTTTAATCAACTGGTGGGATGTCACTGGTGCCAAGTACGAAAAATCACACCCGATAATCTTAACAAAATTACAAATACAAAAGTTAGAATGATTTCTGCTAGACAAAATAACATCATTGTTATCAATCTCTACAGTAGCACAAGCAGTTCTCAGGCACACACAACCTTTACCAATATATATGAGCACAGTTTTCTGATTAGTGACTGGATGAATTTCAAAGTGGCAAATGCTTTGTTCAGTGTCTAGACACACATCTTGGGCATTAATAGTATTGCTTTCGCAGATGAATCCCAGCTGTTCTCTAGTAATGCAGGACTCTAAGTTTACTGTTTGCCATTTTTCATTCACTTTTCGTGCCCACACTCTATGTTCTGAAGGGTAGAGTACTGTTTTTTCATGATTTATTCCTAATGCAATGATGGGGTGAATAATGTAAACAGTAGCATTACGTATGGTCAGCACAAAGGCAGTAGCTACGTTAGAAGTAGGATCATAGGTGAAATTTACCATAGTCCACCAGGATTGAAACTTCCTTTCAAAATCAATCGCATTATCCCAGACAACTTTCCGAATTTCAGCTGGAAAATTACCTTCACCCCCTTCCCGTATGATCAGGGCTGCTGTTGCCTGCATCCATAACTGTGCTTGTATACAACTGAAAGCTAAAGACACATTATCTTGAACTGCACTAAGTGCTTCTACTATTAACCTGTGGTCTTGGTCTCTTGCCTTTTCCCACTTTGGCAGTACTTTTGAAATCTGCCACTGGCTAGTTCCTAATGCCAATAGGGATGACTGTAAAGGCTGTTTCAATTTTGTTAGGCCACTTGCTGCAGCAGACAGCTTATTCATCAGTATTTCTGAATCAATTCCATTTAGGACTCCTAATCCTGTCCCTAGTATCCCAGTTAGATCCTTTCTTACTCTGCTCTTGAGGTATACCTGTCTTTGTAACCATGTTGTCCAGCCCTCAAAGGATGTTCTTAGGAAGGAGGAGCAGGCTGGTTGTATTTTTGAGATGTTAATTTGCATTAGCAACTCAACACGTTTGAGAGACCATTCTGGATTGAACAGCAGTTGTTGTTCACCCACATTTCTCACTACATAGAGGCCTATTTCATCCACTTCAGGTTCAAGTTTGGGTTGAGTCTGAGCTATTCGAGTATGGATTGTATAAGGTCCTGCTGTTGTGAAAAGTGCAGTGTCTATTTTAAACCTAAATGAGAGTCCAGTAGCATCCCGAGCCCAAAGG
>NC_066342.1:5129519-5193394 GCF_022539315.1 Serinus canaria | reverse complement strand
TTGTACACCATGCACTCACACAATTACAAACACACACAATGCATGAACTATACAGCAATACAGTGTCCGGACACCACACACACGCACGAGTTCACTCAAACCCACCCCCAGGGTTGCTAGCGGCCGCTCTATTGGACAGTGAACTCTCGCCCTTCAGTCGCTCTATTGACTGGTCTGCCTGCAGGCACAGGCTGAGCACTCAGACGTCTCTGAGTGACTTATTCAGCCTTCCTATCTCCCGGGAGCCCTCTTAATACATACCGAATATTCCGCATGCCAGCAGCAGGTCCTTGTCTGTCCTCGCAGAAGGCGAAGTGAGACAGCGGGGGCTCCTCCGGGAAGATCCCGGGGCACGCCTAGGAGGTCCCTCTATCCCTCCTGCCCTGCGGGGACAGAGACGGAACCTCCTGCCTGGCTCGCCAAAATGTTTTGCGGAGAAAATCAAAAACTCCACAACTTTGTAAAAGTTGTAAAGCCGGTATGTCTATTGCAGCACTGGACGCATGCAGGGATTACTCCCCTTAAAAGGCATGTGTACCTCTGGGACCTTCAGGTCCCCTTTTTATCTTTCTCCCCAAATACATATGCATACAATTTCACAATAGGTTCATACATATTCATTTTACAGACTTCGAGTTACATTTAGCGCTAGTTCTTTTGTTATCAGAAAAATTCCTAGGCCAAGTTGACCCATCTCCCCCCCCCCCCGCCCTATCTCTGCCCTTCACTGGTGCAATGTTCTGAGTTCAGACTAAACAGCTAAGATTCCAAGGCTTAACTAAAAGATGTACATGTAACCTAAATCAAAACGACTTCTACCCTGGAACCTGGAAAATTTCTACTCTGTCTCAGACCTTTGGCATTAAGTGGAAGGAAAACCTATCAGCATTTGGACTGATGCAAGGTATGCTTTTGGAGTTGATGCCTCAGGTTTTGGCTTTTTTATTTTTCAGATTCTGCACTGCTTTAGTGTATACTTCTGAGCTTCATATTAGGGGATGGTAGGTTCTCTTCACAGAGTAGGTAGACAAAACAATTCCTTCTCTAGCTGGGGACCAAGGACAACCAATTCAAATCTCAGGCCCAAGAGCATAAACAACAGTGGACTGAAGAGAGAAAAACAAGAAGGATGGGACTTCATGGTACACACTCATGGGGCTATTTGGAAAGAAAGGGGTTAATTAACCTCACAGAAGGAAGAAATCAAGCATGCTACTGAAATCTTACAGTTGCTGAAAGCAGTGTTCAAATCTTCAAAAGTGGCTATAATGCATTGTAAAGGACACTCCCAGGGTAACACCATTCCTGAACTGGGAAATGCTATAGCAGACAAAACAGCAAAAGCAGTGGCTAGTGGGGTCCAAATTCAAATCCTAGCTCTAATCCCTTTGTAATAAACACATATTATAGTTTTTGCTTTTACAAATAATAAAGTGGATGCTATGTGTTGCGCATTATAACAAAATGTTAACTTTTACAGAAGTAGCTATAGTTGTGAAATAATAACTAATGCTTTTATTTTTGTAACTAACTGTCAATAATAAAAATAGCTCAGACATATTTGTGAAGTAGCTGATGTTGATTTAGAGTACTTGTGGTTAACTTGCAATAACTGAAATAATTAAACCGTCTGTGTGGTCAGATAACATTTGAGGAATGGGCGTGACGAGGACCCCTGCTACTGACACTTCGACTATCAACAACTGTCACCTGCTGAAACCATGGAACAGGGGGCTGTTATGAGGAAGTGACACATGACTCTCAAAACCACATTCAAGATTACTGCACATGCTCTAAAAAGGCAGATCAGAGATGGGGCCATGCTAAAAGGTTCCTGGAACATGCAAACTAGTTCGAATAAATGTTTGACTATGAACAATCATTTATGAATAGGTATTTGACCAGTGCAATAGAAAGGGTATATAAGAAGGGTTGCTATTGTTAGCTGGTATGTCTCCGGCTACGGCTATGCACCCAGCACTGTTACTTTTGCTGAACTTCTTTTGTCCCCTATTGTCCTTTATTAAATTTTAAAAAATTCAACTGAGGAGTGGGCTTCACTTCTCACACCTTCTAGCATCCTTATGGGTGAAAACCCCCCACCATATGACACTGATGATTTAAATATGGTAAAAGAAGATAAGGGACAAATAGAAACAGATGGATGGGCTAGGACAGAGAATCTCATAGTCATAATCAGAAAAATATTGAAAATATTTATCCAAAATGAACATTCTAAAACACATTGGGGAGTTGACACTTTACATAACCACTTAAAGGACAAAGTGATAGCATCAGAATTAAAGAGGAAATTCAAGGATACAACTTCCACTCGTCAAATCTGTCTCAAAAACAATCCTAATACCGCTGTTAGGCTAAACACAGGGACTATGCCTAAAGGAGCTTTGCGAGGAGATATATGGCAAATTGACTTTTCTGAACTACCTGGAAAAGGAGGATACAAATACCTCTTAGTCCTCACAGACACTTTTTCAGGTTGGCCAGAAGCTTTCCCTTGTAGAACAAATAAAGCTAAAGAAGTTGTTAAAGCTTTAGTGCAAGAAATTATTCCACGATATGGAGTACCTAGGGAAATTAATTCTGATAGGGGACCACATTTTGTAGCCCAGGTTGATGCCTTGTGAAGGCTGACCTAGAACAGAGACTAGATGGAGCTAAAGAATAAAGTTGGTATTTATTAAGAGGCCTCAATAGCTCCACCTTGGTAAGCACAACCCAAAAAGGCCACAAAATGGACGACTGGTCAAGAGGTCCCACACTTTTATAAGTTTTGGTCCTTTAGCATATTGGAACTCATTGTCCAATTACAGCTTTAGCCCATGAAGTCCCATCCTTCTTGTTTTCTCTCTTTGGTCCACTGTGGTTTATGGTCTTGGGCCTGAGATCTGGATCGGCTGTCCTTGGGTGCCCAGCTAGAGAAAGAATTGTTTTGTCTACCTAGTCTGCGAAGAGAGCTTACTATCCCCTAATATGAAGCCTTGACTTACACACTAAAGCAGAATGGAATCTGAAAAATACAAAAGCTAAACCTGAGGCATCAAGGGAGTGCAGGGAGTAATTTATTAGGAATACAATGGCAACTACATACACCATACAGGCCACAGGCAAGTGGACAAGTAGAAAAGATAAATCATTTAATAACACAACAGTTAGCCAAAATTTGTCAAGAAACTAATTTATATTGGTATGAGGCTCTGCCCATGGCTTTGCTAAGAATTAGAGTAAAACCACAACTCAAGGAGAAATTAGGTCCCTGTACTGGGATGACGTCATGATGCTTGTATCCCCATTCGTGTGTGCTGTTTATGCTGGATATTATCTTCTGTGCCTTCAAGACTGGCTCTGAAGAGTGAAAGTTTTTTTTTGGTTTCTTTTCAGCTGCTCCCCCACGGCTGGCAGGACACAGTACATAGTGCTGCTTTTGCTTTTTGCCCTGCTTTTCGCTTAGCTCTCGCTGTTGCTTCTGCTTTGCTCCTGCTTTGCTCTTGCCTTTTTGCTTCTGTTCATTAGTTAGCTTAGCTAAACAGTCCAAATTTCTTCCTGGACTGTTTCTCCTTTCCTTTTTGGACCTACTCGAACCTGCTCCGGACTGGGACCTGGGAAACACCGAGAGTTTGCACCTTGTGGCTGCAGCAGCTGCCCCAGCGCCGGAGGGACTGATAACAGAGCAACCACCCCAGGAGAGACTTTCTGAATTTGTCATCTTTTTCAGAGCAGTGAAAAAGTGGTGTCATCTGGTATTGTTCATTTTTTGTGCTGGGGAGTGCTGTGCCTGTTAAATAAACAGGTTATTTCCACTTCTCTCTGAGGAATTCTTCCCGAACCGGTGGGGGGGAGGGGCCGTGTGGGTTTGCTTTCTGGAGTGGCCCCCCTTTGGGGATTCTCTCCCAAATATGCCCTGAACCAGGACAGTCCCTTTGAAATTCTGTATGGAAGGCCCTATAGGACAAACATGATTTACAATGACTGTGGCTCTGGTAGGGCAAAGCTACTTAATAGATTATGTTAAGCATTTAGGTCAAAAATTACAATCAATATGAGACGTGGGGGGTTAGAAATTAGCTTAGAGTAGAAATTAATTTCGGATTTGGATGTATTCTTTTAACTTGTTTTGTCTGTAACTTGCTGTGCTCGGCAAAGGCTTGCAGAGATGGACAAAAGAATGCAAGCGTCTGATAAAGAATTCTACCCCAAACAAGGTGAAAGGAATGTGAGCTTCCAAGCTCAAGGGAGATAACAGGGGCCCAGCTGACCTTGAAACTAAGAGCAGACCAAAACTGAGGTTGGACTTACCAGGACTGGGGAAGACATACGGAATGACTGCCAGAGAGCTGTGTCGGCTCAGAAGAACTGATAAGCCACTTTTAATGTGAAGGGGGCTGAGAAATGAATATGCATTAACCTATTGTGAAACTTGATGCATATGCAACAAGTTAGGGGACAAAAGAGGCTCTGAATTCTCAGGAAGTGCGCATGCCTTTGTGGAGCTATCCCGAGTGTGCCCGGCGCTGAATTAAATACATACCTACTTTAAAACTTTTACGAGTTGTGGAGTTTTTTCCTCTAATCATTTTTCGGGCGAGCTAGGCAGGGGCGTCTCTGTCACTCCACAGGGGGAGCAGGGAGGCGGACCTACTAGCGTGCTCCCGGGAATCTTCCCTGGAGGGGCTCCACGTCCCTGCTCGCCCGCGGCAGGGGCAGACAATGGCCTGCTGGTGTTGCGGACAAACGGTATGTATCTTTAAAAGAGGCCTTGTCCAAGAGGCTGGTAAGCCACTCAGAGACATCTGAGCACTTAGTCGCTGTATGAGTAAAAGTTTGCTTGCAAGCAGCCGCTGGCCAAGCTCAGCCGGCGGCAGGGGGAATGATCTGCTAGCCGATAGGGAGGCTGGTGAAGAGATTCACTGATTGTGCAACTGCTAGCAGCTCTGGGGGTGAGTTGAGTGAGTCTGGATCTTATAGCTGCTATTTTTCTCAGTGCTGCTATTTACTCCTTGTGTGCTTGTGGTGTGCAGACATTGTGGTTATGTTAGTGGGTTTTGTAATTGTGTGAGTGAGTGGCTTTGTGGGCTTGGTCATATGAAAGAGGGAGCAAGTGAGTGAGCGTACCCATGGCGTGAAGGGGGGGGCGGGGGCGGGGGGGAAGCTTTACCCATGACTGAAGTGGCTGAGCGGGCCCGGGGCAGTAGCTGGGTTGCGCCGTCCGGACGGCTGTGGGGGCAGATAGTGTCCGTCCGGCGGGGAGGCAGCTGGGGAGAAGTGGAGCAAGCAGAGCAAGTGGAGAAGTGTGGGTGAGAACATGTACTGTGTTTGAATGTGATTTGTGCAGATTGTGCATGTTTTAACCGTGGCTAGACAAACTGAGGGGATTCCTCTGCCCCAGCGGTTCAGGCTTGATCCCTGGGAGTTTGTGAATCCACTAAGTAAATGGATAGATGGAGGAAATGAATGAGTTGATTTAGAGGGACTTTATCAGACTTTAGTTGGTTATTTAGTTTCTCTAGATTGAGAGGGACCCGCCGTGGAGGATTTACAAAAATTCACAAAGGAATAAATGGAATAGCCTGCCTTTGCAGGTGGTTCCCGAGAGCCTTTGACACATCGAGAGGCTGGCACCCTGCATGGGTTCTATTACAGTGTGGAGTTTGTGAGAGATGTTGGTATTGCTGTTCTAGTAAGTGGCACGGCATGTGCCTTGAGTGTGTTTTGAGGTTTCCTAGTTGAGCCGATTTTGAACCTAAGATCTTAAAGTTTGTGTGTGGAAAATCACATCTGGTACCCGTAACCTGGGGTTGTGTGTGGGAGGAAAACTGGGAAAGGACTGTGAGGATTTGTGAAGAGAGGTTTGGGTGGAAGTGAGATAGGACAAGGAGAAGGAAATAAGGGGAACTAACCAGAGCAAGGAAGTTCCCCAAGCTAGCCCTTGAGGTGTATTTTGACCCACTGGAAAGAAGTCACCAGTAGGGGCGACTTAGTCCAATACTTCATGCAGTGGTGGCCATTATACAGGCTGGAAGATGGAGCAAAGGAGCAAAGTGGCCACCTGCTGGAACTTTAGATTATAACACCTTATTGCAGTTAATGCTGTTTTTAAGATGAGAATGAAAGTGGGATGAGGTTTCTTATGCCGATATGTTTTTCTCCTTACAAAATCATCCCAAGTGGCAGAGGGGCTGTGGGCTCAGAGCTCCCTCTGACCCACTGGTGTTAGCCCTTGAGAAGGAAAACAGAGGGCGAATTAAGCGATGTTGCTCAGCATGCAGTATAGGACAGCGATGTACAAAACTGGATAAGGTCTATCATGCTGCGTCTCAAGAACAAGATACAATAGACTTGTTGAAAGCTCCTCCTAGGAGACAGGAGGATGAAGATGAGGTAGACTTTCCTAAAAGAGAGGAGGACGCAGGCTCATAAGGCACATCCACTCGAACCCATTCCCCTCCTGGTAGTCCAATTTTGACCAGAACCGGGAGGCAAGCAGCGTTGCAGGCCCCTCTGCAAGACACAATGGGACCAAAAGGAGAGAGATTAATGATTAAAGTACCATTCTCTACCCTTGATCTAGAGGCATGGGAAGGGATTGCTAAAAAATATTGCATTGATCCAATACTTACTGCCAAATGTTTACAATATGTTATCAAACAACACAACCCAGGTTGGGGAAACATCCAGTTACTACTGGATGCTTTCAATGAAACAGAAAAGCAGCTGATCTTGAAAACAGCAGGGACTTTGGCAGAGGATCATTGTAAAAGCCGGTGACTGGATGTAAGAGAATTTTTCCCTCTCCAAGACCCAAAATGGGATCCCAATATATCAGCAGAATTGAAGAAATTAGCAGATTATCAAGATTGGATAGTAATGGGAGTGGAAAGAGCTATTCCAAAGACCATAAATTGGTCTGCTTTAGATTCTATTAGGCAGGGGCCTTCAGAGACTAGGTCTGAGTTTCTGGAGCATCTGAGGGATGCTATGCATCATCATACATCATTGGATCCAGGGTCTGAGATAGGAATGAATCAGCTAGTACATTTTTGGGACAGTCTACTGGAGATATCAGGCATAAACTTCAGAAAATCCAGAGGCCGGAAGGGAGGAACCTTGAGGTCTTGAGAAAAAAGGCTCCCTAAAACTGCGGTAATTTGCCCCCTAAGACTAGTAGTGTGCAAAAAGAACCCGGAAAGGAAAAAGGATTTGTAAGTATTTTTCGGGGGGGACAGAAACAGGGGGATGAATGTGTGTGTGAATGAGAGGTGGGCTGGTTATCCCAGACCTGCTACCTGTGTGAGGAGTTTCCCATGCTGCGTTTCCATCTTTTAGTGAGAAAAGCGGCCAGTAAAGAGATGAAGCAAGAGATAAAAGGAGTGAGAGAATTCCCCGGAGTAACTGGGACTGGGTCTCAAGGAGGGGTTGGACCCCTTGGAGGAAGGGAGCAGAGGAGTTTCCTAGCCCAATACACTAGGAAATGGGACAAAAAGAAGTGTCCCCTAAAAACCTGCTGGGTTGAGGGATGAGTGCCCAAGAGCATCCAGAATTAAAACCTGCTAGGTTGAGGGATTAACATTCCAAGAGCATCCAGGGTTGAGCAAAATTCTGCCGGATTGAGAATATGCCCAAGAGCATCTGGGGTGGACAAAACAGCTAGATTGAGGGATAAAAAAAATGCCCAAGAGCATCTGGGAATGGACAATACAGCTGGATTGAGGGATAAAAAAATGCCCAAGAGCATCTGGGGTTGGACAACACAGCTGGGTTGAGGGATATTCAAGAGCACCGGGACTGGCCAGTAATACCTAAAATTGTAATAGGTGATTTGAAAGTAAAAGGTACCTTATGGTTGTCTTGTGCGTGTGAGAGTGAGTCAAACACAAAATCAGCCTCAACTTCCTGTGTGGGTGGGAATGGGGGGGGCTGTGGAAAGAGGTGTATGTGACCAGCAAACAAGCCATTGCTCCCCCAGGTGGGTGAGTGTAAATTGCACTTGAGCTAGAGGTGACTACTGGGGATATTTCTCCTCAGAGACACCTTCGGCTCGCAGGCAGTTACTATTAAGCACTCGAAATAGGCCCATGCAAAGCAGAACTCAGTTTACCTCTAGTGGAAAAAGTCCAGGCGATGGTGAAGAGAAAGAGAGCGGGTTCTGCCGGAGGGTTAAATCCAGAGTTTATTCCAAGGTATTACAGTTCCGAATCTCAGTACTGCTCCGACAGACCCCGACCGCATGGCTCCAACACCTTTTAATCTCACAGGAAGGTGGGAGGGAGGATAGGTGAGCCACCAACCAGGTGGAAGGGGGAGGGTCTCAGGGGACAATGACACCTGGACAGGCCAATGACTCCAGACCTGAAGGGCATCTTTTGAACTTCTGCCAATCACACGATACCCTTGCTGGAATGTGGAACTTGACACAGTAATCAGGAACAGGGCAGGGGACAGGCAAGGAGGAAGTAGTCACAGCTGAGGGGCAGGACCTAGCTTTACACCACAACAGGTGAGGGTTGTAGCATAAGGTGTAAGTGACCTGCAAACAGGCCATTGTTCTCCCAGACCTGTGGAGAGGGCAGTGGCTAAAGAGTGTGAGTGACACGAAGACAGCCTCACAGGTGAAGTAGCACCAGAGGCAAACAGAGTCAGGGCCCTTCCAGGGGGCCCGGTGATATTGAAACCCTGAGGCCAACCCCAAGGCAAGGCGGGGGGGGCACAGGAACCCACGATTCTCTGGTAACAGGGATCCGCTTCAGGTCCGGAGGGTGTAAAAGAATGTGTGAAAGTGAATGAGAAATAAAAGTAAGTGAATGTAGACAAATGAAAGTACATGTAATGTAGATTGCGTATTTTAAGCTTCACTATATCTCCTTGGAGGGAGGTGTATTGTGTTGAAAAGCAGTATGAGATAAAGGTTTTTTATTTTTGTTTGTGTAGTTGAAAGAAAAGTGTTATTTAGGTTGTTAGTGAAAGTGAAAAACAGAGTCAGGGGATGAATAGATGGGATCTTGAAAAATGGGATAGAAAACCAGTGGGTTGGATACAGGATAAAAAAAGGGCGGGGGGGGAATAAAAGCATACTGTCATAAATGAGAATCGTACCATGTAAATCTCTTTTTCTAATAAGAATTTATTAGATTAAATAGCAAGCAGTGGCAAGCAAGCTACAGCGCTGGGCGGCCGAGAGTCTCTCTCTCCTAAGGCACGCATTGTTCCATCCCCAAGGTTCGCCTTTTATTGCCTTCTTCTCCCGGGTTCATGGATGACGTGTTCTGTCTTCTGCGCTTGCTCCTCTAGCTGCTAGGGGGTCTTTTTCTGCCTTCCGGTGGTCGTTGGGATGAAGTCCTGAGTCTTCCTCTTTGACCGCTGGGTGAACCTTCCCTTATAAGGCATATCTATAAAGTGAAAACTCTCTAAAGGCACTATACGTTTTCTGCAAGCTAAGCAATTCTTGCAAGGTTTATGCTTACCATATGTGGCTGCATCTAGGTACGTATTGTATTCTGCTGAACAAGCGGTTTTAACTTTTTAGCTATTGCTTTTATATTGTAAAATTATTTAGCCATTGATTTAATTAATGAACAAACATATTGCTACTTATTACAATTCCCCTCATCTCTTTTTTTTACCAATTTTTTTCATTAAATCTTTTTAGTTCCTTCCTAGCAAGCGTTAAATGATCTGCTTCATCAGTTAAGCTATGTGCTCTAACTATAGATTCTAATTTCCTTAGCTTTTTCATCATATTCCAAATCATAACAAGTAGAACTGCTGACAAAATAAAACCAAGCACAATCAGAATCAAAAGAACAACAATGGGATGGCATATACTGTTTAGGATACCTGTGGCAGTCAGTAGGTGACCACCCGAACAGGGTATCCCACCACCTATACTCGCCATCTTGCTTTACTGTCTCTATAACCCGGTGTATTTCTCTTACGTTATGATGAACAGTCACTAGGGTTTTCTGTCCACTTTCCTTGATTTTCTCGAGGATTTTGATCAGGTCTTGATGAAGCAACAATTGTCTCACTAGGGTGAGGTTCATCCCAATCGGGGTGGGCATTAGCTTGTGAATCAGTGTGTGGTTGGATTGTAATAGGTAGTGAGAGGTAACTGTGGCTTCATAAGTGATGTCACACCCTGTAATCCTAGTGAAATTACAAGTACAGAAGTTTGAGTGATTCTTTGTATCCACCACAATATTATCCACAAGCACAGAATCACAAATAGTTCTAAAACACACACATCCATTGCCTATGTATATAAGAACTATTTTAGAAGCCTCGTTAGGACGAATCTCAAAATGACGGATGTTTTGCTCCGTGTCTAAACAGATATCTTGAGCTATAATTACATTGCCCTCACAGATGAACCCCAACTGTTCCCGGACAATACAAGATTCCAAATAAACAGTTTGCCATTTGTCATCAAGCTGACGGGCCCATCCCCTATGTTCTGTAGGATAGAGAACAGCTGTTGCGGTTTCGGTGTGGTGGCCTGGTTCCGGGCACCCGGCACGGTGACCCAAACCCGACAGGGTCACTCGGTCCAATGCTACATACACCAATGTGGTGGACAGCAAAATGGCATTTATTGAAGGGTCTCAGTGGTATTTATGGCTTGGGCAGTCTGTGTCACTTCCCTTGCTCATGTCTGGCTGGGTGCAGCCGGGTACGGAGCAATGGTCAGACTGCAGGGTGAGGAGGGGGCTTCCTGTCTACTCATACAGCCCGAGATCTTCCGCATGCAAGATTTCTAACTCTTCCACATTCCCCCCCCCCTCATGATTAGTAAAAATCTTAAAAAGTTATAAAATGTAAAGGTTACAAAATTTCATGGGTTATTGGAATTAGTGTAAAATTTTAAGTGTGTTAGTAACCGTCACGCCTTAAAGTAATTGTCGGCGCTCGAGAAACAAAATGTTAGCCTTTTCCAAACGCCTTTTAACAAATAGCACCAGTTTGTTTAATATGCAAGGCCCGAAGATTAGGGTTAGTAAGATGATAGTGACTGGGCCTATTAGGGTAGAAATCAGGGTAGTGAGCCATGGAGGCTGGTTGAACCACGACTCGAACCAGCCCTGTTGAGCTTCTCTGTCCAGTTTTCTCTGGTTCAGCCGGTTTCTCAGTTCGGCCATGGAGTCTCTGACAACTCCGGTGTGGTCTGCATAAAAGCAGCATTCCTCTTTCAAGGCAGCACACAGGCCCCCTTGCTGCGTTTACAAGAGGTCCAATCATCTCCTATTTTGGAGGACAAACTCTGAGAGTGAGGAAAGGGATTTTTCCAGCGATGAGATGGATTTCTCGATCCTTTGCAGGTCCTCATCGATGGTCATTTGCAGCTGGGACAGTCCTTGGTGTTGGGTCGCTAGGGCTGAGACGCCTGTCGCCGTTCCGGCTGCTCCTAGGCCAAGCATCATGGCTATAGTTAAACCTGTCATTATTTCTCTTTTGTGGAGTCTGCTGGTTTCTTCAAAAAGGTAGTACACTTTTTCGTCTGAGTGGTACAGGACCCTAGGGACGATTAGAACTTTGACACAAAAATCGTTAGAATGATCGAATTTGTCAAGGAGTACACATGGGCTTACCCTGGATCGGTGACAGACCCACATTCCCGATGCAGCTGGGATCACCCACTGGAACTTCCCTCCCTTAAGTTTGCCGAATTCCTTGCAGACATTGCCCATCTGCTTTGCCAAGGTTGCATTGCCAAAGCATTTGCCTTGGCCCGTAACCTGACTTAGGGTAATGCCTCTCCGGGGAGTGTCCCATCTCCATTGGCGTGGATTGTTTGACTTTGAGAAGATGAATGGGAGATCGAAGGCAACGCCTTCGTAAAAAGGGGGTTGTGCATCATAGCATGACCAGCATGATTCTGTGAAGTTTGGGTTGGATTGGTTTAACGATATGAAGGTAGCATTTAACATGCTTATGAATGGATTGGAAAGGGTTGGTTCGGTTAAGAGATCGGATGGGGAGACTAGTTCCGACCTCTGCGTTTCGCGGCTAGAACTACCGTTAGTTGTGATCCCTTCCCTGGGTTTCTCATTATTGGGGGCAGTATTGCCACGTGTCCAGCCTGGCCACACTTAAAGCATGCCATGACACTCGTTATTGCAGTGTGAACTGCTGCTTGGATGGGAGCTAGGTGTTCTTCCTTTGCAACGTGTCTGATCATGGCAGCTATATTAGACCCCTGCGGCAGTGATCTTAGAATGTCCTTGGTGGCTGAGTTCCATTGTTGGTGTAGGCACTCTGCCAGCACTGGACCTTTGGCCTCTGAGGGTAATGTCGAGGAGTCCAAGGCTGCCTGCAGACGGTCCACGAATTGAGTGAAACTTTCACTCTCACTCTGCTTTATTGTGGACCAAGGCGACGGTTTGGCTATTACTTTGGAAGCAACACGGATGGTTTCTCAGGTGGCACGGGTCGTTGTCATGACCTCATGTGCCCGTAAGCCCTCGTCCTGTGTCTGGGGGGTGATCATTGTAGGGTCTGTGCCCATTAGCCTCTGTATGCTGGAGCCATGCAGTGGATGGTCTGCCCCTGTTACCGGGGCTAGCTGTTTAATAGTTATCCTCCCATTCTTGTTTAAAAACGATCATCCCTGCCCCATCAAAAATCATTTGCAAGTCTGCTTAATGTCAAAAGGTAACATATCGTCCCCTCCAAAAATGCTATCAATGAGTGTTGAAACCATGGCAGAATTAATCCCCCTATCTGCGATTGCTTTAATAATTGCCTGCACGTCTTTCGGGTTTACGGGGGAATAGGTCCTTTGGTTCCCACCGGGTCCCCCCACCCGGACCGGAAACACCAGTTTCGCTGATGGAGTCCATTCAGCACATGCTATTTTTATTTTGCGCCAGTCTGTAAGCGGGGTTCGATCTTTCTCCGATATCCCCTTTACCCATGCAGGAGTGCTGTGGCTAGTGGCCTTATGTGCCGCTGCTCTTCTTCTGTTACAACTCGAATCTGAGTCGGAACTCTCCGATCCCCTCTCAAATTCGGAGCTCGGGTCCGAGTCCCAGTCGGAAGTCGACTGTTCGGACACCTCCGGGCTGCTCTGCCTTTTTCTTGGGCTCCGACCCTGCCCCTTCTTGCTGGGGTTGGGCCGTTCTCTCCCCCTGGGGTCCCCCCACCTCCTGCTGGGGGAGGTCCTTGCCCTATAAGGACCTAATGTGAACTGAGCGCTCTGATTGGTCATATGCTTCTCCGCGGGGGCCGCCCTGTCCCCCCGCTCGTCCGCGCATGCGTTGTTAAGCGGGCTGACTCCATTTCTGCCCGCCGCACCTTCCTTTCCGCCCTGAACACGCGCTCCGGCGCCATTTTCAAACGCATATGGAGGTGGTGCGCTTTTATCCACCCCTTCGGGGTGCGGCGATTTCGCTGCCTCCCGGGCTTCCTCCGCGAGTCCCTGCCAAAACGACCGCGCGTCTTCGCCCCCCTCTGATGGTAAGCCTGTTTGCTGGGGGGAATCCGGCATTCACGGTTTCTCGCCGCCGGTTTGCTTTAAATCCTCTGCGGTCTGCGTTGCCGCGCCCACCCCCAGCTGCGGTGTGGCTAACAGCCACGCTTTCGTGGCTCTCCAGGTGTCCTGTTCCTCCCTGGCCTTTTGCAGAGCTTGCACAACTGTGCCCCATGACTTAAGAGCCTTCCCTGAGCCGGAGGACATAGTTTCCTTGGCAAGAACCTTAGTACAAGTATCCCATTTCTGCGAATGGAGAATATCCACGGGGCTGTCTATTGCCCCCAGCTTAATAAGTCTTGGTATAGCGAGACATAAATCTTTTAGCTTACAATCTACCCCCCACTGAGCATGCATCTGAGTTACGACCTTCGCAATTGCTTCCATGTCCCTCGCTGGTCCAGGGGCGTCCCCCCCCGCTGCACTAGGCCAGCTGTGCAGCCGCCGGTCCCTGTCCAAGCAATCCCCGAACCCCGGGTGCTGATTCCCGAGGTTTTCGGCACCAGTTGTTGCGGTTTTGGCGTGGTGGCCTGGTTCCGGGCACCCGGCACGGTGACCCAAACCCGACAGGGTCACTCGGTCCAATGCTACATACACCAATGTGGTGGACAGCAAAATGGCATTTATTGAAGGGTCTCAGTGGTATTTATGGCTTGGGCAGTCTGTGTCACTTCCCTTGCTCATGTCCGGCTGGGTGCGGCCGAGTACAGAGCAATGGTCAGACTGCAGGGTGAGGAGGGGGCTTCCTGTCTACTCGTACAGCCCGAGATCTTCCGCACGCAAGATTCCTAACTCTTCCACAAACAGCTCCGTCATGGTTTATTCCTAATGCAATAACAGGAAAAACTAGATGTACAGAAGCATTACGTATGGTCAAAACAAAAGCAGTAGCTGTGTTTGAAATAGAGTTATAGGTAAAATTCACCAGTTTCCACCAGGATTGGAATTCTCTTTCAAAATCAGTGGCATTGTCCCAGATTATTTTCCGAATTTCTGTGGGGAAAGTGCCTTCCTCACCTTCTCTTATAATCGAGGCAGAGACTGACTGCATCCACAATTGTGTCTGGATACAGCTAAGGGCTGAGGAAACATTATTTTGTGTAGCACTAAGTGCATCAATCACCAATTTGTGATCGTTCACATTTACTCTTTCCCAATTTGGTAAAATGTTTGACAGCATCCACTGGTGTGTCCCCAAGGCTAACAGAGATGACTTCAGTGGTTGCTGTACTTTGGACAGATCTCTAGTCGTAGCAGCCAATTTGTTCATTAGTACTTCTGAATCAATGCTATTCAGAATTCCCAATCCTGTACCTAGAACACCGGTCACATCTCTAGGTTTCCTTGTTTTAAAAAAGCTGCATTTCCGGAGCCAAGTAGTCCAGCCTTCAAAGGATGCTGGAAAAAACGGAGAACAAGCTGGCTGAATGTCTGAAACATTGGTCTGCATCAGCAGTTCGACCTGTTTGAGAGACCATGCCAGATTGAATAATATTTGTTGTTGACCAGTTTTCCTGATTATATAAGGTCCAATTTAAAAAGTTTTTGGAATTTTGGGGTGAGTGTGACTGGCGGTGCGGGTGGAGTGGTGATAATGTGAGGTTCGGCAGTGGTAGAGTGTGTTTTAGTATCTATTATAAATTTAAAAGAAAGGCCTTGTGTATCTTTTGACCAGAGACAGACTACCTCTGTAGTGTGAATTAATGTGAAGTTTTGCCAGCAGTCTCATGCAATTGGGTATACACAATCTGCTACTTGTTTATCCTCCTGACCCATGGAAACACTGATTGCAATCGCATTAGTATAGTCAGACCCATTAACCATTCGACATTCAATATTAATTTGTTCTCCCACTACTCCTTGGAGCTGCCAGGTTTTCTGCTTCTTCCATTCGTGCCTAGCGTACGGCAGACCATCATGCAGTACTAATGTTAGTAAATTCAAACCTGTGGTATTCCCCATAGATCCGGTAGATTGCAAAAAGGCCTGGGACCAGTCAGGGATTAGAGTCCATTTATCTAGGGGGATCATGCTCCCTTTGTAAGGCTGATGAGGGTTTCCCCAGGCAGCTGGGAGGCTCAGGGTTATAATAATTAAGGTAGCTCGCCAAGCAGGGCAGGGTCCTAGCAACAAATTTCTTTCACCTTTCGTAATCATACCTCTTTTACCTGGGGCTTTCCTGTGCTCCATTCCTGTTCCTGTTGCCCGTTGCTCTCCCCCACTACTCCTTACCTCTCTGCCTCGCCTGCCAGCCTGGGTGCCTCGGTCTGCAGGGATCATTATCTTCTTGGCAGCAGGGGTAGTTTTCAGGGGGTGCATCAGGCCTCCAGGCAAAGGATCTCTTTGATTTTATGATGGACTCTCTGCGTCCCTAGCGAGCTTTACAGGACCTAAGTCTCACACCTACTTAGGGTCCACCCTCTGCCTTTATTCCCTTTCTCCTGTCTTCCTAGAGTTACGTCATTCTTCCCTACGTTCTCTACGTTTTTGTTGTTTATGGTCCCGGGAATAGCGGTGAATCGTGCTATTCCACTCGTCAGGCCTCACTTGCCACACCAGAGGAACGTGGAATCCCTTCTTACACAAGGTAGTTAATATGACTGTCTGGTTTTGGCTTGTGATCCTATACAATTGGTGTTGGAGTTCCCATGCCAGGGCCCAATCTCTTCTCTGTTCTAGATTTTCAACTAGTGACGCTGCTTCTCTGTTGGGGATATCCCGCCCTCCAGGGATCCTTATAAATTCTCCTTGGGCTCTTAGTGGATTTGCTCTTCTCCAATCCCAATTACAAGTAAGACACCATGCACTCCCCACCAACTGTGACTGGAAAATCCACCATTTGTCTTTACAGCCCCCGCAAAAGATTTTTACCCACGCCTGACAAGAGGATTCCCGACATTTAAGACACTCGATGTAATTGAATAATTCTCGCCTCACTTCAGCCACTACTGAAAGAGCAAGTGTCAGTTCATTCCAGGTTTTCCACGGCAGAGGGCACTTTAATTCCTGTTCCAGTTCCTGTAGGGGTTTTCTTACCAAGAGTCTCAATCTGTATAGTTCTCTGTCTCCTAATTCAGTCATTCACGCAGGTTCCTGTGCCTTCCAAAGGGTTAGCCGTAGATCTCCAGGGCGACTGGTCACCTCCCAAGGGGTGTCTGCAGTGATGGGTCCTTTCACTCGACTGGCATGTGTCCAGCCTTTTTCAGCAGTTCGGATGGCTGTTTCTGTGGTAAACAGGACAACATAGGGACCTTCCCATTGGGGTGTTAGGGATGTCTCTTTCCAAGTCTTAATTAGGACTCTATCTCCAGGTTTGAGCTTATGCATTATTATATCCAAAGGGGGTCTTTGTACCAATAGCCCTTTTCGTTTTAATTCCTCCCTCCGTTTCATTAACTGTTGTATGTAACCCTGAATTTGACTATCTTGTATGCAAGGATGGTTTCCTGGGAGTTCTAAGTCGTAAGGCATTCCATAAAGCATTTCAAAGGGAGAAATTCCCACATCCATCCTAGGTTGGGTTCTAATGTTCAGCAGTGCTATGGGTAAACATCTGACCCAAGACATTTTAGTTTCTACCATGAGTTTGGTGAGTTGCTTCTTAATTTCTCCATTTGCCCTTTCCACCCTCCCTGAGCTTTGAGGGTGCCAAGGGGTGTGATATTGCCATTTAGGGCCTAAGGCCATGGTTACCTCTCTCATTACTTTGTTTGCAAAATGGGGGCCCCTATCAGAGTCTAATATTTCTACTAGTCCATACCTAGGGATTATTTCTTCCAGCAAGGTTTTAATCACCACATTTGCAGTAGCTCGCGATGTAGGGTATGCTTCTACAAAGTGGGTTAGATGATCTACCAGTACCAATAAGTACTTGTATCTCCCTACTTTCGGTAGCTCAGTAAAATCTGTTTGTACATGTGAAAAAGGTTGGTGTGCTAATTCCCTTCCTCCTGGAATCCTTTCTCAAGCTTGATGTCTATTAACTCTTTGGCATGTTATACATCCCCTGACTACTTGTTTTGCTATATCGTAAATTCCTATACACATATACTTAATAGCAAATTGATCTACTAAGGCTTGGGTTCCCCAATGAGTCTGGTCATGCAGTTGCCGCACTATTCTTATGGCCATGGATTTTGGTAGTACCTCCCTATTGTCTGGCAATTTCCGAGTACCCCCATTTTCTTTTATTCCCATTTTGTCTAATTTCTCCTTTTCCTGGGCTGTGAAGCTCAGGACATGAACCTTCCCATCATCTCGTGTTCTCCTTATTCTCTGATCCTGGAATTTTCTGAGGGCAGCTTCCTTCGCTTCTCTGTCTGCTGTATTGTTTCCTCTGGTCAGATGGGAGAGACCCTTTTGATGTCCTTTAACATGTACTATTGCTATTTTCTTTGGGCCTCTTAAAGCTTGTAGTACCTGAGTAATTATTTCCTGATGTATTAATTCTCTTCCTCGGGAGTTTATTAACCCTATTTCTTCCCAAATTTTCCCAAAAGTATGTACCACTCCAAAGGCATACTTTGAGTCCGTGTAGATGGTCCCAACCTTAGTTTCTAAGAATTTCAGGGCCCGCAATACTGCATATAATTCACAGGCCTGGGCTGACCAACTAGGACTCAGAGGTCCAGATTCTATTATTTCTAAATTTTTACCTCCTACAATGGCATATCCTGAGATTCGCTTTCCCTCAACAACCCTAGAAGATCCATCCACAAATAGCCTTTCTCCGTCTTCCAGTTCTTCTTCTTCGAGGTCCGGCCTAATTTTTGTTTGTTTTTCTATGCTATGTAAGCAGTCATGAGTTAAATTCTCCTGTGGATCTCCAAACAGGAATTCTGCGGGGTTTTGCAGAGAGGTGGTTTCAAGTATCAACCGAGAGGATGACAGTAAAATGCCCTCGTATTTCAGGAGTCTTGAGTCTGTTATCCATTTTTCTGCCTTTTGTTGCAATACTGCCCGTATGTTATGGGGAGTAAAGACTTTCAGTTCTCCTCCATAGGTAATTTTGAGAGCTTCCTCCACTAAGACAGCTGTTGCCACTATAATCTGCAAGCATGTTGGCCACCCCCTACTTATGGGGTCTAGTAGTTTAGAAATAAATGCTACTGGTTTTCGACTACTGGCCCAGTCCTGAGCCAGCACCCCAAATGCTACTCCTGTCTCAGTGTTAACGAACAAATAGAAAGGTCTCCTAACATCCGGGAGGCTTAGCACCAGCGCATTAGCCAATTCCTCTTTTAGTTGTTCTAATGATTCATTATCCTTCTCAGTCCATTTCATCAAACCTTCAGCAGTTAGTTTTTCATACAAAAATTTTACCTTACCACTAAAGTTTTCAATCCATTGTCTGCAGTATCCTACAAGACCCAATAGCTGCCTGATTTGTCTCTTATTTCTTGGGGGAGGAAGGGAGAGGATCCCCTTAACCCTCTCTGGGTCTAATGTTTTAGTTCCTTTACTAAGTCGGTGTCCTAGATACTTTACTTCTTCCTCTACAAATTGCAATTTACTTTTAGACACCTTCAGCCCCTGGATGCTTAAAAAGTTTAGAAGCTTAATGCTTTCTTCCCTAACTGATTCCTCGCTCTTTCCAGCAATTAACAAGTCATCTACATATTGAACAAGGGTTATTCCTTGGTTCGGGGTATAGGATTTCATTATTTGCTCTAGTGCCTGCCCAAACAAATTCGGGGATTCTGTGAATCCCTGTGGGAGCACTGTCCACCTTAGTTGTTGCTTTCAGTGGGTATCGGGATCTTCCCATTCAAATGCAAAATAATCTCTACATTCTTCCTTTAAGGGGCATGTCCAAAAGGCGTCTTTCAAATCTATAACACTATACCATTGATCATCTGGTTTTAATTGACTGAGCAATGTAGGGGGGTTTGCTACTACAGGGAACCGGGCAATGGTTCTCTTATTTATTTCCCTTAGATCATGTACTAGTCGGTATTTTCCATCTGGTTTCTTTACAGGTAGGATGGGGGTGTTGAAGGGGGACATGCAAGGTTCCAAGAGCCCTTGTTGTATTAACCGTTCTATCTCTGGTTTCAGCCCCCTTCGCCCCTCATCTGACATGGGATATTGTTTTATTCTTACTGGGGTTTCTGGGTTTTGAATGGTGACTGTGAAGGGCTCTATATTCAATCTTCCTGCTGTATCAGGGGTATACCAGACTTCTGGGTTGATTTTCCCTTTGTCTGCTACCTGTAAGGGGCACAACCTGACTTTCAACTGTTTTTCTTCAATATTTATATTTATCCCTAATTCCGCCATTAAATCTCTTCCTAATAAATTGTAATCGGCTTTGGGGACTAGTAACAGTGATCCTACCCCCATTTTCTTTTCTGATTCTATTAAGACATCTTTAATTACAGGAACCTTGAAGGTTCGGCCGGGGACCCCCCTTGGTGCGGTCTGCGCGGTGACCAGGAACCACGCGGCAGGACAGACCCCCCGCTCCCTCTCCCCCCTGGCATGGCCGGCAGAGCGGCCTTGGGCCAGGCGGCCGGGACTGGGGCAGACAAATTCACCGGTGGGGCCAAGGCTGGGGTGTGGGTGGGGGCAGGCGGAGCTGCCGCGGGCAGCAAGCCCGCACTTGGAACAGGAACCAGGGCAGGTGGAGCCGAAACAGGCAGCGAGCCGGGACCGGGTGAGACAGAGTGGAAATTTTCCAGAGTATAAATCCATTTTGATTTAGGTGAAATGTACATCTTTGAGTTAAGTCTGCAGTTTGAAAACATAGCTGTTTAGTCTGACTCCCTGTTCTCGTAAAAAGCCTATGCTTGGAGAAACTGCTTCAGCCGAAGGACAGAGATAAGGGGGGGGGGCAGACAGAGAGACTGCTACGAGAGCAGGGCAACCTGACCCAGGAATTCTTTCTGATAAAGAGGAATTAGTGGCGAATGTCACGCGAAATCGATAAAAATGAATATGTATGAACCTATTGTGAAATTGCATGCATATGTATTTGAGAGGGGGTTAAAAAAGGATCTGGAGTTCCCAGAGGTACGCATGTCTTTTAAGGAGAGTAATCTCCACATGCGTCCAGCACTGTAACAAACATACCGGCTTTACAACTTTCACAAAGTTATGGAGTTTGTTTGCTTCCGCAAATCACTGGGACAGGCGCCTCGGCCATGAACAGAGGGGGCAAGACCTGCAAAGGATCCCACTCTTTTTCTGTTTTTTCCTCTTGTTCCCCTCCTTTTCCTTTCCCCTTTTTCTCTTCTTGTTTTGTCTCAGGGGTTTCTGATACTTTAAAGATTTTTATTCTCCTAAAATCTCCTGTCCAACATATGGCATTTTCTCTTTCTTCTGGATCAAATGTTTTTTTACAAATAAATCCAGAGCCTAACAGATGTAAACTTCTGCTTGGATACACTGAAATGGTCGACGAACTAACTCACGACCTCCTAATGTTGTTTTTCTCATCACCTTTTTTATCCTTTGGCAAATTATACATCTTTCAGTTACTTGCTTTGCTACTCCACAAATCCCAGTGCACCCATAGTTCTTTTAAAAAATGATCACACAAAGCTTGAGTACCCTAGTGATTTTTCTGATGCATGTCTTCTAATATTTTCCTAGTAAGCATTTTATTAAGTAATTGTCTTCAGTCAGGAAGTTTCCATTTCCCTGATTCATCTGGTTCACCTCCTACCTTGTTTAATTGTTTTTTCTCTGCTTCCCTAAACTTTAGAATTTCCAATTTTTCCTCATTTGTACCTAATATTGCCACAACTCTTTCAGCTCCATTTTCTGCTGCATCCTTAGCTTCCTGATCTGCGAAATTATTTCCTCTTATTTCTGGGGTCTTTCCCTTTTGGTGTCCCTTAATTTGTACTATAGCTATGTCTTCAGATAATTTTAATGCCTCTAAAACCTCTAAAATAAGTTCCTCATGTACTAATCCTTTTCCTCTTGAATTAAGTAATCTTCCTTTTTAAAATATTTTTTTTAAGGTATGCACTACTCTGAAGGCATCCCTTGAATTGGTATATATAGTTCCTTTCTTTTGTGCTAAATATTCTAGTGTTCTTTTTAAAGTATATAATTCACAAGTTTGAGCTTATTAGAGGTAATTTCCTTTTTTCCATAGTTTTCATGTTTTTCCCATCAACAACTACATACCCTGTATTTACCCCTTTTGCAATGAGTTATATCTCTGTTAGTTAACATAACTCCCAAAGGGCTATCTTGGGGTATCTCTGCTAGTATTGTAATAAGTAGCAATATGTTTGTTCATTAATTAAATCAATGGCTAAATAATTTTACAATATAAAAGCAATAGCTAAAAAGTTAAAACCGCTTGTTCAGCAGAATACAATACGTACCTAGATGCAGCCACATATGGTAAGCATAAACCTTGCAAGAATTGCTTAGCTTGCAGAAAACGTATAGTGCCTTTAGAGAGTTTTCACTTTATAGATATGCCTTATAAGGGAAGGTTCACCCAGCGGTCAGAGGAAGACTCAGGACTTCATCCCAACGACCACCGGAAGGCAGAAAAAGACCCCCTAGCAGCTAGAGGAGCAAGCGCAGAAGACAGAACACGTCATCCATGAACCCGGGAGAAGAAGGCAATAAAAGGCGAACTTTGGGGATGGAACAATGCGTGCCTTAGGAGAGAGAGACTCTCGGCCGCCCAGCGCTGTAGCTTGCTTGCCACTGCTTGCTATTTAATCTAATAAATTCTTATTAGAAAAAGAGATTTACATGGTACGATTCTCATTTATGACAGTATGCTTTTATTCCCCCCCCGCCCTTTTTTTATCCTGTATCCAACCCACTGGTTTTCTATCCCATTTTTCAAGATCCCATCTATTCATCCCCTGACTCTGTTTTTCACTTTCACTAACAACCTAAATAACACTTTTCTTTCAACTACACAAACAAAAATAAAAAACCTTTATCTCATACTGCTTTTCAACACAATACACCTCCCTCCAAGGAGATATAGTGAAGCTTAAAATACGCAATCTACATTACATGTACTTTCATTTGTCTACATTCACTTACTTTTATTTCTCATTCACTTTCACACATTCTTTTACACCCTCCGGACCTGAAGCGGATCCCTGTTACCAGAGAATCGTGGGTTCCTGTGCTCCCCCCTGCCTTTTCTTGGGGTTGGCCTCAGGGTTTCAGTATCACCGGGCCCCCTGGAAGGGCCCTGACTCTGGTTGCCTCTGGTGCTACTTCACCTGTGAGGCTGTCTTCGTGTCACTCACACTCTTTAGCCACTGCCCTCTCCACAGGTCTGGGAGAACAATGGCCTGTTTGCAGGTCACTTACACCTTATGCTACAACCCTCACCTGTTGTGGTGTAAAGCTAGGTCCTGCCCCTCAGCTGTGACTACTTCCTCCTTGCCTGTCCCCTGCCCTGTTCCTGATTACTGTGTCAAGTTCCACATTCCAGCAAGGGTATCGTGTGATTGGCAGAAGTTCAAAAGATGCCCTTCAGGTCTGGAGTCATTGGCCTGTCCAGGTGTCATTGTCCCCTGAGACCCTCCCCCTTCCACCTGGTTGGTGGCTCACCTATCCTCCCTCCCACATTCCTGTGAGATTAAAAGGTGTTGGAGCCATGCGGTCGGGGTCTGTCGGAGCAGTACTGAGATTCGGAACTGTAATACCTTGGAATAAACTCTGGATTTAACCCTCCGGCAGAACCCGCTCTCTTTCTCTTCACCATCGCCTGGACTTTTTCCACTAGAGGTAAACTGAGTTCTGCTTTGCATGGGCCTATTTCGAGTGCTTAATAGTAACTGCCTGCGAGCCGAAGGTGTCTCTGAGGAGAAATATCCCCAGTAGTCACCTCTAGCTCAAGTGCAATCTACAACTGGCACCCAACGTGAGGCACATCGAATTTGAAGCCCAAAGAAGTAATCTCAGAACCTCAGAAAAGCTTCAAGGCAGCCGAGCATCCGCTAGAGAGCTTTGAATGCATTGCTCTCAGCAAAGACTTGGGGATCAAACCCAGAAGAAGTCTTGTGGACTGTTCGGTACTCCTAGAAAATCTTAGCTTCTTTCTGGTGAGCAATTTTCCAGGGGAGAATAGGGGAGCCCCCTTCTGCCCACGGGGGTCCTGTTCCGGTGAAGAGACGTCCTGCCTTTACTCTGCCAACAACAATTTCGATTTCGGTGAGTATCTGTGCCCTTTAGAGGCAGTAGAATCTCAAAAAAAAAAAAAAAAAAAAATCCTTGCCGTGAAACTATTTGCTTTTAAACAGTTTATGCCGTGAAAACTGTTCACTTCTAAACAGTCTCTGCCATGAGAACGGTTTCGACCCTGCCGTGGGTTGTTTGTTTTAATCCGGAGCGATATTGTGTTAGACATAGCTCACTGCGGCGTGTCTTTGCCACTTTTATAATACGCGGCACCAGTGGACTAGTGTGAGAGCTCTCCCAGCCCTTTCCTCCCTGCTCGGCACTGCCGCGTGTTGTCTCTCGGTGTGGGGGAGCTCTCTACACGTGGCGCGGGGTGGGGGCTGCTCTCTCTCGGCTCGGTGTGGGGGAGCTCTCTACACGTGGCGGGGGGTGGGGACTGCTCTCTCTCGGCTCGGTGTGGGGGAGCTCTCTACACCTGGCGTGGGGCGGGGCTGCTCTCTCTCGGTGCAGCGGGTGGCTCTCTCAGCGCAGTGCGCGGGGGGTGCTTTCTTGGCTCTCTACATGCGGTGCCCCCGGCCCCAGTCTCGGCTTCGCCACGTGGAGCCAGCAGGGGAGGCTTTGTCTGTCCTCCGCAGCGGCAGGGCGGTTCCCGATTCAGTGCTGTTGCCGCGGCTATTTTAAAAGCAGTGTACTCAGCTGCATTGTGAAAAGCTAACGTCTGCTCGTTATCGCTTCTGATCTGTAGTTTTTTAGAAATCGGTAGTTGATTTGGCTTTATTTCCAGTTGGCGGGACTTTGTGTATTGCGCTTTTTTACATCTAAAATGGGCTCAAATTTAAGCGCAGCACAAAAAAGAGTGTATTATCATATTGTTGGGATTTTACTCAGTGGTAAGTTAAGTTCTCTAAACGTAAATTGAAACCGTTTATAAAATGGCTTTTTCTACACTTCCCACAAATTTCTCCTGAAGAAGTCCATGATATTAATTTTTGGGATAAAGCAAGAAATGAATTAATACCTCGGGACAGTCTGGAGATATTTCTTCAGCTAAATTTGTGTACTGGAGTTTACAAGTTCGAACAGCCTTACTCAAGCAAAGAGAACTAAAGAAAAAGCCAAAATACAAGCAATGTACCCCTGCTCTCCCTGTCTCTCCGTGTCCCACTTCTAAACCTCTTACCCCTAAACTTAGTATTTTAAAGCATGCACATTCTGCTAATGCTCAGAAACCTCGACTTCCTGAGCATTTTAAAATGCCTGAGTCTCTCCACACAGTCCTAGCCACACTGCTTGGAATCTTTCTCAAAACCTTGTGTCTCCTGCTCTGAAACCCAGAGCACGTGTTAGCTTTTCGGAGAGCAGTGATCCCCAAAATGGCCCCCATGCCCTAGGGGGTCGACAAGATGAAAGATGCCACGTGGCACCTTCCCATACCTGGCTGTCTTCTTCCCAAGATCCTCCTAAGTATCCCAAAATTCCTCCCCCATCCCCCTCCCCTCCTGCTCCTCGCGACACCTCCCTTCCCTCCCCCTTTCCTGCTGTACCCTCAGCTCCGCCCCTCTACTCCTCCCATGGGGTGTCTGCCAATGTGACGTCACACGGTGTCCCCGCCCCCTGTTCCCACGGTGTCCCCGCCCCCTGTTCCCATTGTTCCCCCACCCCCTACCCGGGTTCCCATGGTGAGGGCACGCCCACTGCTTCTCCCCACACCTGTATCGGTGCTCCCACTTCTGATTCAAGTGATATAGGGCAAGAAATTGCAGACCCAGTTCAGGGTCCAACTTTGTCCTTCACTCCTGTTACATATCAGCCTGCAGCACAAGGGGGAGCAGCCCCAACTGCTACTTGGAGCTCTTTTGGACGACAATTGATTAAATAAATCTGTAAATCTCATAAAGAGTATGGCCCACACAGTCCATATTTCCGTGGCCTTTTAAATTCTGAACTGAGCAGGACTGTAGTAGTCCCACATGATTTAAGACAGCTTTTCTCATGCCTCATGACCTCTACAGAATTCAAATTATGAGAATTAGCATCGAAACAACTGCTAAAAGAAGCCCTCCCAAGCTTGCAGGCTGATCTGAACACAGCAAAAGATACCAATGGCTTGCCAATTACCATTGAGCATCTCTCCGGTGAGGGCAGCTAAAAAAGCATTCTTTTCTCTCCAATCCGAGGGGCCTTTAGAGCCCTATAGTAAGATCAAACAGCTGCCATCAGAACCTTTTTTGAAATTTGTAGAAAGGTTAACTAGGGCTATTGAAATCCAAGTCAAAAAAGAAAATGCAAGGGAAGAAGTTTTAGAGGAAACAGCATTTACAAATGCAAATGAACAGTGTCGAGCAGCAATTTTAAGTCTTCCCCTAGAACCCCCCCCTACACTAAAAGATATGCTTCTAGTCTGTAACAGGAAAGTGCCTCTGATGAGTGTTGCTGAAGACACCAGATCAAGATTCCCTCAGTGTGTTGCCGTTGCCAGCCCTGCGCCTATTCCCTCAGAACAGCAGCACCCTGGGCAGCAGCGAAGACCAGCAATGGTTGACCCCACAAAGCCATGCCTGCTTTGCAACAACCTTGGGCACTGGAGTAGCCAGTGCCCCCTGAAAAAGCAATTTGATGAATTTAGAAATGGTGGGGGGAGAGAACTGCAAACACTCCCAGAGAGTCAACAACAACAAAAAAACTGAAAAGGGAGCGCCGGCCTGCCAGGCGCACAGACACAAAAAGAGCAGGCCAAGAGAATGGGGGAAACAAAATAAACCAAGCGTGCGGTGATGTTACTATTTCTGTAAGTGAAGCAGATGCTTCAATGACCACGTCTGCTAGTCCATTGTCGACTAGTCCAAATACCCTTTGTCGTGACTTAAGTGAACCCGTGTTAACCACATCTTCTGTCAATAAGTCTTACAGGTTGCAGCTGTCAGAATCACTCCACCTAAAAGACACTAACTGGCATTTTGTCTCTGTCAATCCAGAACAGGAGAGTACCTGGCACCGAATTCGCTGTAAGTACATCGTCATTGGGGACACCAATCACACACCACAAGAAATTGAAATTGCTCCAGGAATGACAACGTCAGATCCTGAGCAATTCATTCTCGGGCTGCACTGTTTTCACCCACCCCTGTTTCTTCCCAAAGGACAAATTGTTGCTCAAGCTATCCCTGTGCCGTGTTTACCTGAAAGCACCGAGAAACAAGGGCCCACAGTTTCCCGGGTCCAAGTTATTGGGAAAGATAAACCCAAAATCTGGTGTAATGTCAGTGGGGGTGAAGAGTCTAAACATATTTAAATGCTTGTAGACACAGGTGCAGACTGCACAGTGATCCCAGTACAAGACTGGCCAGCACATTGGCCTTTGCAAGATGTTGCCGGTCACGTTCAAGGTGTAGGTCTGCAATTGGTGAGACAATCCAAGAGCGTCATCCAAATTGAGGGGCCAAACGGACAATTGGCAAATATCCGTCCATTCGTGTTAGATTATTCGGAACCATTATTAGGGAGAGATTTAATGGCCCAGTGGGGTGTCACAATTGATATTCCAGACTCCCCACAGGATTTTTGTACAGCGGTCATTGAACAGCGCCCTGCCAATAAACTGAAGTGGAAAACAGACAAACCAGTTGAGGTGAAACAACGGCCACTCAGTAAACAAAAAATAAAGGCACTTGAGGAGCTAGTAGAGGAGCAATTAAAAAAGGGTCACATTGTGGAGACCATGTCCCCGTGGAACTCTCCCGTTTTTGTCATTCAAAAAGCTGACAAAAAAGATGGCGGCTCCTCCATGACCTCCGACAAATTAATAATGTCATTGAAGATATGAGTTCCCCCCAGCCTGGTATGCCATCCCCTACTATGCTTCCCCAAGATTGGAAACTAGCTGTTATTGATATAAAAGATTTTTTTTTCCAAATCCCTTAGACTCTGACGTTGCGCCGCGTTTTGCGTTTTCGGTCCCCACCATCAACATGGAAGCCCCTATGAAAAGGTACCATTGGACTGTTCTTCCTCAAGGACTGAAAGTCTCGCCAGCAATCTGCCAACAGTATGTCTCTTCCCTGCTTTCCTCAGTGCGTGCAGCCGCAGAAAAGGCCATCATCTATCATTATATGGATGATATCCTTGTGTGTGCCCCCAATGATGATCTACTCACACATGCACTTGACCTAACGATCGATGCATTGATTGTTGCAGGGTTCGAGCTCCAAGAACAGAAAATTCAAAAGACTCCACCTTGGAAATATTTGGGCCTAAAAATTGGAAATAGGACCATTGTTCCTCAAAAACTAGAAATCAATCCAAAAATCAAGACCCTTGTGGATGCCCACAAGTTGTGTGGGTCTTTAAACTGGGTAAAGCCATGGCTTGGTCTGACAAACGAAGACCTTGCCCCTCTTTTCGATTTATTGAAAGGGGGAGAGGACCTGGGTGCTCCTAGGTCTGTTACCCCAGAGGCATGGAAAGCTCTAGAAAAGGTTCAGATTGCAATGTCCACAAGACAGGCCCACCGATGTCAGCCTGACATGCCATTCAATTTTATCATCTTAGGTAAGTTGCCATACCTCCATGGAATCATTTTCCAGTGGGAGGAAGAACAAACACTTAAGGCGAAAGATAAACCAAAAGAGGACCAAGACCAGAGGGACCCTCTCTTGATCATAGAATGGGTTTTTCTCAGTCACAAAAGGTCCAAGAGAATGACAAAGCCTCAAGAGCTGGTAGCAGAACTGATCCGGAAAGCAAGGACCCGAATCAGGGAGTTAGCAGGATGTGACTTTGGGTGCATTTACATTCCAATTGAGTTAAAATCGGGCCAAAATACTATGCAAATATTAAAACAATTGTTTCAAGAAAATGTAGTGTTGCAATTTGCTCTGGATTCCTATTCAGGACAAATTTCTGTCCAGAGGCCTGCCCACAAGATGTTCGAACAAGATGCTCAATTCACTCTAAAATTGAGAGGTGCTCTGTTGTGATAAGGCACGAAATGATGACACAGACACTGCTGCTCTCGAGGGGAACAAAAAGAGAGCACCTTTAATTTCTGACTCCAACATTTATAGTTTTCCAAAGGTGACAGTGGATTGGAGGGTGACAGTGCCACCTCTCCAATGCCACTGGACAGACCAAGGGTCCATCAATTCTCTCCACCTGCATGAAAGAATGCAAAACATAGGTTATTTACAGAATTGTGTGTGAGAAAGTTTGTTGAAACAATGTAAACATCAGAAGGCTTAACAAAGTTTTACAAAATCAGGGCGACATCTCACCCTTTTCTGTCTAAAAAAGAAAAAACGAAAAAGAAAATGAACAATGTGAAAAACAAACATGAACAATGTTCAGTGTCCATTTGCGGAGGAGTCATCAGAGCGATCACTCGCGTCGTCTGCATCCGAGTCATCACTCAATGAGTCACCTGCTTGATGCCTTTCAGGTTGGTCACGGTCTCCATGTTGCCCGTCGGCCGGATTCTGTCTCTGCGGTGGCAGATCAGGGCGAACACACTTTGAAGGTACCCAGCGTACCCCAGTATCTGTGGTTACACAAGCATACCCGCGCCCCGAAGCGATAAGGTCATAGGGACCTTCCCACTGTTTGGTGACTAAATTCCGCGCCTGAACGTTTGCTCGAGGCTGAAGTGCCTCATCCGCAGCCTGCAACGAGAGATGATGGTTCAAAATGACAGGAATATTTGAGTTCTGCGGCACAGTGAGATGATTGATTGTGTACAAAGCTTTTGCCAACCGACTGTGTGGGGTTTCACCCTGCATTCCCCGTTTTTGTTTTTGAAGAACCCGCTTCAGAGTACCATGAGCGCGTTCTACAATAGCTTGACCGGTTGGAGAATGAGGGATACCAAACTTGTGTGAGACACCCCACAACTGCAGGAACTGCCGCACCTTCTGTGATGCGTAAGCAGGACCATTGTCGGTCTTCACAGCAGAAGGTATGCCCAGAACGGCAAAGGCCTGCCTCCAGCAGGCAATGACATCACAGGCCTTTTCTCCAGTGTGAGCAGAAGCCCACATCGCAGAGGAGAACGCGTCCACCGTGACATGCACATACTTGAGCCGGCCAAACTCGGCAATCTGGGTGACATCGGTCTGCCAAAACTCCAAGGCCCTAAGGCCTCTGGGGTTTACCCCTGCCGGCAAAGGCAGAGCAAGCGCGTGGCAGTCGTCACACGACTCAACAATGTCACGAGCCTCAGTTGTTGTCAGCTGAAACTGCTTCTGCAGGGTATGTGCGTTTTGGTGGAAAAACCCATGTGATGCCTTGGCCTGCGCGAGTGTATCAGGCTGAGGTGCTACACACGCTGGGTTAGCCAACTTGTCAGCCCTCGCGTTACCTTCCACTATAAAGCCTGGCAAAGAGGTGTGACTCCTCACATGCAGAACATAGAAGGGATGAACCCGAGCCTGAATGGCACGCCACAAGGTCTTCAGCAAATGAAACAAGGCAGGATTACTGACCTCCTTCAAAACCGAATGACCCAATCGCTGCGCGATGTCGGCCGCATAGGCGGAATCCGTGACCAAGTTGAAAGGCTCCTGGGAAAATTTCTCAAATGCCATGACAGCAGCCCTCAGTTCAATCAATTGGGCTGATCCATCCTCATGACCTTCCAAAACCTGCCACTCAGATCCATCCTTCCAGGTAACAATGGCCTTTCCGGTCCTCCCGGAACCGTCAGTGAAGACGGTGGGTCCTTGCACGGGTTCCTGACTATTTTTGGGCCGCAAAGACATTCGTGTGAATTTCGCCACATGCAACAGCTTATGGCTGGGCAGATGATAAGTGATCTGCCCTGAAAAGTTTTCCAGAGCACTCTGCAGGGACACACTGTTTGCAAAGCTCCAGTCAAAATCCTCCTGCTGCACCGGGAGTACAATCTTTGCGGGATCCGCACCCATCAATTGCAAAAACCGTTGCCGGCATTTGATTATCAAGCGAGCGATTAGCTCAAACAATGCAGTTGCTGTCTTCTGCGGCTGATGGGGCAGGAAAACCCATTCCAAGATGTGCAAGGAATCGGAACATTTGTCACTCCACTGGCCAATGATACCTGTGGGATGCGAATCTGGAGTGGTGATGAACACAGTGACATCAACAGAGGGATCAATGCGATGAACTTGGCAAGCCGAAACAGCTTGCTGAACCACCTCCAGCGCCTTTTGCGCCTCAGGGGTCAATGTGCGAGGTGACTTTAGATCATCGTCTCCTTTCAACAAATCATACAGCGGAGACAGCTGTGCATCGGTCAGTCCCAAATATGGACGCAACCAAGTGATGACACCTACCAATTTCTGAGCATCATTCAGTGTCTTCAGAGAATGCACAAATTGCACCTCTTGGTGACAAATTGTCTGTTCCAGAATTTTGACCCCCAAATACTTCCAAGGTGGGTTGTTGTTGAACCTTTTCTGGAGCCACTTGCAGCCCATGAGCATGCAAAGCATCCAGCAACCGAGGCTGAATCCTCAGCAGCTCATCCTGGGTGGACGCAGCCACCAAAATGTCGTCCATATAATGATACAGACGTGCATCAGGAAACTGCTTGCGAACTCCAGACAAGGCCTGGGCCACATACCATTGGCATATGGCTGGGGAATTGCGCATGCCCTGGGGCAGCGTCCTCCATTGATATCTCTGTGACGGCTCAGCGTTGTTAATTGCTGGCACCGAGAAGGCAAATTTCGGCCTGTCATTTGGATGCAAAGGAATTGTAAAGAAACAATCCTTCAGATCCACAATGAGGAGCGGCCAGTCCGCAGGAAGCATGGTAGGCGATTGCATGCCCACCTGCAATGTTCCCATGCCTTCCATCACGGCATTGACCTTTCGGAGGTCTTGCAACAACCTCCATTTCCCAGATTTCTTTTTGATGCAGAAGACAGGAGTGTTCCAGGGACGGGTAGAAGGCTCCAGATGACCCTGGTCCAACTGCTCCTGCACCAGATTTCGAAGGGCGACCAATTTTTCATGAGGGAGGGGCCACTGGTTCTCCCAAACAGGTTTGTCTACCAGCCACCGTATAGGAGGCGTAGAACAGTCTGCGCCCTTCGTCGCAGTGGCCCCCATCAAAAACCCGTCCCGATGAGCACCCCCCAGGCAGACAGAACATCCCTCCCCCAGAGGTTAGCAGGGGTAGAGGTAACATGAGGCCTAACCCAGGCTGTCTGTCCCTCCGGGTTTGCGACCAGCACGGGCTGCTGGCTCATGAAACATTGCGCCGTCCCTCCCAGTCCTGTGACAGGCGTCTCCACCGTATCCAGGGGCCACTCCGGGGGCCAGGTGTCGAGGGAGAGAACCGTGACATCAGCACCACTGTCAAGAAGCCTGCGGAGTCGGATCTCCGACGGTGTCACACCAGGGATGGACATGGTGCACAGCATCTCGGGACGGTCCTTGGACAGGACGGTGGTCCAGTGAACTTGAGGCGACCCAGTGGATCCAAAGCCGCCCACACCACGTAACCGGTCAGCCGTCCTGCGAACAGAGGACTTAAAAGGCACAAGTTGAGCAATGCGCGTCCCTTTTGGGATTGTGACGGGGTGGTGGGTGTGGAAACCATGGCACAAATCTGCCCTGTGAAGTCTGCATCAATGAGCCCCAGGTGCACAATGATGCCCTGAATGGTGGCGCTAGACCTCCCCATCAGGAGAGCACTCATGCCTCCACCCAAGGGACCAAAAGCATCCAGGGGAATCTTGTGTATCCGACAAGATTCTAAGACAACAGTTGCTGCGGTGCAGACATCCACACCTGCTGATCCGCGGGTGCTGGCCGCAAGCCGGCAGAGCAGACCTCCATCGGTTCCGGGGTCTGGAGAGAGACTTGTGTCGGAGCGCATCTCCCCGGTGCGCTCCGCTTCCAGTTTCCCGAACCCGGCAAAGCCTGGCCATTAACATGAGCCATCGCCTTGCAAGCATTGGACATGTGACCAGGCCGTCCACACCGACCACATAAAAACATGGGATATTTGGCCTTCTGCGCCTTCTTCCCCCGCTTCTTGCCATTCCGCGCATTCCCCTGCTGCTGCCACTGGCTCTGTGGTGCCGCCCAGACTGGCTGCACAGCAGTAGCCACTGCACCCAACTTTGGCCTCACAAGGTTGAAATTCGAACAGGCCTCTGCTATGTCTGCGATAGTAGCAGTCGCAGGCAGAGCCGCTATGACCCTCCTACAAGCCTCATTGCTGTTAATTTTAACACGTTCGAAAGGAGGCGATCCCTTGTCATAGCATCAGACACCTGCCTCTCCAGAGCTGCAGACAGCCGCGTTGCATAGTCCATGAACGGCTCATCAGCCCTTTGGCGAATGGTCTCATACGGCGCCTGCGGAGCAGCCACCTCCACAGCCTGAATCAGTGCCGCCACGCCCAGCTCGTGGGCCTGTTGAAGCACAAGAGGATCATAGCCAACCTGCCCCTGAACATCACTAAAATGCCCCGTGCCCAACAGCATGTCAGCGACAACCGCACGCTGGGGGTCCTGCGCCCCCAGCGCAGCATTCTGCTGCACCGCTTCAGCTGCCAGGCGAGTCCACTTGGCGTCAAAAACCATAAATTGCACAGAGTTAAGAAGAGCATGGCCCAGCTTGCGGATGTCGTGAGGTGTCAGCACGTCCGCGGTAATTCTTCGGAGAATGTGCATAACTTCCACAGACCCCAGACCATGCTTAGCAACCGCATCGCAAAGTTCCTGCTCTACCTTAAACAAAATAGGTTGATGGGTGTTGTGAGTAACACCCCTGAGCACAGGGAAAGCCTGGAGACTCTCTGACAAAGCTGCAGCACCTGCCACATCCCGTCCTGTGGGCATCACAGGGACAAAAGCCGATGCTGGGCTGGGAGCCAGCCCAACAGCGCCAGGCCCTGCATCTCCTGCACCATCAGCAGAGCCAGAGGAGACTCCCCCTCGATCCCGCAGCTGCCGTGGGGATGCAGGATCACACATCTCGTCAGTCTTAGCTTTAACTTCCCGCCAGAAACGGCTAGGTTCCTTCAGACACACTGTCACCTGACATGAAGGAAGCGTCCACAAAGCCAACGAGGAGTGACCACGGCCCCGAGGAGTCACTGGCCTCCCGCCGGCAGCCTCGGTAGACGCGCTAAATTGAAACACCTCAGCGCCCTGCCGCGCCGCAGCCCCGGCAGAGGGCTCCGGATCGTGAAACCGGCGTGGGGCCCGCCTCCCCCGACACGGGGGCGGGGCCGGGTGCCGAGAGGGGCACGGCCCATGGAGTCACGTCAGAGCGGGCCGGCACAAGGGGGGGCGGGCAAAGCCCCGATGAGCGCCTGACCCATGCTGCGAGAAGCGGCAGCGGGTACCACCTCCGCCGGGCGGGGCGGGGCGGGCTGCCCGGCCGTGGGGGCCAGGCCCGCCGGAGGAGCGACGGACGGCCCACCCCGGGCTGCGGCCACGGACTGCGCTTGCCCAGGGACGGGAGAAACCGTTTCCCCCTCCGAGAAGCCGGACCCAGGGGCAGGCGAAGCCTCCCCCACCGCAGCCAGGGGGTACTTGGTGGATATGCCACAGTGCGGACACAGAGTCGTCACGGAATCAGAGTCAAACAGAGGCGGTAGCAGGGCCCGTGACTGCCCGCCGTCCCCAAGCGCCGGGAAGGCACACAGGGAGGGAGGGTCCCCCCCCGTCCCGCCGGCCGTGCGGGGCGGGGCGGAGCGAGGGCGGCCCCCCGGCTCCACCGAGCCCCCAGATGCCCGCGGGGCACCCCCCGCCGGGCTCAGGACCAGCTGGCCAGGAGCCCAATCCACCCCGGGGGAACAGACATCGCCCTCCGAGGCAGAGCTGCCCCCCAGCTCTCCCTCTAGGGGTGGGGGAGAGGGTCCTGCGTCATACAGAAAATCAGACTCCCCCTCCTCCACATCCGAGACAGAAGGGGTCCCTAGGGAACCCTGAGAGCTATAACGAGCAGACCCCCGCCAAACGTCACTCAACTTTTGCCAGTGCACCATCAGCGATCTCACATCCACCGAACAATCGTCAAGGAGAGCAACCATGAGACGATCCCCCACGCGAGACCACGCTTCCCTAGAGAGTGCCTCCAAAGGGTCCAAAAAAAACCCTTGCTCTCTGGCCCACAGAAACAGACTCTCAAACTCACTCCAGGAAAGGGAAACTCCCCTCCGGTCGAGGAGAACTTTCCAGAGGTCTAAAAGAACAGAATCATCCGAGGAACTCACAGAGGCTGCCATCTCTCACAAGAGCAGCAGGCAACGCCAAGCAAACAAGGGGGGGGAAGGATACAACCTCACCCAGCAAGGCCGCACGACACTCGAGGTCTCAAATTCACACGAAGGGGTTCACCAGATGTTGTGATAAGGCACGAAATGATGACACAGACACTGCTGCTCTCGAGGGGAACAAAAAGAGAGCACCTTTAATTTCTGACTCCAACATTTATAGTTTTCCAAAGGTGACAGTGGATTGGAGGGTGACAGTGCCACCTCTCCAATGCCACTGGACAGACCAAGGGTCCATCAATTCTCTCCACCTCCATGAAAGAATGCAAAACATAGGTTATTTACAGAATTGTGTGTGAGAAAGTTTGTTGAAAGAATGTAAACATCAGAAGGCTTAACAAAGTTTTACAAAATCAGGGCGACAGTGCTCTATGTAGGAGACCTTTAAAAAAGGCTCTGACTGTCTTTACAGATGCATCCGGGAGGTCTCACAAGTCCGGTATGACTTGGAAAGATCCTCAGACCCAGCAGTGGGAGACAGACATTGCTGAGGTGGAAGGTTCACCTCAAGTTGCAGAATTGGCTGCAGTTGTTAGAGCTTTTGAAAAGTTCTCAGAACCATTCAATTTAATTACAGATTCTGCATATGTGGCAGGAGTAGTATCCAGGGCAGATCAAGCAATACTGCAAGAGGTGTCTAACATTGCACTTTTCGAATTACTCTCAAAACTTGTAAAGTTAGATGCCCACCAAGAGCAAGCATTTTATGTGATGCATGTCAGGTCACACACCAACTTGCCAGGGTTTATCGCTGAAGGCAACAGAAGGGCAGATGCTCTCGCTGTGCCTGCAGAGATGGCCACTCTCCCAAATGTTTTTGAACAGGCAAAAATCAGCCACCAGCTTTTCCACCAAAATGCACCTGGCCTGGTTCGTCAGTTTCGCATCACTCAAGAACAGGCCAAAGCGATTGTAGACACATGCCCAAATTGCCAACAACATGCACTCCCTACAGTGAGTACAGGAGCAAACCCAAGGGGATTGAACAGTTGTGAACTGTGGCAAACAGATGTTACACATATACAGTCATTTTGACGGCAAAAATATGTTCACGTTAGTGTAGATACCTTTTCTGGAGCGGTCTATGCTTCTGCCCACACAGGAGAGTCGTCTATCGATGCCATTAAGCACCTCTTACAAGCCTTTTCTTTCATGGGCATCCCCAAGGAGTTGAAAACTGATAATGGACCTGTTTACAAATCCAAGGAATTTGGGAGCTTCCTGCAGCAATGGGGAGTAGGGCACAAAACTAGCATCCCCTACTCCCCTACGGGTCAAGCCATAGTAGAAAGGACTCACCGTGATATCAAGAGAGTCCTGGATCAGCAACATCAGGTTCTGAAAGTAGAACCTCCCCATATCCGGTTGTCCAGGGCACTGTTCACAGTCAATTTTCTGAATTGTTCCTTTGACAGCTTAAATCCACCCATCCTACGCCATTTTGGGGGGAGAGGTCACATGTTGATGAAAGAAAAGCCTCCGGTTTTAGTAAAGGACCATGAGACCTGGAAAACGGTGGGACCTTACAAATTAGTTACTTGGGGTCGTGGGTATGCCTGTGTGTACACTCCCTCTGGTTTAAAGTGGGTTCCTTCCAAATGGGTAAAGCCCTATGTTCCCAAAGTCTCAGAAAAATCTACTGAAGCGCCCCAGGTTGCTAATGCTGCCTGGAGGAGAAAACGCCGTGCGCATTCTCTGGAAGAAATTCCATTTAAGCTTCCTATCTGGAATAGTTTGTGATACATGTTTGTTTTACGTTTCCTTTTACCGGTTTAGTTCCTGCAGTTCGTGTGCAGTCTTGAGACACCATGAGACCGAGCCTGCTCCTCGTCCTACTTGCGATCATTTCTCCAGCGATTTCCTGGATAGTCCCTCAGCCCAAAGAAAACGTATGGACGACCTTGGCCAAAGCCCTTGAACAAGATCACATTTGTCTCTCCACAGCAACAGCCTCTGACCCCTTGTCAACTTGCCTGGTGGGAGTTCCCTTCAAATCCTCAGAGTTCCCAAATGAAATGTGGAATGCTTTTAATGAAGTTAACTCACTCGCACCTTCTCCTGTCCGCTACCCTGCTGACAATCCCTTACTGTTTTGGCAGGAGTGGGCGAGAACATTACCAGTGCCAAAAAGGGAGCCACAAGAGTTCCATCTCTTAGGATCCATGAATGCAACCTTTTGTGTTCACTTTAAATTCAATTCCCACTTACCATATCATAAAACTAAACGTAACACTTATCCTGATCCTAGCAACCCACACTACACAGACAAAAACTGGTGTGAAAATTCAGTCCTAGTCTTGCACTCATCTAGTGGTGATTATAAGCCTCGTGAATTCCCAAGAGGTGTGTTCTTAATATGTGGAGACAGAGCATGGGCAGGTCTCCCTCCTCGTCTGCTCGGAGGTCCGTGCACCTTTGGTAAGCTGAGCCTGTTAACCCCAAATCGAACAAACCTAATACATTGGCAAAGAAAAAACAACACACACACATTGGCTATCCAAAAAAGAGACCTAAGGCAATTAGACCCTGACTGTAATTCAGAAATTGTTCACTGGTCCAGACTTAAGGCCGCTGCAATTACAGTCATCCTGCCATGGATATTGGCAGCAAAAAGCATGGGAGAATTAGGCCGATTGGAATGCTGGGTTGCAAAACAGGCAAATCTCACTTCTACTGCCCTGAGTGACCTCTTATCAGATGAGGAAATTACCAGGCAAGCCACCATACAGAATAGGGCAGCCATAGACTATCTGCTCCTTCTGCACAACCATCGCTGTGAAGAATTTGAAGGCCTCTGCTGCCTTAACTTGTCATCAAAAGCAGAGAACATCCATGCCACGATCGACAAGATGAAAACCATGGTGAACGACATCAAGAGAGAAACTGACGACTGGCTCAGTGGATTGTTCAAAGGCTGGGGACTCTCGGGCTGGCTGGGATCTATTCTGAAAACTTTGTTTTTAGTACTGTTTATTTTAATTATTGTTATTGTAGTTGTTAGCCTTGTTTTTAGTTTGATCAAACACATGGTTCTCAAGTTGATTTCAAGCTCACCTCCCCCTCCTGAAGTGTACCATTTAGAAGCCTTTAGTGCTCAAATAGATGACATAGAAGCCTCAGTAGAAAACACTGACTCTCCTGCAGAGGAGGAGCCAATTTACCAACCATGGTTTGGCAAAATTTCTGCACCACGAACCCAGTTCTCTTCTTTTTAAACAAAACTAGGGGGAGATGTTGTTGTGTAAAGCTAGGTCCTGCCCCTCAGCTGTGACTACTTCCTCCTTGCCTGTCCCCTGCCCTGTTCCTGATTACTGTGTCAAGTTCCACATTCCAGCAAGGGTATCGTGTGATTGGCAGAAGTTCAAAAGGTGCCCTTCAGGTCTGGAGTCATTGGCCTGTCCAGGTGTCATTGTCCCCTGAGACCCTCCCCCTCCCACCTGGTTGGTGGCTCACCTATCCTCCCTCCCACCTTCCTGTGAGATTAAAAGGCGTTGGAGCCATGCGGTCGGGGTCTGTC
The DNA here is from genome assembly GCF_022539315.1 of Serinus canaria. NCBI lineage: Eukaryota > Metazoa > Chordata > Aves > Passeriformes > Fringillidae > Serinus > Serinus canaria. The sequence continues at coordinate 5,155,021 of NC_066342.1, read as the reverse complement.
GGAGCAGTACTGAGATTCGGAACTGTAATACCTTGGAATAAACTCTGGATTTAACCCTCCGGCAGAACCTGCTCTCTTTCTCTTCACTATCGCCTGGACTTTTTCCACTAGAGGTAAACTGAGTTCTGCTTTGCATGGGCCTATTTCGAGTGCTTAATAGTAACTGCCTGCGAGCCGAAGGTGTCTCTGAGGAGAAATATCCCCAGTAGTCACCTCTAGCTCAAGTGCAATCTACACTCACCCACCTGGGGGAGCAATGGCTTGTTTGCTGGTCACATACACCTCTTTCCACAGCCCCCCCCATTCCCACCTACACAGGAAGTTGAGGCTGATTTTGTGTTTGACTCACTCTCACACGCACAAGACAACCATAAGGTACCTTTTACTTTCAAATCACCTATTACAATTTTAGGTATTACTGGCCAGTCCCGGTGCTCTTGAATATCCCTCAACCCAGCTGTGTTGTCCAACCCCAGGTGCTCTTGGGCATTTTTTTATCCCTCAATCTAGCTGTTTTGTCCAACCCCAGATGCTCTTGGGCATATTCTCAATGCGGCAGAATTTTGCTCAACCCTGGATGCTCTTGGAATGTTAATCCCTCAACCTAGCAGGTTTTAATTCTGGATGCTCTTGGGCACTCATCCCTCAACCCAGCAGGTTTTTAGGGGACACTTCTTTTTGTCCCATTTCCTAGTGTATTGGGCTAGGAAACTCCTCTGCTCCCTTCCTCCAAGAGGTCCAACCCCTCCTTGAGACCCAGTCCCAGTTACTCCGGGGAATTCTCTTACTCCTTTTATCTCTTGCTTCATCTCTTTACTGGCCGCTTTTCTCACTAAAAGATGGAAACGCAGCATGGGAAACTCCTCACACAGGTAGCAGGTCTGGGATAACCAGCCCACCTCTCATTCACACACACATTCATCCCCCTGTTTCTGTCCCCCCCGAAAAATACTTACAAATCCTTTTTCCTTTCCGGGTTCTTTTTGCACACTACTAGTCTTAGGGGGCAAATTACTGCTGTTTTAGGGAGCCTTTTTCCTTTTTCTTTGTTTTATTGCCTCATTTTGTCCGCCAGTCGTAACCTGTATCTGTCGGTCACACCAGGGGAAACAGAGCAAGGTTGACTAATAGGGCAGGCCGCGCCTTCCTAACTCTGACTCCTAAAGCACTGGCAGCGAGGTTTTAGTAACCATCCTCTGCTACCATAATTGTGAAAAACACAAATCACTTGTTTTTAGCATTTTAAAAGTTTAATAGTCATAAAATGGTTATAAAATATTAATATAATTAGAGTAATAAAATTTGGACAATTTGAATTAGGACAATATGAGACAATAAGAACAAAGAGTTACGGACAGTCTGGATACCTCTTTCTGGGCAAAATAAGCCAGAAAATGACACATGTTAACAGAGGATTAACCCTTAAAAGCAATAGCCTTTTGCATATTCATTCATCTCATACGTGATGCATAAATTCCATTCAAACAAAGGATTCTGAGGAAGGTAATAGGGGAGGATTAAATATTGACCCCATAAGGGTTACAATTGATAGAGAAGATTTTCCCATACGTATATGTCAGTACCCCATATCTTTAGAAGAACGGGAAAATTTGAAGCTAATAATAGAAGGACTTATAAAAGATGAGACATTAGAAATTTATATGTCTTCTCATAATACCGCTATTCTCCCAGTAAAGAAGCCCAATATAAACTATCTTTTACTATCTGGGGAAGCTGAAGTTGGAGAGGCTACTATATAACTTTTGAATTTTCTCAGGGAAAAATTATTAAAGCTATCAAAAGGGAAGCTGCAATTTGTAGAACCAGAGGTAAAATATCTTGGACACTTGATTAGTAAGGGTAGTGGAAGCTCAACCCAGAGAGAATTGCAGGAATTTTATCCCTTCCCCCTCCCTCTTCAAAGAGGGAGATCAGAAAACTGCTTGGATTATTGAGATATTGTAGATTATGGATTGAGGGGTACACACAAGCAGTAACATTTTTGTATGAAAAATTGACAGAAGGAGATGGTATAAAATGGACCAAGGAAGATGATGCTAAATTAGAAAAATTGAAGTTAAAACTGGCCTAAGTACCAGCTTTAAGCTTACCCTCATTAGAAAAACCCTTTACATTTGTACATAAATGTAGAAAATGGAGTAGTTCATAAAATTCAATTCAGGAGTGGGAAGAAGTAAAGAGACTAGTAACTTTTTTGTCAAAGATGTTAGACCCAGTAAGCCACAGCTGGCCAGTATGTATTCAAGCTAAAACAGCTACTGCAATCCTAGTAAAAGAAAGTTGTAAGCTTACTATTGGAAGTAAACTAGTTGTGTGTACACCTCGTACAGTCCAGGGTGTGTTGAATCAAAGAAAAGAGAAAAAGATAGGGAAAAGAAAAGAAAGTAAGAAGAGAAGAAAGAGAGAAGTTGAAGAAGGGGAGGGGTGATAAGCAGACTCTAAGATGTTGGAATGGGGAGTGATGATGTCTTGGTGCTGGAAGAAAACAGGGGTGTGAACGCAGTTTCTGCATAAAAGGCAAGGAAATGTCTTAACACATGGTTGTTAAGAGGTTATTCAGTGCCGAACTGGGGTCCGGAAAAGGTTTATCAGAACCATCCCTCTTTGAAGGGAAAAGAGGATATGTTGACTAAGGAAAAAAAAAAAAAAAGAAGAATTTCAGAAGCACCTGGGGATGCCAAGTTTGGGGTTGTCAAAGTTAGGAGGTGTTTGACTACCCCCATTCAAGCAGCGGGGTCCCGAGTCCAAGATGGCAGAGTCGGCCCTAGCAGTGGGTCTAGGGAGAGAGAGAGAGAGAAAGAGAGAGAGGGAGAGGGCCAAAGGAACCCACGGCATGCCTCCAGGGTCACCATGCCCTTAGCTGTCTGTAAGTTCTCCCCCGCTCCAGCTAGGGCAGGATCTGCCCTGGCTGGGGCCCTGCAGTAAAGTGGCAGCAGTGGGGGAAAAGCAAGGAACAGCATTGAAAGAAATGCAGTGAAAAAAAAAAAAAAGAGGAGACTTTTGTTCTGAGGAATGGGTCTGTAAGGTTAAAACAGTTAAATGTTGCCCAAAAAGTAAAAAGCAATAGATGTGATTCATCTTACTTTAAAATCAGCCTGGCCTTTTTTGTTTAACTAATTGTAGCTCACAGAAAGAAGAATTTGCCTCTGCAGCTATTAGCACAGCTGGATACAAGAAGAAGAGGCTGCTGGGGGGAAGCTTTTTGCTAAACCCAGAAAGTTTTGAAGAAAGCTAATGGTAAAAGTTAATGCAGTATTGTCTTTCTTTTATCACTGTGCTATTAAGAAGTCCCTTCCAGGTACTACTGAAACAACAATCCGAACCACAGAAAGAGAGTGAATTCATGCCAGCAAAATCAAAAGACTTGTGAAGGAATCTGAGGGATAGACTATCACATCTAAACCGGGTGATAACAAATTGCCTTTCCAATGGGGATGGGGTGGTAATGGTTTGGGAAAACCCAAATGATCCAAGAAATGTACAAAGAATAACACCTAATCAAGAAATAAGGCAATGCTTATATCAGGGGTTCCGAGCACTGCCTGAATAAAACATCTCCTTGGGGAGGAGTACTTCAGACAGAAGGATCAGGACTGTTTTGGTCAAAGAGTTCTTATATTCTGACCTTAGCCTGTGAATTGTACAGGGAAGAAGGGGAAGTGCTACTTCCATCAGTACCATACTGTAAACTTTATTTGATTCATCCCAATACTGGACATACTAGCTGGGTTATAAGTAAATGTTTGAATTATGGGAATAATTAGTATAGTAGTTCACAGAATTTATGCTCTTGTTGCAAGAAGTGTTAAAGTAATAACTTTGTTTTGTGGATGGGAATTATTAGTGCCTGTTGAATGGGAGATGAGGGACAGTAGGCAACCACAGTTAAGGGGTGTCAAAAACGATTTGCCTGGAAATTAGCTAAGAGAAAGTGACAAAGAAATAAATGGCAAGACCAGATTGGCCTCTGTATTCGCCACCAAGAAGATCAAATACACCTGGCTGTGGGTTGCAACCCCACAGGCATGGGAGGTGGGAGTATAAGCCATACTGGACCTCTGGTATTCCTGTTCCTGGCACTCATTTGTTGTCTTTTCCCTTTTGGGATACCAGCAAGATCATGTCACAAATGCTACGGAAAGTATTACATGGAAAGAAACCAAAGTTCCTCTTTTATTGCACACACCTATGTCAACAGTCACCGTGATAACCGATCCAAACAAAGAACCTGTAGGCAAAATGGAGAAAATTATTACATTGCAAGAAACTCAGGAAAAAGTGGTAATAGATTTGGAATTGAATGTCCAAAAGGAGAGAGATGGATTTGTTTTACATTTAATCTTAAAGATACAAGTCAGGATTCGGTAAAAAAACAACTAGTAAACAAAAAGGTAAAACCAGCACAGCAATCTAACTCTGTATTGACCCCAAATTACATGTTGAATCGTACTACAAGACTCCAAGCAGTTATAGAAATATTAACAAATAAAGCTGATCAAGCATTGGAATTAATATCAAGTCAGCAAAACCAAACAAAAACTGTAGTGTATCAGAATAGGTTGTCTTTGGACTATTTATTGACTAAAGAAGGGGGTGTTTGTAGAAATTTTAATATATCAGATTGTTGAAAATGGATGACCACAAAAAAGTCATTCAAGAAAAAACAAAAGACATCAAAGAAAAAAAAATTATAGTAACTCAGGTACCAGTAAAAAAAAATTAGAAAACAATGTTAAAACCTAGCTGGTGGGGTAATGTATTAGAGATAAGATGATAGAAGAAATTAAGATTTTTTCTTTTATGTGTTTCAACTGTTTTGATATTTCTTCCTTGTGTAATGCCCTGTTTTATTTTGCCAGCATAGTCCAAAATATGCAAGTAAACAAGCAATATTGCTCAAGCCGAATGACTTACAAAGAATAAGAGGGGGGATTGTGAAAAATGCTGTCACCAACATGTTTTATGAAAAATGCTTTCCTTAGGATTTTTTCCTCCTGAGGAGCTGAGAGGCCTCAGGAACAAAGTGTAAACAATTCTTATCTGCTGCTGTGGAATGCAGCAGGTGCATCTGTGATTGGTCTCATTTGGTTGTTTCTAATTAATGGCCAATCGCAGTCCAGCTGTCCAGACTGTCTCGGTCAGAGACAAGCCTTTGTTATTCATTCTTTTCTATTCTTAGCCAGTCTTCTGACGAAATCCTTTCTTCTATTCTTTTAGAATAGTTTTTAATATAATATATATCATAAAATAATAAATCAGCCTTCTGAAACATGAAGTCAAGATTCTCGTCTCTTCCTTCATCCTGGGACCCCTGTGAACATTGTCACAAAATGCCTATTATATGATTGGTTTTTCGCAAATATTAAAATGAATACTATTTGTGTATGTTAGAAAGTTATACTGTATTAATTTTCTTAAGTAGTTTGTTATAGTTTTAGGTTATAACATAATGTTAAAATAGAAACTATGCTATGTAAGATCCTTTTTTTTTTAAAGGGAGGACTTGCACTGAGATAGCAGCCACAGGACACCTAAATCTTTTGGAGAAAAAGAATTTATTGCTCTAATCTTTCAGAGATAAAGAATTTATTGCTCTGTTATTGAGTTCTTCCCACCTCGCTCAGTCCAGAAGATGCTGTCAGGATTAAGAGGAAGAAGTTGACACTGACCAGACAGAATCCTTTGTTTGAATGGAATTTATGCATCATGTACGAGATGTATGAATATGCAACAGGCTGTTGCTTTTAAGGGTTAATCCTCTGTTAATGTGTGTCCTTTTTGGGCTTATTTTGCCCAGAAAGAGGTACCCAGACTGTCCTTAACTCTTTGTTTTTATTGTCTCTTATTGTCCTAAATCCTAATTGTCCAAATTTTTATTTCTCTAATTATATTACTATTTTTATAACCATTTTATTACTATTAAACTTTTAAAATCCTGAAAACAAGTGATTGGTGTTTTTCACATGTTCAAAGGCAAAAGTTCTCATTATCTATTTCTAAAATCATTTTCATCCCTGGGAACAGAGATCTTCTTCTGCTGGGGGCACGGGAGAAGGCACCCTTCTCTCTGTCTCTGTTCAAACTTCTCATGGGATCACATCTACTTTAACATCTGCTTACTTTAACATGGAGGCCTTTGCTCGATATCAATTGAACCATTCATGTCCCCATAGTTTCATGCGTTATAGGGGAAAAGAGTCTTTTTTCCATAGCTTGCAAGAGGATTTCAGCTCCAAAAACAAGGCACCTCCTCACCCCTCCCATCTGGGCCTTAACTTCTTCCTCACTGACCTCGATGTTTTCATGTTGGTTCTTTACACATTTGCATCTTGTTCCTTTCCCTCACTCGAGGGACGATTGAGGCACTGAAAGGGTTAACATGTCGCCTGGGCCCTTCAAATGGTCACTCAACCCGCCGTTAACTTGTGGCGGGAACTGAAGCTGGGGCTGTGTCAGGATCGGCTTCATGGTTGGTTTTTGGTTTTCTCTGTGTTCAATTCCAGTCGCAGGGCCACTCTGCGCGGCTGCAGGGCCGCCTCTCGTCTCAGCCGCTCCGGGGTGGGGGAGACCTGACAGCAAGATCTTAAGAGCCGCAGCCAGCCCTACCCTGGCCAGGGCTCCGCAGCTGCCCACGCCTTCCTGCCCGGTAACTGCTGGGACCCGGCCTGTAAAATAATGAAGCCACATGGCCTAGCTTCTTAGCCGGATAGCTGGTTCCCTGCAGGGTAAGCGCCCCAGGCAAGCAGTCTCACGGCCAGACACCTCAGCCCTCTGGAGACTCTGGTGCCCTAGGCCAGACTGTGGCACAGCCGTGGCCCCTAGCAAGCTTAGTGATTGTCAGCTCTTAGTGAAAATCAGCTCTTTTATGGTTTCAGCTCTTAGCTTGCTCATAGGGGCTGTGGCTGGCTGTGGCTCCTGGAAGGCAGACGACAGAGAGAGGAGAAGGCGGCTAAGAGTGTTCCACGATGGTTTATTCTGAGGGTCTCGCGGAGGGCCTTGAAGCTGCTCTTCTAAAGAAATGGGCCAAGACAGCCTCTTTTATAGGGTTAGGGATGATTGAAAACTGACCAATTGTAAGGGTTAGGGAAACTAGCCTATGGGGTCACAGAGAAATAAGCAGGCCTGGAGGTCCAGAGTGAGGACTCCTGGTTCAATTCCTATGACTCAGCAAATAGCTATCTCTAAACATCCCTCCACGGAGCTGTAGCCAGCCCTGCGTCTGCTACACCGGCCCAGCCGGAACTGGGCTCGGCGTCCCCCACACCCCCCAGAGAAATGCCCAGGCCCCCGCGGCAGGGCCTGCCCAGCCCGGCCTGGCCCAGGACGGGGCCCAGCGGGCTTCCCGGACCCCGCCAGGACGGGACCTGGTGGGCCTGGGGCATTACCTTCTTGCCGGCTGGAAAAGGAAGAGGAAGTTCCGGGGTTTCTTTCGTCTTTAACATGTGTCTTTCACAGAGGCGTGTTCAGCTTCTCAGTGGTTCAACAGACTGTCAGTTGCACAAAAAGATTTTGCATCAGTTCCCTAAATTCCTCCCATGTCAAACTATGACAGTAGGCTAGTAATTTTTTATTACAATGATTGAGTTAATCATCACACAAACATACATTTTTGCAACATCTCTTCTACTTGCAGAAATTGATTCAATCTTCTTCCCTGTTGCCAGTCTGATCCAATCTTCTTGCAATCTTCAAAGCTCTGTTTCTTCTTGCCAAGGCATCCTGATTATCAAATCTCTTATGCTAATCAGGTCCAAAGCACAACATGGAGGGGAGGTTAATCAATGACCCAGATGGAGGGAGCCATTCCTCTCCTAGTATTTTCAAGTTGTTATTAGAAATGGGAATTTCTGGGTCTCACCAAGTTACTGGACAAAACACCAGAGGGTCATAAACATGAGCCCAGTAGATTTGTGTGTTGGCACCCATAACACAAGAGCTAAATAGCAAAACATAAAGGTCTTACTTTTGAGTTAGCCCATGCAATGGCCACATAGGCCAAGAAGGTATTTGTAGCATCGGGTTCTGCCCCCACGCACTCCATCATTCTAGATGCCTCAACATCCAGAGGTTTGAGATCACCCCATTGTATGTTTTTACTTCTCTTCCTCTTCCCTGTTGAGGGGCTGGTCAGCTTCAACTTGGTCATCTCCTGTATGGGATTCTGCTGGGCATCCTTCCAGCTCCTGGTATGGTTTGACACCTTTAGCTGGTACCCACAATGGACCTATAGGGGATAAAACACAAGCATATCATCAGCCCCATGTTAATAGATCAGCAGGTCCATGCCAGATGGTTGTATCAGGAAGCAGTCTATATAATACCTTAGGATGTTGCAGCCTATCTTTGGGGCTTTTAAAGTGACCTTCTGCAGCTGTAAGAGCAAAAGGGTCATTAGAATGATTTTAAAAGTTTAAAGTAAAACAAGCAAAATGCAATTCATCCTGTGGTGCCACTCTGTGGTATTCACATATCCTCTGAACAGAGAGAGACACAGACTTTCCCAGGATTTTCCTGGGGAAGGCTGTGAAAAAGCTCAGAAAAAGTATGATAAACAATTTTTATCTCCACTTGCTGCATCTGTTGTTGTGCACATGTGGAATGTGTTATAGAGATTGTTTACTGAAGAGGGATTTCTTAATTGGTGATGGTGTTTTGATTCATTGACCAATTGGATCCACATGTGTATCGGACTGCCTGTCAAGGGCAATGGGTTTTTCTTAGTAGTATAGTGTAGTAGTGTAATATAGTATAGTATAGCTTAATAAAGCATTGATCAGCCTTCTGCAATCATGGAGTCAATGCACGTTATTCCCGTGTTGGGTCCGTCATTGCTACAATACCACTCCAGGTTTTCCTCTTTTCTGCTTAACAAGGAGATTTTTGAGTGTGAGATTCATCCATTCCACAGCCCCCTGAGATGAGGGGTTGTGGGCAATTCCAAAGGAGTGGCGAACACCCCAGGCCTGTAAATACATAGCAACAGAATTGGATTGATAAGCAGGGCCATTATCAGTGTGAATATCCTATGGCTGACCAATTGTCGCAAATGCACAGAGAAGGTGGAGACAAATATCCTTTGTAGATTCAACCTGTATGTGTGGTGACGACTAAAAAGCCTGAAAATAAGTCAATAGAACAATGAATAAATTTCTGCCAGCCAAAGGAAGGAACGTGCATAGCATCAGTTTGCCATAATTGACAGGCTGCAAGCCCTCTACTTACTACCCCACCAGGCACATTAGGAGAAAAAAAATGCTGGCTGTCAGGACAAGCATTAGCAATCATGCATGCCTGGGATATTGAAATACCATAATCTTTAGATAAAGCAGCAGGGTTATGGTGAAAAAAGGCATGAGATTCTGAGGCAGCTGTAAATGTCTGATTAGATATGACTGCCATTGTCAAGCAGTCAGCATGAGCATTCCCTTCCATTAGGGGACCTGGTAAGTTAGTATGGGAGTGCATATGCATGACAAAAAATGGTGTACGCCGAGAATGAATGAGAAATATTAAATCAACAGGTAACAGGGTTATATCAGCAGTATTTACAAGGTGCAGAGAAATGTCAGGCATTCGCAGAAGTATTCCAGTAACATATGCACTATCTGCTATGAGAATAAAAGGTAAGTTAGGAAACAGATTAAACACCTCCACTGCATCTCTGAGTTTAACTACTTATGCAGAGCCAGTCTGTGTAACATGATCCTTCCACTCAACTCCATCATACCAAGTCACTGCAGGTTTCTGAGTTTTTCCTGATCCATCTATAGACACAGTTAAAGTATTTGGAATTGGGGCTGAGGCAACAAAGGAGTTAACACTTAGTGGGAGAGGGTTTAGAGCCTGAAGGAGTTTGTGAGATGGCAAAGGAAAAAAGATTTTCCCTGAGAAATCAGCAAAAGAAACAGCACAAGTTATTGTCTCGTAGTAAACAATTAAATTCATGCCTCTGTGAAGGAATGACAATTATAGCAGGATCTCGCCCTAATATTTGACTGGCACATTGTCTGCCTCGGTTAACAGGATCAAAAACATTTTTGCCATCTGTGGGCATCTGCCCAAGAATGGCAGAAGGCTGAAAATTGTTATTAATTGCAAAAAGAGTCACAGGTAAATCCACAACATAACTGACCACATTACAGGATCTAATTTTGTCAGCAATTATCTTAAGGGTGAGATGTTCCTCCTTTGTGTTTGTGCAGACAACAAATCAGTGCCAGCTTTCGACAATTTGAATAAAGGGCTCATTTCTTCATTTGTGATGCCAAGCATCGGCCTAATCCAATTTATCATGCCTAACAATTTTTGCAAATCATGTAATGTTTTTACAGAAGGCACCAATTTCAAAGGTTGTGGGCAGACAGCATTCTCACTTATAAACTATCCAAAGTAATTCCAAGGTGCCATTTTTTGTACTTTTTTTAGGAGCTATTTGTAACCCACAAGATTTCAGACCCATAATCATATGTAAAAGGATGAATTCAAGCTCAGCTTGATCTTGTGAAGCAATTAAAATATAATCTGTATAGTGGCATATCAAAGCATTGCTAAACTTCTGCCTGACTGGTTCCAAGCTATCGGCTACAAAGAGCTGACAAATTGTTGGACTGTTTCTCATACCTTGTGCTAAAACAACCTAATGATGCCTTTTCATAGGTGCCTCATAATTTACGCTGGGTAAAGAGAATGCAAAGAGATAACAATCCTCTGGATGCAAGGCAATTGTACAAAAGCAATCCTTAAGATCAATCACAACAATTGGCCAATCCTGGGGAATCATTGAAGGAATGGGTAACCCTGGTTTCAAGGCACCCATAGATTCTGTGAAAAACGGAGTTCAAGAAAAAGAATTTTTGTAAAGTTTGATATGGGATAAAATAGGAGACAGAAATCCAGCACTGGGGTGCTCCTGTCTGACAGCCAAAGAACACACCAGTACATACAGGCAGTATTATCTTTATAGGTTACATCGCTGAGATACATGCATATTCATGTGTTTCATACATAATTCTAACATTCTTTCGAACTTTTTGATGTTTTGGGAACTCCTTTGTTTGGCTTCTTCACACTCTGGCTTATCTGCATGACATCTTGTGTGTCAGGTCAATATATTTAATTTCTTCTTGTGTCTTCATCCTGCTTTCTTACATGCTCTGATAAGGATTTAGTATGTCCTCCTTAAATTTGGCATGGTGTTTCCTAATTGTCCTCCGGTGCTCTGGTTTGTGTCATGGTAATCACTTGGATGGGTCAGTCAGTGGATGGCCTTACAATGTTCTTCTTAGTTGCACAAAAGCCTTTTCACATTTTATATTTTGCTAATATCTATAGTACAATATGTTCATCACACTATTATTTCTCTAAGCAATACATAGATATTTTATTCATTACACTACTATTTCTATGAGCAACACAGTGCATACTTAAGCTGATAGATTATATTATATTAACAGGCAGCTAAAAAGAGCTATAATTTGTACTATATCAAAATACTTATAATCAATAACAACAAGCAAAATCTAACACCTAAATGCAAAACCCAATATTATCTGGTCAGTTTTTACAATCCCTTCTCTTGGTTTTGCTTACTGTATTTGGCTTGAGCTACAACTTTTGAACTTTTGCACTCTTGGCATACTAATACTTTTCATAGATCTTAAATGCCTTGTTTTTATCATCTTTTTCTTTTCTCAATGCCATAATTTTCTGCTTTTGTCCTATAGTGCCCAACTTTGGATTGGTGGGCACTGCCATTATTTGCGTATTTTGGACCACATAAGTAATTAATTGAATAAAGCATAGGATCAAACATGGAAAAAAAATTAGACCCATTATTCCACAGAGCACAACAAATCCTGCCCTCTTCCACCAGGATATTAAAAAAAATCTTCTAACCATCCTTTATTCATTATAGACTCCCATTTTAGACTGGCACATGGGCAATTTTCCGGATGTTTCTGGCTGTATCAAAAACTGCATCCCCATTATCATCAATTTGTAGACAGCAATCCAATGTGTTAAACTTTCTGCCAACCCCTCCTTCTTCTGCTAACAAACAGTCTAATGCTAACCATTTTTGATACACTGTAGCTCTGTGTAGGAGTGTTCCCGCTGTTGATGGACTGACAAAACTATCCTTTGTCCCCTCAAAAAGGAAAGAAGCCCAGAAGTTTCTCTCCTCGATTAGGTGAAAAAGCCACCTCATGGGCCTGGGTGACTTCACCTCAAACTTAAGGATAGCTAATTGGACAGAAGCCAAAAAGTCCTGCCTGGGCAATTAACTAGAAAAAGGAGTGAACAAAGAAACTAATCACTTTTGTAAGGTGTTTTACCAGGAGCAAGAATGTCTGGCATCTGGCTGGGTTTTTCTATATTTGTTATTTTGCCTTTTATTAAACCTTTTTGTTTCAAACGCTGCCACAGAAGCCATGCTGCTGATTTTTATGCCTCCAAGGGTAGCTGAGCTGTCTTGGAAGTGTTATAGACCTCTGAGAGCCTATTAGACCTGGCTTGAGGAGGCAACTATATCATGTGGCGCCTGGACAGGTTTTTTCTCATATTGAGAGAGACAGTCTGGGAATATTTTGATTGCCTCAATCAAAATTAGGACATTTTTTCCTTGGTCTTGTGTTTCTGGGTTTTTTGGAAGCGCTTAAAAGAAAACCCAGATAAGGAGGGTCTGTGATCTAGAGGGGGTCTCAGATCAAAGCCTCATAGCCGGTGAAAGAGGCTGGAACCAGAAACGGGACTGGTGCACGCATCGCAATCCTACAAGGACTCTGCTGTTTGGCTCAGCCAAAACATTGTTGCGTTTCCAGACCCGGGGAGGAGACCAAAAATAACAAAACGGCTGAAAACCATCCCTTGGTGAATAAGAAATAGGAAACCGATTGTCTGTAGCAGAGCACAGTCTTTATTTTTATTTGAACTATAAGCTAGAAATTCAAGATACAAAGTTTGAGAAGAAACAGCTTAAAATACTCATAAAATGGGTGTTCACAGCTTTCCCAAACCTAGATATGTCTGAAACACTCACTCTGGAATTTTGGGACATGGTTGTACTGAAATTATATTATATGGAAAAGAATAAGAGGTTGAGCATTGTGAAAAATGTGTATTTTATGATTGGCTTTTCGCAAATATTAAAGTGAATATTATATGTGTTGTGTTAGAAAGTAACGCTGTATTAATTCTCTTCTGTAGTGTGTTAAATATAGTTTTAGGTTATAAAAATTGTTAAAATAGAAACTATGCTATGTAGGATACTTTTTTAAAAAATGGACTTGCAGCGAGATAGCAGCCACAAGACACCTAAATCTCGGAGAAAAAGAATTTATTGCCCTCTTATCAGAAGAAACAAACTTCTTCCTGCCTCGAAGGCGCTGTTAGGATTAAGAGGAAGAAGTTGACGATGACCAGACAGAATCCTGTATTTGAATGGAATTTATGCATCATATATGAAGTGTATAAATATGCAACAGGCTATTGTTTTTAAGGGTTAATCCTTTGTTAACGGGTGTCCTTTTTCGGGCTTGTGCTGCCCAGAAAAAGGTACCCGGATGTCCATAACTCTTTGTTTCTATTGTCTCATATTGTCCTAGTGAAATTAACAGGGCAGGAGATCTTTCTCCTTTTTAATGCCTTTATTTAAAGTGATCAGCTCAGAATGGGGGAGTTGGCAGGTCCGCGGTTCCCTGACGCCACTCCCAGAAGTGACTCGGAAGAGGAGGAATGGGCAGCTCTGTCCCCTAGGGGGCAGAGCCGGGAGTCCCGTCCTCGCGAGGGCAATGGGGGTATACCCCGGGTTCAGTTTGGATGGCCAGTTCAGGGGGTCCTAGGTCTGACTGACTTAGTTTTTAACCGGGGCGAAGAGTGACCGAGGTTTTCAGCGTCTCTGCCGGCTTCGGACCTCACCCCTGCTGTCTAAACACTACCTTGACCTCTCAATTCTGCTTTGGCTTGTTTCTTTTGGGGTATTTTCTGGGATTTGGTGGGGGTGCCGTCCCATTGCAGTTTGAGATAAATTTGCATGTCTCCTGAGATGCAAATTCCCCCTCCCTCCCCACCTGTCTGGGGCGGGGGTTGTCATCCTCTTGGCAGCTGGCAAGGGTAGTACTGAAAAAAAGAATTCTCCACAATAGAGGGTTAACGACTCAACTCTATGATACTCAACAGGTGATTACAATATTTAACTAACAAAAGAACTCTTGGCCAGCGATCAGTTCCCAGCTCAACCCTAAACACTGCAACCCTTTTCCTAAAAAAATACGGGTAACTCTTTTTTTACTCATAACAGTCCCCCCTCTTTTTCTTTGATTGAGCTTAAACTTAAGCTTGCATCAACTTGCAATCTCTGACTCATGGGCATCAAATTTCTTTAATTTTCTATATTGATTATGTTATAAATGATCAATTCTGCAGCCAAATTTATAAAAAATATTTTATAAATTTATTAGATTGACAACCAAAAAAAAAAAAATATTATAAAACCGCCACAGCCAAGACAGCGTTAACCCCAGACTTTGACGCTGGGTGAGCTTAGGTCGAGCTGACGTAGTGTCCGCGTCTCCCCAGAGTGTCACACCAACTGCTCCAGGTAGCCAGCTTATATACAGTTTATTCTGCCCGGAGCAGAAATGACCTAAGGTTTCTGTACGTTCCTACATATGTATAACAGGAACTATACAGATGCAGTCCTGTTCAAAAGCAAGTCCATAGGCTTGGATGGCTGTCTGGGCTCCTCAAAATGGTCTTCCTTTCAGCTGTAGCAGAGACATCATCGCCTGTTTTTCGATGTAATCTCTCCCATGTGTTGTTCGGTGAATGTTCTTGACATTCTTGGGAAATGGTCGCTGATCACCCAGGAAAAGACTCATTCACTCGTTAATGGCCATGATTTTATCTGGGCAAGTCCGGGAAAGCTTTTAGAAATGAAAAGCCCTGCTTCTGGCCATGGGGGTCAGATGCATGGTTGGATCTTTATAATTTTTATACAATCTCCAAAGCATGAATTATCTACATCATATACTACAATTATAAATTTCTTGAGCAGTCTGGTAATCATGGTTACTTAACTTTGTTACTTTCCTTTGTTTTTTTAGGTTAAATTTTTTTGAGAGCTTTAGGTTGGTCTGCATGGCAGGTACCACTATTCTAATGAAGCAGGGACATAAGCACAGTATAAAAAGCAATCCCCCAAGTATACACACAGTGGGGAAAGTTACTTTTTCCCATAATCCTTTTTTAAAGTCCATAGGTTATCCCACCAACTGGGATCAAGTGTAGAAGTACGTACTTGGTTTTTTACATATGCTAGTTTTTTTATCTCGTTTGAAATGTTTCTAATGATTGAATTCTTTATCTCTAATACTGCCTGGAGCCTTCTGATTTTATTTAACATAGATATCGGGGTCTGAACCTGGCCCTTAGAATTTTGGCTTCTCTCAATTTCTATTGTACTTTGCTTTTTCTGTTTGGTTTCTCTTACATCTTTGTATATAGGAACTCCTAAACTTGATCCAGATTCTTTGAATAATAAAAAGAAATCTGGTTTTATCATTCCAGTAGTGCAACTGCCAGACCAGTCTCCTGACAATTTAGTGTACGCTGTAGTACCAGAGATCAAAACCAGGGGTTTAGGGCTCTCCCAACATTTACACAGTTTTTTTCCTTTTCCAAAAGGGGTTTATACACTCATAAAGTTCATATACCTCATGGTAGATACACTTGTCCCTTTCTTTTTTCTCAACAGACTTAAATTTATTTGGAGCTCTTAGGATCTACTGGGTAGCAAAGCTCTTTACTGCTAAATACCTTTTACAAACCATTTTTCTTACCGCTTTTACCATCTCTTGTCTTTTTACCAGATCTACCAAGCTTGTTTCAGTAACATCACGTTCAAAGCTCAAACCAGCTTCTCCTACAGGGCACTCTTCCAGGAGTTGCTGCATAAAAGTGGCAGTATTATGGGCCATCCATCCTTTCTCATCCTTTTCACAAAAGACCAATTGGGAGAGGTTAACACAATTAGGGTTAAACCCTGTATGGACTCTCGACAAGGAGCTTATTTCTCCCTCCTTGAGGGGTTGGTAGCACTCACAGCACTGCCAGCAATCAAAGCCATCATTACTACCCTTCCCAAGAGTCCGGTATGGGTCATTTTACACAGCCTGCCCACCTGGCCTTGCCTCAGGGATTTCACTTAGAAGAAGTTTTTAAGCCTTTTTAGAGTCCCTTTACCCGCTTCTCTGGTTGCCCCTCTTGGTCTGTCCTTACTAATTTTTGTTTCTCCTAGGGAGGGTACTCTGTAGTAGATTAACTTGGAGTATTTGATTTTAACCTGGGGGAGCTTTACTAGAATTTTTACCAGAATTACTTCTTGACAGTTTTTAACATTTTACAAACCTCATTTAAACACAGAACTGTCTTACAACACTTTTAGATATGTTATGGCTCTGATACCAAACTCTTTCTATACAGTTCGGTCTTTTTGACTCTTCCTTTTGAGAGTAAATTTTAAGTCATTTGGTCCTTTTATAACAGTATACTCAGGTGAATCAACTCGTGATGTAGTTGAATCTTGTGCAGTGCCCAGAGGTGGGAGTGGTGTGGAATCTGGTCCAATGCCAGGGAAAGACGCTGATGTTGAATCTGGTCCCGTACCTGGGGGTGAGACTGGCCCTTTTATCCTCGTAATGTGAGTCCAACCCTTTTCTCTGGTCTGCACAGCTGAATTAGTGATGAGGAGTACCTGGAAGGGGCCTTCAAATTTAGGCATTAATGGTCCAGCATTCCATGATTTTATCAGAACCCAATCTCCTGGGTTAATATTATGAACTTTCACGTCAAGAGGGGAAGTTTGGGGGAGGTATCCTCTTTTTCTAAGTCCTTCCAGGGTCCTTCCAATGATTTCTAAATACTTTCTGGTGGCTTCTTCTCCTTCCAGATAATCTCCTGTGCTATAGGGTGTTAACAAGAATGGCAGTCCAAACATAGTTTCATAGGGTGAAATCCCTATGTCAGACTGAGGTCTTGTTCTGATGCGCAAAAGTGCTAGGGGCAAACACTTCAGCCAATTCAATTTTGTCTCTTCTATCAATTTAGTTAATACACTTTTGAGAGTTTTGTTCATCCGTTCCACCCTCCCAGAACTCTGGGGGTGCCACAGAGTATGTAATCTCCATTTTATTCCTAAAGCTCTGATTATATTTTGCAATGTTTGGGCTACAAAATGTGAACCTCTGTAGCCTCTCTCCCGCGGCCACGGGGCTGTGCGGGTGCCCGGCTAGGGTGCCCCTGGCCCAGCCGATGATGGCCACACGAAGTGCCACTCCCAGATTCCCTCCGGAACCCTGGTAGTGGTTACCGTCTGTGGCGTGGGTGGCTCAGGCGGGATCTTCGGCTACAAGGTACCAAAGCAAAGGAAGAAGGAGGGACGCCTGTATAAGTACCAAGGATCTTTTAATGTTCTTCTCCAGTGAGTTCAGGGACAGGCGACAAAGGGGGTCCGGAGGGGGAGGGCGCTGATAAAGGGAGTGGGTGTGATAGGAGGAGACACAAAGCTTACCAATAGAGAGGACCCAGGGAGGAGCGTGGGTTACAGCTAAGCCACTGAGGATCACACAGGGGAGGGGAAAAACCCCAGGGGCAAATCATACATCAAATTAAGGAATGACTGACACAGAGAATTCTCGAGGTAAGGGGGGTGGTTGCCATGACAGGCAGGGGAGGGGGGGCAGCTCCAATAGGGAGAAACCATTGTGAGGGAAGTACAAGGGGGAACCAAGGACAGAATCATTATTGAGTTACAAAAGGAATAACTGATTCTAAAATCACACAATGCCACAAACCTCGGTCTGAGTCTATGGTGTTCACCATTCCATATCTGGGGATAATTTTCTCCAAAATTACACTTGCCACAACTTGGGCCGTTTCCCTTCTAGTCGGGAAAGCTTCCACCCCATGGGTGAGATGATCTATTATGACCAGTAAATATTTATACCCCTGCACTGGGGGCATCTCAGTGAAATCTATCTGTATGTTTTGGAAAGGTCTTAGAGCTAATTCCCTCCCTCCAGGAACTACCCGTCTCATGACTTTCTGGTTCACTTTTTGACAAATGAAACAACCTTTTGTAATTGCTTTTGCTAGGCTATATACAACTATGCATAGGTTATTTCTTAAGAAATGATCACATAGTCCCTGAACTCCCCAGTGGGTTAGTTTGTGTAGTTCTGTTAGCACTGTCCGAGCAAGTGCTTTGTTCCAAAACACCCGTCCATCTGAAGTAAACCACTCCCCTTGTTGCCCATGGTGTAACTTTAAATCCTTTATAACCTCTAATTCTTTTTCACTAAATATGGGTTCTTCTCTTCTTTCTCCCTCTTCAGGTGTGGTTTCTGCTTTAAAAGCTTTCACTGGATCTCCTAGTTCTAAAGCTGCTTTCTTTGCTATTCAATCAGCCAATCGCTTTCCTCTAACTTCAAGACTGTCTTGAGTTTCTCATTATTTTTACATCTTCAATCACTGATGCTCTAAATGGTTTCCCTTCAGCCCCTAACACTTCACAATATTTTTTACTAATTACCAAACCTTCTGGTACTTTGTTGAGACAGGACTTACCTGCTCCTGTATCAACCAAAAATTCAAATTCTTTATTTAGGGGTCCCTTTTTCAAAGTTTATCAAGGGCTTCTCTAGATGTTGCATCGGGTCTCATAAAGTGTAAAGCCCTTGACCCCCCTAATTGTCACTTCTAAAAATTCCTGCCTCCTCCTGGTGGTGGACCCACCCACCTTCTTGTTACCTCGAATCGTGGGGTAAAATTGTTTGCCCCTACACTTTCTCTAGCTACTGCAACCATGATCTTAGCCTTGGCCTTTGCTCTTTCTTCCTCCCTCCTTAAATACACCTTTAATACTTCTCTCAATAACTCATTAATGTCCTTCTCTTGCCAATCTTCAATCTTTTCCAGTTTTCTCCATATATCAGGCCAAGATTTGGTAACAAATTGGACCTTTAGTAACACTTGGCCTTCCATGGTGTCTGGGTCTATTTTGGAATACAGCTGGAAATTCTGCTTTAGGTGATTAAGCCAAGTAGCAGGAGTTTCATCCTTCTCTTGTGCACCTTCAAGGGCCAATTTGCTATTAGTTCCTTTTGGAACTGACTCCTTGATCCCCCGAATTATCAAAGACCCATATTCCATCATGGCCTTCCTTCCCTCCTCCTGATTAGGGTTCCAGTTGGGGTCAGTTAGTGGCAATTTCTGTTTACCTGCTGGCACTTGGGGTCCCGGACGATTATCTTTCTCCCAAATTCTTATGCCAGCCGCCCTAATCATCTGGACCTCTTCTGGGGAAAATAATATATTCAGAATGGAATTCATCTCCCCCCAAGTGTAGATATTTGGACCTAAAAATTGATCCACTTGGTTAGCTATGCCCACTGGGTCCTCAACTAAATGCCCTAACTCCTTCTTGAATCTTCTCACCTCAGAAGTGGTTAGAGGAGCATTCACAAAACCAACACCTCCTGCTACTCCTCCCATAGGAACTTCTCTGAGGGGAAAAAGTCTCTCTACCTTGGAAGTCTTAGATCAGGCATTGCAGTATGGCTTATCTTCAGACACCAAACTACCAATTTGAGAGATATCAGGAATCCCCTGAACTTTCTGCAGGTCACCAGGTGTATTTGGTGATGACGGTTTACCAGGCAAGGAGGCATTTGTATCCCAGCTAGGAGGAGGTAAAGGGACAGCAATAGGAGGGGGAGAAGAGCCTGAGTGCATATTAAGTGGAGGTGGAGGAGTGAAGAATGCAGCCTGTGGAGTAGACACTTGTGGTGGTGCAGAAGGAACTGGAGGAGCTGAAGTGGGTGGTGAGGGTGTGGTTACCAGGGGAGATACCAAGTCTGCCCCAGAGGAAGCCAAAGGGGTAGAAGAAGGAATTACAGGAGGTGGTAATGAGATAGCAGCCGGGGGAAGGGCCGGATCTGCTCTTTGAGGTGCCCGAGGAAGAGGATTGTAAGGTAAAGGGGCACCCGGAGGCAAATAATCCAGGGGGTCCCATCTTTTATTAATTCCAGCATCCCCTCCTTCATTCCCCTCTTTCTTCCTCTGTGCCTTACAAATTCTCACACCTTCATCCCCGATAGAACTCTTTAGCCAACAAGCTACATTCAGTATTGTTCGGGATCAGTATCCTCCCGAGCTGTCAGATATTGACTCAGTTGCTGACACATCCACTTGCCCTTTGTCCCACACAAAGGCCATCATCCTTGCACCTCTAATTCTGGCCAGACTTCTACACAGTAATGGATCATCTTAACCTTACCCAGTCCCTCTGTGGCCTCTATAGAATCCCATCTCTCTAACAGTTCCCCTAAAGGACTATGGGGAGGTATATTCCTCAGCCTCTTGCCTGTCTTCTTGCTATTACATCCTCCCATTTTTCTGGTCTCAACAGAAAAACTCCCAAAGGTGCCTCTACTGACAGGTAATCTCAAGAAAAAATTGCCTGAAGCTCAGGACTTTATTCTAAAACTGCCTAACTTTACCAATGTCAGGTCTTATGTCTATCAGAACGTAAAACACGAAACCCTGGCGTAAGAGCCCAATTCGTGCCTGACTTCCTCTGTCAGGAAAAACTGCCTGATCTCTTGACTGCCCAACTTTACCAGCGTCAGGTCTTATGTCTATCAGGACTTAAACCCATGGAACCCCGGTGTAAGAGCCTGAGCCGTGCCTGACTCCCCTCTGTCAGGAAAAACAACTGCCTGATTTCTCTATGTATCAGGACTTAAACCCACGGAACCCCGGTGTAAGAGCCTGAGCCGTGCCTGACTCCCTTTGTCAGGACTTAATTTGCCTGCAGGGCTTTGAGCTTGCTCGAATCCTCCTCGAGACTTAGATTTGCCTGACTTCCCTCGTCAGGACTTTTGGATTGCATGCCACTCACACCCAGAATTCCTGGGCATGCCTGGAGCGTGGGGGCCCTCTCTCCCTCTTAGGAGGCAACTCACTCACACTTATTCCACTCGCTTCCCTCCGTTCCCAGCTGGGCCCCTCGCGGGAAGTCCGAAAACAGGGTACAAGTAGGTCCCACTCACTTCGAGGGTCTGGCGGCCAGCCCTCGTCTCATTCACACTCACACTCACTCGCCCCCACTCCCACGGCTGGATATTTCTCACCATTCTGGCACTCCTCCGCATCACTGGTCTTGAGCTGATCTTCTCTGGTCTTGATAGCCAGCTGTCCCGGAGGTCCTAGGGTGGGCGGCCGTCCCAGTCCCAGTGTCTTCTTCAGGCGTGGCTATCCCGGAGAGCCCCCAGCTGAAATTAACAGGGCAGGAGGATCTTTCTCCTTTTTAATGCCTTTATTTAAAGTGATCAGCTCAGGATGGGGGAGTTGGCAGGTCCGGGGTTCCCTGCCGCCACTCCCAGAAGTGACTTGGAAGAGGAGGAATGTGCAGCTCTGTCCCCTAGGGGGCAGAGCCGCGAGTCCCGTCCTCGCGAGGGCAATTGGGGCGTGCCCCGGGTTCAGTTTGGCTTGCTGGTCCAGGGGTCCTGGCTCTGACTGACTTCGTTTTTATCTGGGGCAAGGGGTGACCGAGGTTTTCAGCATCTCTGCCGGCTTCGGACCTCACCCCTGCTGTCTAAACACTACCTTGACCTCTCAATTCTGCTTTGGCTTGTCTCTTTTGGGGTATTTTCCGGGATTTGGTGGGGGTCTTGTCCCAATGCAGTCTGGGTTTTGAGATAATTTTGCATGTCTCCTGAGATGCAAATTCCCCCTCCCTCCCCACCTGTCCGGGGCGGGGGGGTTGTCATCCTCTTGGCAGCAGGCAAGGGTGGTACTGAAAAAAAGAATTCTCCACAACAGAGGGTTAACGACTCAACTCTATGATACTCACCAGGTGATTACAACATTTAACTAACAAAAGAACTCTTGGCCAGCGATCAGTTCCCAGCTCAACCCTAAACTCTGCAACCCTTTTCTTAAAATAAAAGGGGTAACTCTTTTTTTACTCAAAACACTAATTCAAATTGTCCAAATTATCATTACTCTAATTGTATTACTATTTTTATAGCCATTTTATTACTATTAAACTTTTTAAATTTTAAAAACAAGTGATTGGCATTTTTCACAGCTTGAAGCTGTGTCCAGTATTCAGGACGGTATTAAAATGTGTAACCTTGGAAAGTGAAAAGCAAATGAGAAGCAGCCACAGAACACCACAGAGCAGAGAGAGGGCAGCCTGCAGCAGGAGCACGAGGGGAGGAGAGAGCGAAGCTCCGGGGGGAACCAGAACCTTTCCCCGACCTGATCTGAAAAGCAAAAACCCCGGGAGAGCAGGAGTGGGGTGGCCAGGCCAGCCGCTTCCCCCCCTGCCCCCCCACCCCCTCCTTTGGAGAAGGTCTAGACTCGTCCTGGCCAGGCTTGTCTGAAAACCACTCCTAGATCACACACCCTAGAGATTCCCCCTCGGTTTCCTCTCAAAAGTAGCCTCCGACACACAAAATCAGTGAATTTTCACAGTAAAATTGAAAAAAGTCAAGCAGACTCTGTCCTCTCTGAGAACAATGGAGCACGTGGCAGACACCATGATACCCAGAGGGACAGCTTTGCCCTTTGTGGGCGTGGTCCACCATCCTCCTTGGGGTCCCAGTATACCCTCTCTGATTTGTCAGAGACACACCCCTTTTGCAGGCCGAGCTTGGTCGGTCTCCCTGCCCCTGCTCCCCGCTTACTCCCTCGGATTGCACGCCCCCTCCCTGCTGAGTGTGGGAACCGAATGTGATGTCCCGGAAGTGACCCCATCCAATATGGTGGTGCCCATATTGGCAGAACACCCCGACCAAAACAAAAGTTATTACTGCACCCCACAGAGTAATCCCCAAAAATCTGAGGAAGAGTTTTATATACCAGGAGGCACAGATACCTGACAGAGGATAAGAATGAATGCAGTCCAGGAAGGAGAGTGGGAAATTGCATCGAGGCTGAAAGTGTTTCTTGTGAGATATACTGCAGGTCCTGTGCCCCAAGCACAATGGCAACAGATAAACTTTGCAGAATTAAAAGAGATATGCTAAGCATCCCGTTTGTATGGGAGGGAATCTGCATATTTCAGAGGTCTGTTACAAGCCACCTTTGCAGAAAACGTATATTCACTCCTCATGATTTAAAAGAGCAGTGTACATCCTTGCTGTCTCCAACAGAGTATTCTCTGTGGGAATTGGCATGGAAACGTTTATTAAATGACCTTTTAAGAAGTTATGCAGGAACTTCAGCCACTGCCAATATAACTCTAGATCAACTCTTGGGAGAAGGAGCTCACACAGACCCACAGAGACAAGCCAGAGCACTCGCTACACAAATCTTCCAGGATGTTAAAGAAGCTGCAAAAACTGCCCTGTTACAAGTGCCTGATGGGAACAAACCAGAACTAGATTTCACAGAAATAAAACAAGAGATGGATGAGCCATGTGTTAAGCTTTTGGACCTTTTAAAAATGGCACTGGATGAGCAGATTCCAATAGATCGTGCCAGACAAGAGTTATTAAAATGGCTTGCAATATCTAATGCAAATCCAACCTGCAAAAAAATATTACGTGCATTGCCACAAGACCCTGAGCCCACCCTAACACAGCTAGTGGATGCTTGCAATTGCCTGGGTACCCCTGAACATGCAGCAGCCATGCAGGCAGAGGTACTAGTGAATGCCATCACAACAGCTCAGGAAAACACCCTAAAGCAGGAGGAAAAAGCTGTAGAAATTCAGACACAAACCCTAGCAGAGGCTCTAACAGCATTTAAAGGGGCACTCGAACACCAACAGAATCCAAGGGACATGTGCTATTCCTGCGGTCAAAGAGGGCACTTTAAAAGGGAATGTCTAAGAATACGAAGGAGGCCGCCTCCAAGAAACAGCGGATACAGAGATCTCTGTCAAAATGCTAAGAGTTTTTGCCCAGTACAGGGTTGTCCATGCCATCTGCCAGGAAACGTGCAGCCGAGCACGGCTCAGTGGCATGCCATGACACAAGAACCACTGTACCAGAGGCCAGAGACCACCACAGGCCACCAAGTTCAGAACTGCAGCAAATGGTTGCAGGACTACCGAACACAATGTCCCCAGTTACCAGACTGGAGCTGTCTACAGCCCAGCCAGTGATGCTAACCAATGCCATTGCTCACACAGTATCCACAGGACAGCTGGGACCTGAACCACAACCTAATAGTGGGAGTGAACAGATCCCATGCAGAAGGTTTCTATATCATTCCAACTGTGTTATCTGTCACTTGTTCACAGGAAATTACAGTGTTAGCTTTATGTCCAAACCCTCCATGCTTTTTACCCATAGGACTAACCATAGCACAAGCTTTTCTCCTACCAGATTCACGGAGCAACACATCCGTCATCGCTTGGACCAGGCACATCAGCCATAGGCGGCCTCAACTCACCTGTGTCCTGAAGCATGTCAGGAAAGCCATCACCCTCGATGGCCTGATAGATACCGGAGCAGACGTCACTCTGATATCGAAATCGAAATGGCCACAAGACTGGACCATCGTGCCTACGCTGGACCACCTGGCAGGTATTGGTGGTTACAGTGAAAGCTTTCGTAGCTTGCACTCAGTCACATTTGAGGGACCCGAAGGTCGTGTTGCCACCACAAAACCATTTATAGTAGGAGCTGATATAGTTCTTTGGGGAAGAGACATTCTCTCTCAAT
The DNA here is from genome assembly GCF_022539315.1 of Serinus canaria. Taxonomy (NCBI): domain Eukaryota; kingdom Metazoa; phylum Chordata; class Aves; order Passeriformes; family Fringillidae; genus Serinus; species Serinus canaria. The sequence goes on along the minus strand of NC_066342.1, from coordinate 5,130,266 downwards.
GGGGTCAGAGAATAGAAACCAATTTTTAACAAAGGCTGTTGATGGACATAACACTCTAAAACTCACATAGACCTCCAATACACCTATCTGGGTCAGCCAGTGGGCCTTACCAGAAGAGAAACTTCCTGCATTAGAGCAGTTGCTACAGCAACAGTTAAACAAAGGTCACCTAACCCCAACTACCAGCCCCTGTGTCCTAGGGTGACATTATGATGCTTGTATCCCCATTCGTGTGTTCTGTTCATGCTGGATATTATGTTCTCTGCCTTCAAGACTGGCTCTGAAGAGAGAATGTTTTGTTTTGTTATCAGCCTGCCCTCCCACAGCTGGCGGGACACAGAGACGGGGCAGTACATAGTGTGGCTTTTGCTTTTTGCTTTGTTTTTACTTTGCTCTTGCTTTTGCTTCTGCTTTGCTCCTGCTTTGCTCTTGCTTTTGGCTTCTGCTCATTAGTTACTTTAGCTAAGCAGTCCAAATTTTTCCCTGGACTGTTTTTCCTATCCCTTTTTTGGAACCACTCAAACCTGCTCCAGACTGGGACCTGGGAAACACCAAGAGTTTTCACCTTGAGGTCTGCAGCAGCCATCTCCAGCACCAGAGGGACCGATAAAGGAGTGACCACTCCCAGGAGAGACTTTCTGAATTTGTAATCTTTTTCTGAGTGGTGAAAGAGTGTTGTCATCCGGTATTGTTCATTTTGTGTGCTGGAGGGTGTTTTGCCTGTTAAATAAACAGGTTCTTTCCCCT
>NC_066342.1:5078894-5129019 GCF_022539315.1 Serinus canaria | reverse complement strand
GGCAAGGCGGTGTGCCGATCCCACCCTCTAGCTTTCTTGCTGACCAGAAAGCGACGAAGAAGTCAGAGGAAGGTGGAAGTCCCAAAAGTTAACCTAATCCACACGTGTGAATTACCAGCTTCTTTGTGCCATCTCTGACTGTCGTGGGAGACAAACACATTGGGCGCCACCTGTAAGAACTGTGTCTCTGGACCGGCTGTTTAGGTCCACTCTGGCTAGCTATAGACCCTAGCCCACACAATCTTACATAGACGAAACAAAAGATGAGAAGTGCTCTTCTCCACATGGGAATGAATGTCCTCTGTTTATTGACTTGAGAACCACCAGATGGAAAAACCCGCATGGGAAGAGGCTCATGGTGGGAGACTTTTATACCCAGGGGAATGGGGGGCAGAGAAGGAGGACCACAGCCAATGGGATACCAGTAAGGAGGGGCAAGGGGAGGGACTGACCAGGGAATAAACCACCAGGGGGTAGTTGGGCAGAGGGGTGGGTGAGGGAGAGACCATGTAAGGGGAGAGGGGAATAACAAACCACTTGATACAACATAAACTATTCAGTGCAATATAAAGACTACTCAGTGCAAATCTCCAATCACCCAGTGCAAAACAACAACAACTAAATAAACTATTTAGTGCAATACAACAATTTGCGTCACTCACTTTCTTTGCATTTTGGTTCTTCCTTCTCATCAGGTAGCGCTTATTTAGTTTCACTTATGGAATACAGCCACACTACTTTCTTACGGTATGGAGTTGTTGTTTGTGCTTAAAATATGGTCCCCGTTTGTAGTTTACTATAGTCTCCTTTCAGCTTATAAGAGCTTCTGAGTATTGGGGAGGATTTATTTAATTTTATAATCCACTTGCCACTTGGGACAGCTGCCACAAATTACACTGACATTGTACCTAGCTTGAGTGTCTCATATGTAATCAGGAATAAATCTGGGAGATGTCTCAGCAAACAGAGCTAATGTTTTCTCTTTGTAGGTCACACACAAAGATTAAAACCTTAGGACTGCCTATAGACTTGGTGTTTGTTATTTTATGTAGCTCTGGTTCCCTGATTGGGGATAATAAATTAGTGTTCTGGATTTTGGAAAGTCTTTGGACTTTGGGAATGTGACAGAATCGATAATGCCTATAAGGAAACCCCCCTTAGTCAAGACTGATGTGTGGTTGTTTGTAGTTTACTTGCCAAATGAGCCTGTGAGCTTTGTTTCAGAGTCATTTTCAGTCCGTCTGAGGGAGTAACGATCCTCCAGTCACGGGATTCTTGTACCCATCCTTTTAACCTGCTAGCATGAGTCCATCCTCATTCCATGGTTTGTACAGCCGATTCAGTGGTCAGCAATGCCTGAAAAGGACCATCCCATAGGGGAAATAAAGATTGGTCTTTCCATGATTTAACCATTACCCAGTCTCCTGGATTGATCCTATAAATTTTGAAATTTAAGGTAGCAGTCTGAGGAATTTTTCCCTTTTCCTGCAGTTCCTCTAAAGCTTGTGCTGCAGACAGGACATATTTATTAACACTGTCCTCTCCTTCCTCATAAGTGGCAATACTGTTCAGTGAAATCAGGAAAGGTAGACCAAACATCATTTGATAAGGTGAGACTCCTAAGTCCAATCTGGGCTGTGTTCTGATTCTTAATTAGTGCTAGTGGTAAACACTTAACCCATGACGATTGGGTTTCAATCATTATTTTAGACAGAGTTCTCTTGAGAGTTTGGTTCATCCTTTCAACCCGCCCTGAACTTTGTGGGTGCCAGGGAGTGTGTCATTCCCATTCAATACCCAGAGTTTGAACTAGTTGTTTTAATATCTTTGATGTGAAATGTGTTCCCTGGTCTGAGTCGATATTATTAACTATCCCATACTGGGGAATGATTAGTTCTAAAAGGGTTTTGCATACCACATTGGCAGTAGCTTTAGCCACTGATACTGTTTCCACACAATGGGTTAAATGATCTACTATTACCAATAAAAATTCCCACTGCTGTACTTGAGGAAGTTCTGTGAAATCTATTTGGATACTCTGAAAGGGTTGTAAGGCTAGTTCTCACCCTCCTTGGCATGTTTGCCTCATGACTTTTCTGTTTACTTTTTGGCATATTGGACACTTTCCAGTTATTTGCTTGGCTATTCCAAAATCTCCCAGGCAACCCCAATTTCTGAGGAACTGATCACTCAGTGCCTGAGTACCCCAATGAGTCTTATTATGCATATTTTCTCATATTTTCCTTACCAATGGTTTAATTAATTATTGTCTTCTATCAGATAAAACCCACTTCCCTTTACTGTCCTTTTTTCCTCCTATTTCTAGGAATTTTCTCTCTTCTGTTTCACTGAATATTGGTATATCTTGAATTCCTTCTGGGGGAGTTAGAACCATCATTATGCTTTTTTCTCTGGATTCAGCTGCACTTTTAGCCTCTAAGTCTGCTAAATTGTTTCCCCATATTTCTAAGGTGGTTCCCTTTTGGTAGTCTGGAATATGAACAACAGCATTTCCTTTAGCAATTGTAACGCTTCTAACATCTCAGAGCTAAGCCTTTCATGGACTAGTCCCTTCCCTTCTGAATTTAGCAGTCCTCTTTCTTCCCAAATTTTCCTAAGAGTATGCACCACTTCGAAGGCGTACTTGGAGTCAGTCCCTCTTTCTAGTGCTAATATTTCAAAGGCTTGTTTTAAAGCATATAATTCACATGCTTGGGCTGACCAGTTGGAAGGTAACTTTTTCTTTTCTAGGGTTATTAGTTCTTCATTCACTATAGCATATCCTGACATCCACTTCCCCTGAGTTATTCCTGAGGACCCATCCACGAATAATTGCCCCCCCCTCCCTGCAGGGGTTGGTCTGTTAGATCTTCCCTTACTTTGGTTTGAAAGTTTATAATTTCTAAGTGTAGTGGTTTTGGTTCACTAATTTCAGATTTCTTAATTTTGAGATTTCTCTAACTAATGCGCTAATAAGTGTGGTGGGTTTCAGTGCTGGCTAATTACTAGTGCACTCATTTCTTTCTGTGAGATAGGATTAGGAGAAAGGCAAAGCAGGCTCAAGACTCTAAAAGAGTATGAAGAAAATTTTATTGAAGGCAACTAAAAGAAAAAGAGGGGAAAGAAACCTAAAACAAACTCTTCAGAACACTTCTCTCCCCACAACTTTTTCTTTCCCATTGACAATGTAAAGAAAAAAAGCCTAAAATTTCTAGTTAGTTTATCACCTCTAAAATAGTCTTTCTTCAGTTCACTTACAGAGAAAAGTCCCTCTTGTTAAGGTTATGGAAACTTCTCTACAAGAGGAAAGAAAACAGTTCTCTCGTGGCTCTCAATTTTGTCACGAATAGCAGCTGCCCGGGGAACCCTGCCTTTGTGAAGTCCTTCCCATTTCTAAAAGCCTTCCCACAGCTTGTCGATGGGCTATGTCGACTTATGGGGTACTGTTTTAAAGATGAGCTGTTCAAAGACAAAAGTTCTCATTATCTATTTCTAAAATCATCTTCATCTCTGGGAACAGAAATCTTCATCTTCTCTTGGAAGCACAGGACTACCCTTCTCTCTTTCTCTGTTCAAACTTCTCATGGGATCACAGCCATTTCAACATCTGCTTACTTTAATGTGGAGGCCTTTACTCAATATCAATTTGAACACTTTCATCTCCCCATAGTTTCATGCGCTATAAGGAAGAGTATTTTCTCCATAGCTTACAAGAGGATTTCAGCTCCAAAAATAAGGCATCTCCTCACCCCTCCCATCTGGGGCTTAACTTCTTCCTCACTGACCTTGATGTCTTCATGTGGTTCCTTTACATGCTTTCATCTTGTTCCTTTCTCTCATTCGAGGGAGGATTGAAGCACTGAAAGGGTTAAGATGTCTCCTGGGCCCTTCAAATGGTCACTCAACCCACCGGGAGCTGCTGCTGGGCTGTGTCAGGATCGACTTCATGGTTGGTTTTTGGTTTTCTGCACAGGCTGCAGGGGTCTCTGGTCTCAGCCGCGCTGGTGGGTGGAGGCCTGACAGCAAGATCTTCAAAGCCACGAACAGCCCTGCTCTGGCTAGGGCTCTGCAGCTTCCCTCATCTTCCTGCCCAGCAGCTGCTGGGGCCCAGCCCGGCCAGACTAGAGCTGATGAGGGGGGCTGGCAGACAGCCCAGGGAGGAGGGAAGGGGCTCCACCTGTAGCAGGATGGCCTGGCACCGCCTGGCTGAGACAGGGGGCCAGGGCTGGGGCCCACCACCTCCTTGCCGACTGGAGAGTTCCCAGGTTTTCTCGTCTTTAACATGTGTGTTTCACAGAGGCTTATTCAACCTCTCAGTAGTTCAACAGACTGTCAGTTACACAAAAAGCTTTGCATCAATTCCCTGAATTTCCTCCCATTCCAAACCATGACACTAAGCAATCATGCACCAATTCTTCTACCGGCTCCCCAAATAAAAACTGGGCAGGATTGAGATATTTATCTGTAACTAATTCTAGATCATCTTTATCTATTAGAATTGCTTCATATTTCAACACTCGAGAGTCAGTGAGCCACTTAGCTTTTTGCTTCAAAATATTTCTAACTGCATGTGGGGTGTGCACTTTCAATCTTCCTCCAAAAGTCAATTTTCTGCTTTCCTCTACTGTTAGAGCCTGAATGAGAGATGCGGGACTCCAGGCGGCTCTTCAAAATGCAGTTTATTACATCCAAGACATTACAGCAGTCCAGGGTCGTGGGCGACAGAGACTGTGCCTACAGCTGTCAGCTCCAACTGCAGGCAGGCCTGGAGACCCTTAGTTTAGGTTACAATGCATTATATACTTTTCTTTGCTGAGCATCTTAATACAGTAGAGCCAATCTATACCTTAACTTTTAGGTGTAGCCTATCATAACTACTATAATTACCATATTCATGATACTATTCTTCAGTCACTAAAAGTTAGTACATTACAGTTTAAGCTAGAAGTTGTTTTTCAGTTTTCTTGCAGTGGAAAATTCTGAGACCTTTTTTCTACTTGTGACATTTGCTGACTTGTTTGCCTCTGTCATGGTTTGAGCCTGGTGCAATGCCAGTGCCCCCCATGAAAATGCTTCCTCCCTGGTGTCTGCTGTGAGATGTGATCAGAAATAGAGCAAAGCAGGCTCCAGCTTAGGAATAAAAGGGAAAAACTTTATTAACCTACAACTATAAAAGAAACACACAGAGCTCAGGATGAAAACCTTCCAAAAACATTCCTCATCCCCCCACCAAATTTCCAATACATTCACCCCTCAGATCACCCACTCTCAGTCCAGCACCACCCTTCAGATAATCAATTCTCAGTTCATCAAAGAGAGAGGAGTCCCTCTTGTACCATAGGCTTCCCCAGGATACACAGTTGAAACCTCTTGTGTTTCCATGTCACACATGGCACTGCCCGGAGATCATTTTGCCATTGTGACATCTTCCTTCCATGCCCAGTGCTCTCACCACTGTGCATGGACCAGAGCTGCTTCTAGGGTTTTCCTTTTTAAGGGTGCTTTGCCCAGTTCCAAAAAAGACCACAGTCTTTCACTTTTGGGACACCTGTCCCCTGTGCCAAATTTCACCCCCTGGGGCCGAGGGGTCTCGAGAACAGAGATCATCATCTTCTTCTTCCCTGAAGACGGAGGGCACCACCACCACCCTCCTCACCTGTCGTCTCTGTTCACGCACTCCTTCACATCACAGCACTCTCTTGGCTCCAAGCCATTGCCTCCCCTCTAAATGCAGTCTCTGTGTCACAGGAAAAATGATTCTGTCCATGGCCATACAAGAAAAGTCCAGCCAAAGGCCACTCCATCATCTCCTCCCACCTAAGATTCTATTCAGCTTCTCTCGTGGCCCATTTCCTCTTATCTCATCTCTGTCTCTCTTCTCATTCAACTCCAGGAGGAATCAGCATTTGCAAGGTTTCCAGCATCTAAGAAAAGGGTTAAAAGTCTCAGGCTCTGCCTGTCCAGAACTCCCACAGCTGCCCAGCTGGGCACCTCACCACAACCACAACCCCCCCCCCCCCCCCCCCCCCGCAGGCCGTGCTATCAAATTTCAAGGTGGCACAAGCACAGACACCAGCTCTCTCTCTCTCTCCTGGGGGGGCGGGTGGTGCCCGAAGCCTCTCAGTGCTCCTCCACCCTTCGATCTTGCAGGGGCCTTCACCTCCTTTCTCTGTCCCAGCCCAGCCTACCTCAGTCAGGCCTCATGGCTTCCCCTCCCCCGCCCAGCTTGGAGCTGGGCAGGGGAAGTCTGATCTCTCCTTTGCGGATGGAACCCAAAAGAAATTCCCTCTGGGAGTTCTCAGCTTTTAACCCCCCTGTGTTCTCAGAGGCATATCCATGTCCTCAGTGGCCATACCAGGTGCCAATATTCAAATCTGAGCACCTATTGGTTTGGCCACAGCATCCCAAAAAACTCACTTCCTCTCAAACCACTACACTGTGCTATCTTTCTGCTTGGTAAAAACATCTTCTTGTTTGAGGTGGGTTCATCCTTTGCTCTAAGTCATAAAAGCCCCTTCTAACTAACATACCATTTGCTTCCTTGGTTATCCAGTAAGACTGGCTCAGCAATTCTTTTCTTCTATATCAAAACTTGCTTCCATCTTTATTCCTTCTTCAGATCCTACATTCAAAAATCTTTCTGCTAAGCATGCATAGCTGTGAGACTTTCTTGTCAAACTTTCATCGTTCCCAACACTCTACTAGTAAGGCAGTGGCAGCTACTGCCTGGATACAGGTAGGCCACCCCCTACTAACAGGGCCCAGGAATTTTAACAAATAAGCCACTGGTTTCCTGGACCCCCACCCACACTCTTGGGATAGGACTCCATGAACTACCCTATTTCCCACATCTACAAATAGGTAGAAAGGTTTGTCTAAAGCAGGGAGGCTTAGAGCAGGAGCACTAAATAATTTTTGTTTTAAACCCTCAAATCTTTGGTCATCATCTTTTCCCCACATAATCTCATCTGTTACTAACTTTTCGTATAGGAATTTAACAGCCTGTGTGTACCCTTCTATCCATGTTCTGCAGTATCCTAGCAAACCCAAAAGCTTTCTGATCTCTTTCATAGTTTTTTGGCAGCGGGAGTGAGGTTATTCCTGTGATCCTTTCAGGATTTAATTGCCGACTCCCTTGACTTATTATATGCCTTAAGTACATTACTTCTTTCTCTACAAATTAAAGTTTTTCTTTCAATACCCAAAGCCTTTGGTTTCCCAAGTAATTTAGTAGTGATATAGTGAATTCCTAGACTTGTTTCTCATCTTCTCCTGAGAGAAGTAAATAATCAACATATTGAATAAGTTTTAATCCTGGCACAATAAGGAAAAGTTGTAGGACTTCCTCCAAGGCCTCTCCAAATAAGTTAGGGGTTTCCATAAATCCTTGAGGTAATCTTGTCCATCTAAGCTGTTGTTTTCTCCCTTTATCACGATCTTCCCATTTGAAGGCAAATATGTCTCTACATTTTCCTGCTAGGGGACAGGCCCACAAGGCATTTTTGAGATCTATTACACTAAAACATCGGTGTGATGGAGGAATTTTACTTAATAGTGTGTAGGGGTTAGGTACCACTGGATATCGATCTATAGTCCATTTGTTCACTTCTCTCAGGTCTTACACAAGCCTGTTTGATTTTCTTACCACTAATATGGGGGTATTGTGGGGACACATTCATGGTTCTAAAGTTCCATCCTTAATTAATTCCTGAATTACTGTTTGTAACCCTTTTCTCCCTTCCAAGGAGAGCAGATATTCCCATACTTCGCATTGGGCAATTTGTGTTAGTGATTTTAATTACTATAGGGGTTATGTTTAACTTGCCCCTGTTTCCAGGCTTAGCCCACACTACTTCAATTTGCTTTTAATCCTCCTCTTTTAACAGGAGGGGTTTGACTACCATTTTATCCCCTTCTGGAAGCACCCCGATGCTGAACTGTACTTGTAAATCCCTCCCCAGCAAATTGTATCCTGCGCCTGGTACAAGTAAAACATCTCCCATTGCTATCTTGTTCGTTCCTTCAAAAATCATGTTTTATAACTGGCACTTTAAATCTTTCCTCTTTCGCTCCTACTACATGAATGGTATTCTGGCTTTTTACACACCCTTTTGGAATTTCACAAATACATGTCCTCTCTGCCCCCGTATCTACTAAAAATTCAAGTTCCTCCTCCTGAGGACCTACTTTTAAAGTTATCAAGGGCTCCTGCTGATGTTTAAACCCCAGGAGATAGAGCCTCTGACCCCTCTATTTGTCTGTTTCTCAAGCCTCACCAAAAACTTTCAGATCTTTTTGTCTCTGCAGGCAGCTTCGCCTTAAGTGTCCAATTTCCTTGCAATAGTGACAGATTGGGCCCGGGGGGTTCACTTCCCTTTTTTCCTCCTTAGGACCCCTTCCCCAGGGAGCTCTGTTTGCCCTAAATTCCTCCTGGCCCCCCGTCTTCTGGTTCAATTGGGGCCTCATCTCCTTAAAGGAGTGGGTCTTAGTCCTGTGGTTTCCTTTGGCTATAGCAGCTCCCATTACCTTAGCCTTTGCCTTTGCTTTCTCTTCGTCCCTTCATATATATACCTTTTGGGCTTCTTTTAACAGGTTGCTCAACTCTCTGTCTTGCCAATCCTCCAATCTTTCTAGCCTCTTTCTTATATCCGGCAACACATGGGTGACAAAGGTCACTTTTAACAGTGTTTGTCCAGCCTCCGTATGAGTGTCCATTCCTGAGTACTGCCTCATATTCCTTTTTAACCTCTCCAGCTATTCAGTCAGAGTTTCCTCCTTCTTTGGTTGCTCTGCAAATGCTTTGTGGGCATTCTGATTATGGGGAGCTGCTTCCCTAATTCCCCTGATAATTAATGCTCTGTACTCTTCCATGTTTTGCCTTCCCCTGGAGTTATTGTGGTCCCACATCAGGCACTCTAATGGCATTTTATCCTCTCCAGGGGGTCCGTTTACATGTCACTTCTCCCATATTTGCATACCTGTAGCTCGAATCAACTGTCTTTCTTCCAACATAAACAAAAAGGTTTATTATAGATTACATTGCATCCCAAGTATAAATATTAGGCCCTAAAAATTGGTCTACTTGTTCTGCTAATCCAATAGGATCTTCTACTAGACCTCTTAATTCCTTTGTGAATGCTCTCACTTCAGAGGAATTGAGTGGGACAGTGACAAACCCAATTCCCCTTTGTGCCCCTCCCATTGGAACTTCCCAGAGGGAATATAGTGATACTGCTTGGTCTTCCCTTTGTAATTCCTTCCACTGAGCCACTCTTCCCTGGGTATTTTGACTAGTCCCATCAGAGGGTGGAGGGGGTTCATTAGGTGCTGGCAGATATGGGGGCGGAAGACAGTCTAAGGGGTCCCAATTTTTGTCTTCTTCTAATTTAAACACCTTCACTTCCCCCAAAGAGTTTACCTTCCCCCAGCAAGCACCATAATAATTTTCTTCTGGGCTGACAGCTTTCTTGTCATTTACATAAGTATTTAAAGCTTGGCACATTTCCCTTTCAAAAGACCCATGTAGGGGACAGAATAAATGGTCTGATCTTATCTCTTCTTTGGTCCACTCAATCATACAATAATGTATCATTCTGATCTTATTTTTATTCTTTGTGTCAGGGTTATGCTCCCACTGTGCCAATTTTATTCCAAGGGGGCTATGGGGAGGTATATCCATCAGTGCTTTCTCTCTGCTTGCTTTATGTCCCATTCTTATTCATTTGTCCTAGCACCTCTTGCTCCACCCCAGTGGCCTTTCTTCTTTCTTAGTTTCCAAGCGAATCTAACTACACACTCTTTACAGATTTTTTCCCAATTCTCCTCAGATATAGTCCAAATCCTGGGAACTAAATACCATCTTCCACAGTGTCCTGGTTTGAAAGGAAGTGGTTTTTTTTTTGGAGACAGTGGTTAGCCCAGTGGGGGCTCAGGTGTGAATATTGGCACCTGTTTGGACCAATGAGGAGATGGTTCTGCCTCTGAGAACACAGGGTATAAAGGTAGAACTCCCAGGAAGTGACACTCTCTTGCTTGTCGGTCAGCAAAGGGATCAGGTCAGTTCTCTCTCCCCCTCCGGCTGTAGGCCGGGTGGGGGAGGGGAAAAGGCCACGAGGCGCCGTGAGCTAGGCCGGAGGCTTTGGATCTTGGAGAGAGAGAGAGAGAGAGACCCGGGGGGGGGGAAGTGAAAGGATGGAGGGGTGGAAGTAGTGAAAGCACCGAGCAAATTCCCCCCCCCTCACCCCGCTTCCTAGAGGAGAGAGAGAGAGGAGAAAAGAGATAAGACGCGCCGGGCAGCTCCTGGAAGTCGGCCAAGAGTGAGAAGAGAGTCCGGCACCTAGAGATGATTTTAACTTTTTTTCCTTCACGATGGAAACCTTCCAGACGTTGATCCTCCCGGAGGACAGAGATAAGAACAAGAAGAAATGGACAAGTGAAATGAGAGGTTTGTGTGAGTAGGGAGTAGTGGAGTTAATGAGAAGAATTTACTTGGGAAGAGATAAACGGAGGAGCAGTTTTTTTTTCGGCTGTGGACGGACTAACTTTCTATTGTAACACAGAGACTGCGGTTTTGGGGGGAAAGCAATGGCTCAGACCCAAGAAAGGCAGTGAAGAGTAGTGGTGGGCAGAAATCAGAAATGAGAGGATTTCTGTCGTGAAGCCCTTGCCCCGGGGGAAATGGGGGGGATTTTGTTATCCCAAAATGGAGAGACTGTCGTTTTGTGGAACTGACCAAAGTATCCTTAAAAAGAGAAACCCCAAAAGCAATCTTCTGGTCCATTTCCATGGTGAGAGTATGGAATATGGAAAGGGGTTAGTCAAGAAATGGCACAAGGAGAAGACTCCTTCCTCCTTAATGGAATGTATTGATTGTTTTAAGAAGGATAATAGACTGAGAATTAACACCTGGGAGATGGGGACTGAAGGAAGATTTGAGTTCGTATTGTATGTTGTAATGTGGGTTGAGAGGGGGAGGAGAAATGTGTTTGAAAGATTTCCATTCTGTTCTTTGTGTGTGTGTGTGTGTGTGTGTGTGTTAATAAAGTTTTTTTTTCCCTTTATTCCTAAATTGGTGTTTGCTTGCTCTGTTTCTGGTCACATCTCACAGTAGACACTACGTGGATGTGTTTTCATGGAGGCACTGGCATTGTGCCCAGTCCAAAACCAAGACACACACACTACTTTAATAATCTCTGCCTGTTGCGACTCAGCTTCTGCTTCCCTCCTGGCTTTTCCTAACCTTGGGCTACCTACTTCTTAGTGTCCTACAGATATGAAAAATTTATTGCCTGAAATCTGGTTCTCAGTTCTGCCCTATGACACTCCCAACAACTGGCACTCCAGTGATACGCGGTACAGCATCACCTCTTATGATAGGTTTTACACCAACACAAGACCCAAGGCTCACACCCAGGTCCACAATGCAAACACAAAATTGCACTCATACAAAAACCACAAAATTTTTATTATAAAACAATATAACAAGCACTTTGCCTTTCTCTGGCCACCCTGGTTGCCCAGGAAACGGAACCGTGGATCCAGGCTCCTCACTCATCTTGTACTAATAGCACGTCTCATTCATACAGCAGTTATACTTGTCAGTCACACAAAAAGAGGGACATAGACATACCCCTCAAACACATTTACACAATAATACAGTGTCCTAGGGTGATGTTATGATGCTTGTATCCCCAACTGTGTGTTCTGTTTATGCTGGATATTATAGTATGTGCCTTCAAACTGGCTCTGAGAGCGAAGGCAGGGAGAAAAAGAAGCACGGAGTTTGTTATCAGAGGCTGCACTCACTCCTCCACATTCTACACTGGACTGTGTTGTCTGGGCATGGACAGAGCAGAACAAATCCCTCCTTTGCTTTTTAGTTAGTTTAGCTAACTGAGGCAGAGAAGTTTTCCCTGGACTGTTTTTTATTTCCCTTTTCTTGGTACTGTTCAAACCTGCTTCGGACTGGGGACCCAGGGAGCACCAAGAGCTCGCACTTTGTGGCCTACCGGGTCCTACTCTGGCCAGCAGCCTTTCCCAGTGCCAGAGGGACTGATAACAGAGCGACCACCCACAGGAGTGGCTTTCTGAATTTGTCATCTCTTCAGAGCGGCGAATGAGTTTTGTCATCTAGTATTGTTCATTTTTTGTGCTGAGGAGTGCTTTGCCTGTTAAATAAACAGGGTTTTTTCCCCTTCTCTCCATGGAAATTTTTCCCAAAATGGTTGGGGGGAGGGGCTGCATGGGTTTGCTTTCTGGGGGGGCCCCCTTTTTTAAGTTTTCTCCCAAATTTGCCCTAAACCAAGACATATGGTATTCTTGTTTTTGAGTATGTTCTAATATTCCTTTACAAATGCTTATTAGTTACACAATGCCCTACTTCCAAAACATCCTCTTAAACTCCTCTAAAATTCCCCAAATTTAAAATTTTCTCCTTCTACTGGCATACTCATAAAACCCCTAACCGTATAACAACACATAAACGAACTTCAAAGGCTGTGCTACAAGGTTCTTAAAAACCCCGTTTTCAAGCAAGACCTAATCGGCTTCCCAGATCTCTCAGGCAGTGTTTCTCTACTTCGCAGCTAAACACTCCAGATCAGTGAAACCAGTCATGCCTGAAGGATATACTGGGGCTTATGCCCTCAGCCTCTAACCTTTTGCAAGCTCTATGTCAACCTTTTGACTGTCTTAACCCTCCAATATAACCTAGATTCCTATTGGCCGTCAGACATGGGTCAAGTACAGTACTACCTTGGAATTAGGATTTCTGCAGTCAAAACTACAGGCAATTCCTCTCCTCTTCAATTCCTTAATTCCCATCTTAACCCCAAAGTGGCTAAAGCTGCCCTTATTCTGGGTTCTCACTCAGCCTCCGACATTCAGTTAGTCTCTTTGCCAGCTGCCCCAGTTGCCCGAGAAATGGAAACACAGCTTTATCGGGAGTCCTCACTCGCTTCTTGGATTGGAGCTGCCTCGTCCAGGTCTCAACTACACACACACAGACCCGGATTTTCTCCGGACTCTTTTTATTTTCTTTTACTGTATACTCAGCCATCCGAGTCTTTGTGCACAGATTTAAAAGTTGCTGCAGTTTCTTTGGGGGTTTTACCTCCCTTTTCTTTTTGTCTCTTTTTATCCCACTGACCAAGGCTTAACCCTCAGGCTCCTGGAACTCAGTGGGGCGCCCCTTGCCCGGGACCCCCCAGAGCCATGGGGACTCGGGGTCTTATCTTGGTGGAACCTCCAAAATTGTGAAAAATTGAGCTCAAGATAAATAATTTTTGTAAAGTTTAATATGGGATAAAATAAGAAACAAAAATCCAGCACTGGGGTTCTCTTGGCTGACAGCCAAAGAACACACCTCTACATACAGTGTTTTCTTTATATGAAGACATGGACAGTACAGTATGTCCCAATTTTAATTGTTCATCAACACGCTTTTCAGCTTGTGTCAGCTTTTCCCCTTTCAAGGGACACTGATTAACCCAAACAGGCCTATCTTTTTTCCACTGCAATTTAAGCAGGGGATTTTCATCAGTGATGCATTTGTTCAATTTGCTGGATGTTGGGAAGGATGAAAGTTTGACAAGAAAGTCTCACAGCTATGCATGCTTAGCAGAAAGATTTTTGAATGTAGGCTCTGAAGAAGGAATAGAGATGGAAGCAAGTTTTGAAATAGAAGAAAAGAATTGCTGAGCCAGTCTTACTGGATAACCAAGGAAGCAAAGGGTATGTTAGTTAGAAGGGGTTTTTATGACTTAGAGCAAAGGATAAACCCACCTCAAACAAGAAGATGTTTTTACCAAGCAGAAATATAGCACAGGCAAACAAGTTAGCTAATGTCACAAGTAGAAAAAAGGTCTCAGAATTTTCCACTGCAAGAAAACTGAAAAACAACTTCTAGCTTAAACTGTAATGTACTAACTTTTAGTGACTGGAGAATAGTATCATGAATATGGTAATTATAGTAGTTATGATAGGCTACACCTAAAAGTTAAGGTATAGATTGGCTCTACTGTATTAAGATGCTCAGCAAAGAAAAGTATATAATGCATTGTAACCTAAACTAAGGGTCTCCAGGCCTGCCTGCAGTTGGAGCTGACAGCTGTAGGCACAGTCTCTGTCGCCCACGACCCTGGACTGCTGTAATGTCTTGGATGTAATAAACTGCATTTTGAAGACCCGCCTGGAGTCCCACGTCCCTTATTTTGGCTCTTACAGCTGCATTCACAGCAAAAGTAATATTCCATTCAGAGAGTAAAGCATGACCTCTCAGCGTAAATTGAGAAGGCAAAACAAATGGTTGTAAAGTTACTCAGCATCTGTTTGGCCCTGTGACTGTAAGAATAAGTGCACTTTGTTTATGGGCTTGATGACCCCCTATGCCTTCCACTATGTTATCGTTTGAGCTTGGCACAATGCCAGTGCTTCCATGAGAATACTTCTTTCTCTGGTATCTACTGTGAGATGTGATCAGAGACAGAACAGAGCAGGCTTCAACTTGAGGTTGAATAGGAAAAAAAAACTTTATTAACTTAAAACTACAAAGAAAACCACACAGAAAACATAGAACACAAGATGAAAACTTTCTAAATTTCTTCTTCCTCCCCCCACCAAATTTCTAATTCTATTACCACCTTTTAGATAATCAATTCTTAGTTCTTCGAGAAGAGAGGAGTCTCTCTTGCACTACAGACTTCCCCAGGAAACAGTCAAAACTTCTCGTGTTTCCGTGTCACGTGTGGCACCGCCCGGAGAATATTTTGTCATTGTGACTTCTTCTTTCTATGTTCAGTGTTCTCACTACTGCACATGGATCAGAGCTGCTTCTAGGGTTTTTCTTTTTAAGGATACTTTGTCTAGTTCTAAAAAGAGCACAGTCTCTCTCTTTTTGGGACACTTGTCTCCCCCAAATTTCACCCCCTGGGGTCGAGGGGTCTCTTGAACAGAGATCATCTTCTTCTTTTTCTTCTTCGAAGACGAAGGGCACTACCACCACTCTCTTCACCTGTCGTCTCTGTTTATACACTCTTACATCACTGCACTCTCCTGGCTCTGAGCCATCGCTTCTTCCTAGAATGCAGTCTCTGTGTCACTGGAACACCAGTGGTTTTGCTGTGGCTATCTAAGAAAAGTCCAGCTAAAGGCCACTCTATTATCTCTTCTTACCTAGGATTTTTCTCGACATCTCTCAATCTCATTAACTTCAGGAGGAATCAGCATTTGTAAGGTTTCTATCCTCCCCAGAAGGGTTAAAAGTCCCAGGCTCTGCCGGTTTGGATCATGAACTCCCACGCCTGGCTGCCCTGCTGGGCACCCCCCCCTTCTCTTTCAAGCCGGCCACGCTATCACAGGCACCGGCTCTGGCTCTCTCTCCCTCTCTCCAGGAGGGGGGAGGAATGGATGATGGCTGCCCGAAGCCCTTGCAATGTTCTCCTCCACTCTTCGGCCCAGGCTTGGCCTACCTCCCTCCGGCCGCATGGCTCCCCTCCCCCCCTGCCCAGCTCGGAGCCGGGCAGGGAGGGTCTGCTCAGTTCTAAACCGGAACTCAAAAAGGAAATTCTCTTGGGAGCTCACAGCTTTTAACCCCCTGTGTTCTCAGAGGCGTATTTATGCCCTCAGTGGACAAACCAGGTGCTAATATTAAAATTTGGACACCGATTGGCTTGACCACATTATCACAAAAAACTTCATTTCCTCTCAAACCACGACACACTAAGGCATCTGTTTTAAGAGGCCTCTGTGGGGCCCATGAAGGTTCTGGAATGATGGAAACATCTGCATCGGTGTCAAGTAAATCTGTAAAAGATTTGTCTTTTAATTGTAAAGTTAGTAAGCACTTTTCACTTGTAATTTGCTGGAGCCAGTGAACATGGACAACATCGGTGCTGCTGAGCCCACCAGTTCCTCAGACTGCGTCTTTTGCTGCCAGAACAAAGAAGGAAGCAATAGTAACTGTGCAATTTTTTCTGGTTTTGAGATAAAACAAGGTGGAGTGTTAGTTGAAACCATCACTTTAATTTCCCCAAAGTAGTCTGAATCAATTACACCAACATATATTATGAGACCACTCTTTGTGGCAGACGACCTAGAAATTAAAAGTCCAAACAATCCTTCAGGTAAAGGTCCATAAACCGTGTATTTAGCACATGAATAGCTGAATCTGTAATTAGGGCATTGTCTTAGAGGGGTAAGTCTAAACCTGCACTCCTCTGGGTGCTGGCGAGGAAGGAGGAGATTGAGACTCCTGAGTTCAGATTGCAAAGCCCCTGCTGGTTTGAAGGGCTCTGGGTCCCATGCCCCACTTCCCATTTCCCTTCTGCAGGGTGAGGGAGTTATCGTCTTTATCAAATTTTGACCTACATGCTTCACTCCAATGGTAACCTTTTTCACATCATGGATATGGGGAGGGGAGAACGGTAGGGTGAGAGTGGTTCTCTGCTTTCCTTTGAGTGGGACAATTTCTCTGTAAATGTCCCTCTTGTTGGCAATTAAAACAGTGGGGGCCTGTTTTCTTCTGTGTATTAGAGGCTTGCTGTAAGGCATCAGCCAAAACAGACATGGTGCTCTTCTGTCCCCACATTCTGACAGGCTTTGATGTAGGTGGGTAAATTAGCACACTCATTCCTTACGGAGAGCAGTGCTTTCTGACAGTCTGCATTAGCATTTTCAAAGGCTATAGTAGCTGCTTCTTCATTTTCTACTCATGGCTGTCAGCAATCTATCAATGAATGTTACATATGATTCTTGAGGTCCCTGGCGAATGGATGCAAAAGAAGATTCCTTTTGTCTGGACTTTGGGATTCTTAAAAGAGCCTTTATGGCTAGTTCGGAGCTTTGCCATAGCACTGCATGAGCTAAATTAGCTTGGGCAGCAGGGCTAGCATATGCGCCTTGGCCCAGCAGTTCATCAAGACCGCCTGCTTCTGCATTTGCAATATTATTCATAGCTTGTACAGTAGCAAGATCTTTCCATTCCGACAGCCACACTGTATATTGTGCTGACATTAGTATAAGGTTAAAAAGCATGTGCAAATCATTAGGAGCCATAGTATACCCTTGGTTAATAGAGTCAATCAACTCCATAGTATATTGTGTTTGGAGCCCATAGTCTCGGACAGCATTGCAAACTTCTTTTACTAATGCAAACTAAGGCTGTACATACAGAGAGAGTTACCTAGGCTGATAACTGTCAGGCATGGCCAAAAACATGGGAATATCTTCCCTATTTAGGGCTCGTCCCCTGCATTTCTCTATTAACGTTGGAAGTGAATGAGATTGCAGCAGTAAGTCAGGTAAAGGAAGTGGAAGAGGAGGATAAGAATTACTTAATACTTGAGCTGTAGTGGGAAATGCAGCAGCCAAATTTTTTACAGGAGGTAAAAGAGGATAAAGATCAGGCCCCTTCTGAGGATCAATAGGACCTGGATCAAAAGGATCACCAGGCCCTTGAGAGTAATGGTCTCCCAATTCAGGTGGCACTTCTGCATAGACATGGCGAACACTTGAAGCAGTCTCCACATTTAAAATATCTGTGACAGGGCACTCACAAACTTGCTCAGCGGGCTGCAAAGTTTGTAAGGTGGTATACACAGTTTTCCATGTAACTAACTGAGTTTGTTTTGCTCGGCCTGGTTTTTGGTAGCAGGGAGGCCACAAAGACGGCTCCTGTGAAAAGCTGCTAGAAGCTTCCACCATGTCTGGCAGAGCCAATTCCTGATGGCTGTGAAGATGGACAGGCCGCTGGCCAAGGTTGGGCCAATTAAAGATGTTGGGAATGCCTCTGTGATTACATATTTAAGAAGAAAATCAAAACAAAGTGGGGCACAGATTTTTCTTAGCAAGAGAAGAGGAGGAGGTGAGAACATGTGAGGGAAAACAACATGGAGACACCAAGGTCAGTGAAAAAGGAGGGGGAGGAGGTGCTCCAGGCACTGGAACCGAGATTCCTCTGCAGGCCATGGAGATGACCATGGTGAAGAAGGCTGTCCCTCTGCAGCCCATGGGGATCCACAGGGGATGCAGAGATACACCCGCAGCCCGTGAGGGAGGTGCCCACACCAGAGCAGGTGGATGCCTGGAGGAGGCTGTGCTCCAGAGGGAGACTTGGTGGAGAGAGCGGGCTCCTGCTTCCAGGCTGGAGCAGCCTGTCCTCGAAGGACTGCACCCCATGGAAGAGTGACCCATGCCACAGTAGTTTTGGGAGGACTGTTTGCTGTGTGAGGAAATCACCTTGCAGCAGTTTTGGCAGGACTGCTGCAAGTGACATTTGGAGCCACGCTGGAGAACTTCACAGAGAACTGTCTCCCATGGGAGGGACCCCACAGTGAAGGAGGGGAAGTACTCCTCTCCCTGAGCAGCAGAAGAAAACCTTAGGTGACCAACTGAGGAAACTCCCATGCCCTGTCTCCACCTTAAAAAAGGTGGATTTTTAAGGGCCTAATTTACTTCTCATAATGCTCCTCTGACTCTGTTAGCAATAAATTCACTTTGTACCTCTAAGCTGAGCCTGTTTTGCCCTTGGAGTGTTTTCTCCTGGTCCTTATCTCAACTCATGAACCCTTTGTTAATTTTTTCTTTCTCTCCTCTGCCCAGCTGTGGCAGGAGAGGGTGAGCAAGTGGCTTTCATGGGTGCCTGGCATTGGGCCAGCATCAAACCAGTTCTCGTCAGTGACTGGCTGTCCTTGTTTTTTCTGTGCCTCTAACTCAACTCCTACCCTTTCCCACACTTTAGTGTTGTAGGAACCATGGGGGAGAATGCATTAGAGTTACTATTCAGCCATACTAATAAAGCAACTAACTTAACTGTTGGGGTTTTATTGGAATAATTTCCAATATATATCCAGATAGGGCTTGTCCGGTCTTGACTAGCCTCTGCTGCTTGACCGAAAGGTGGCAACTGCGGTGTTTTCACCTCAGAGACACCTCTGGCTACGCTGGATACTGCAGCTGGCGCTAGAGACAAGTCCAGACAAGCAAAGCTCCAGTTTACCTCTGTGCAGATGGTTTAAGGCGAGGTAAAGGTAAGGAGTGGGATTCTGCCAGAGAGTTTTGACCCAGAGTTTTATTCAGACTTGCAGGCTTCTGAATCCCATAACAGCTCTAACAGAATCCCCGAACCATGTGGTTGCTGGCTCTTTTAAGCCCAGGGAGAGGGGGAGGAGAGGGGTAGGGATCCCACCAACCAGGTGCAGGGTGGGCAGGTCTCAGGTGCGAGGGACACCTGGGTGAGCCAATGTGAAGCAGCAAGCTGTCGGGGGAAGGCTTGTCCTTCCCCTTTCACCCAGCAAGCAACCAGCACACTGCTTGCAGCAGAGGCACTCTCCTGGGTCTGGCTACCCGAGACAGCGCCTAGGGATACAGCTCCACGCTATGGTGAAGGCAGCTTCCTGCATCGGACGGGGCTCGCAGCAACAGCCAACAGAAAAAAGAGAGCTGACTCCAGCCGAGGGTGCAATCAGACTTTAATAAAACCTAATAAAATCCCAAGGTTGAAGCCCCGATCCCAGAAATGCAGCAGCTTTTAAGGGGGCAGGGGACACAGGGGAGGAAACCACCTCTGGACGAATGGGAAACCAGAGGGGAGTGGGACGCAGGGGATTGACATTAGGGACAGACCAACGGGAATACATCGAGGGAGGGGTCCTGGTCCCTGATCCAATCACTCGACGCTCCAGCTAGAAGTTTCTAGAGGGAAGGGAGGGAGTACCAAGTGACAGACAGGGCACCTGAGAGGGATCAAAGGAAGGATACACAGGGCTGGGGGGGGGGAGCAGCGATGACAGGCAGTGGGGAGGAGGGCAGAGTGAACCAGGCTTGAACCATTGCAACTAAGGAGGGGAAACAGAACAATCCAACATACAAACTGAGAGGGGAACAGAACAACCCAACACAACACCAATGACCCCCCAGGGATGCAGAGTATCTTTTGAACTCTGCCAATCACTCGACGCCATTCTGGAATGCTGAGGTTGATAGACAGCACCCAGCAGGGGTCAGGGTGGAGAGAAAGGAGAGGTGATTGACACCTGGGAAAGGACTGGGATACCTGAGACAAACTATGACATCACACCACAACAGGGTTCTAAATCCTTGTTCTTTAATATTCTATGTAAAATTTCTAAATAAAGCTCATGCTCATGAGACAAAGACTGTCCCAAAGTTCTGCCTTCGCAGTCTCACCTGTCCAGCAGGTAGAGACAAAGGTTGAGGATCCCCTTTTCTCATAACTCAGTTTGAACATGACATCACTACCAGAGTTTCACTGTTTGAGTCCCTGTTCAGGCACCATTTGTAATGAGTGAAAACACAGATCCTGTTATAGTGCAACAGAATTGCTTTATTAAGCAAACTCAAATACTTATTTATGTGCTTTTTCTGTTTGCAACTTTAGGATCAAAACTATGCAGCCAGTGAGTAGGAGGTGAAGCAGAATGCAAGCAAATAGAAGAGCAGGTGTTTCTTGCTCTTTATTGAAAACACTCACACATATACTCCCCAGACATTTCAGAGCAACTCATTTTCAAATTGCTAATTAAAGCATTCTCACATAGATATTAATGGCTGGTCATGACCCTTTGGTATGCACTTACTCATGCAGATGTTAAGGTCGAACAGCTGCCCCTTCTACACTCACCAGGCCAGATTCTCACATATTCAATAGTACCCTGACAAGTTGTTCTTATGAAGAGCTTTGGATACGTTTTTGGACTAAAGTCACATGCAAATTTAGGGGCCAAACCTGAATCACGGTTACCAACTGTGCAGATAAAAGGCACAAAAAACAATTTTTAACCACATCATCCTGATTTATATCAGTCTCTGTTTTCCAGTTGTTTCAGGAGCAGAGGTCTTCCTAACTCTGGAGTAGTGAATTCAGGTTTCTCTGCCAGCACCTTTGACAATGGTGAGAGTAGTGAGGTCTTGGAAGGGTCCTCTTCACTTAGCTTGCAAGGCTAAGTAACTGTCCCACCATTTAACACAGACCCAGTCTCCAGGCTGGAATAGATGGGCAGGTGTGTCCAGTCCTAACAGTCTGAATGGCATGACAAATCTCTGGAGCTTCTGCGAAGTGGAAGTTAAAACTATTAAACACCTCTGTAAGCTAATAAGTGTCTCTGTCCCTCTGGGAGCATCTCAGGACCCCCCGGCCAGGCCCGAGTCAGCAGACACCAGGGGAGCAACCCCGACACAGCCGACTGCGGGGAGACACTTTCTTGTGCCCCGAGGGTGCTGAGGGCAGCTAGGCCAGTTGCCTTTGCAGCAGAGGAGACACTAGAGACATCAATGGAAGAAAGGGGTTCATCCAAGGTTTTATTCAGGAGCTCTGGGGAGCTCCTGCACCTCAGGGGGCCTCCTGCCGAGAGCCCTGGGCCTTGTGCCAAGGTTATAAAGGGAGGAGAAAACCAAAAGTAGGTAACATTTTACCAACCAATAAATGACCCAAAGGGATGGGCACTAAGGAATAGACACTTAGGGCAGTGTATAAAACAAGTTTCAGTGGGCTGACCCCTGGCCTCCGGCTAATCGCTCGACGTCTTAAACTGAAGCTTCTAGATGAAAGGAATGGGATGCTGAGTGATTGACAGAGAGCCAGGGTGGGGATTTGGGGATGATCTCATCAAGGGAGAGGAATTCCATATGTAAAGGGAAGGGGGTACAGTCTGGGGTAAACTACTTGGGAAAACTACGGGGATACAAAGAAGAAAACTACTTCAAAGTATTACAAAGTATAAAAACACACTACAACAAATAAGGAAAGACTAACTTCCACCTCATACAAATTTCTCCCGTAATATACACAATTTGATGTGACCTGCCATGCAATATTTCATTGTCTCTCCACCTTGTTTCTATGCAGATTCTCATTAAGGCTATAGGCAAGGCCTGAATATATGAGGCCCTTTATATTAGGGGGGGTTTTGATGCCATGGGTATTGAAACTAATGACGATGAAGTTGAATGTCTATGGGTAAGAAATAAAGGGAAGGCCAAGGCTGACATCCTACTGGGAGTCTGTTATCAGCCACCCATCAAGAAAGAAGAGGTGAACAACTTATTCTATAAGCAGCTGGAGAATGTTCCAGGATCACCAGCCCTTGTTCTTGTAGGTGACTTTAACCTACCAGACATGTGCTGGGAACTTACTTAATACAGCAGAAAAGAGGTAGTCCAGGAAGTTCTTAGAGTGTGTGGAGGACAACTTTTTGTCGCAGCTGGTGGGTGAACCCACCAGGGGAGGGACTATGTTAGACCTGTTGATTGCAAATAGAGATGGGCTGGTGGGAGGTGTGGTGGTTGGAGGCCATTTGGGGCATAGTGATCATGAAATTATAGTGTTCTCTATATTTGGTGAAATCAGGAGGAACATCAATAAGACTTTTACATTTGACTTCCAGAGAGCAGACTTTGGCCTATTAAGGAGACTTATTCAGAGAGTTCCTTGGGAAGGAGGCTTTAAAAACAAAGGAGTTCAGGAAAGATGGGCGTGCTTCAAAACCAAGATCTTGAGGGCACAGGAACAGACTGTCCCTTTGTGCCGAAAGATGAGTCAATGAGGCAAACATCCATCCAGGATGGGCAACGAGGTTTTGGAGGAACTTAGGAATAAAAAGAGGATGTATCATCTTTGGAAGGAGGGTCAGGTCTCTCAGGAAGTATTTACGGGGGTTGCTAGGGCATGCAGGAAAAAAAATTAGGGAGACCAAAGCTCAGTTTGAACCTAACTTAATTTGGCAACTTTTGAGAAGGATAATAAAAAATGTTTTTACAAATATATTAATGGCAAAAGGAAGGGTAAGACCAACCTTTGTTCTCTATTGGATGAGGGAGGGAACTTAGGAACTGCAGATGAGGAGAAGGCAGAAGTGCTTAATGCCTTCTTTGCCTCTGTCTTTACTGGGAAGATGGCTTGTCATCAGGACAGCTGTCCTCCTGGGTTGGTAGATGGTGTTAGGGAGCAGAATGTTCCCCCGGTTATCTAGGAGGAGGGAGTCAGAGACCTGCTGACCTGCTTGGATGTTCATAAATCTATATCAGATAGGATACATCCCAGGGTGATGAGAGAGCTGGCAGATGAGCTTGCAAAGCCGCTCTCCATCATCTACCAACAGTCCTGGCTCACTGGTGAGGTTCCAGATGACTGGAAGCTGGCCAATGTGACGCCCATTTACAAAAAGGGTGGGAAGGAGGATCCTGGTAATTATAGGCCAGTTAGCCTGACCTCAGTAACCGTTCCACAGTTTATACCGAGTGTCATCATGCAGCACTTACAGGGTGGCCAGGGTATCTGACCCAGCCCGCATGGGTTTAGGAGGGGTAGGTGGTGTTTGAAAAACCTGGTCTCTTTTTATGACCAGGTCATGTGCCTGGTGGATGTGGGAAAGGCCATGGATGTTGTCTATTTGGACTTCAGCAAGGCCCTTGACGCTGTCTCCCACATCACACTCCTGGAAAAGCTGGCAGCCCATGGCTTGGTCAGGAGCACTCTTTGCTGGATTAAAAACTGGCTGGATGGCTCGGCCCAGAGAATGGTGGTGAACAGTGCTGCATCCAGTTGGTGGCCAGTCACCAGTGGTGTCCCTCAGGGGTCTGTGCTGGGGCCAGTTCTGTTCAATATTTTTATTGACGACATGGATGGGGGTATTGAGTCTTTCATGAGTTAATTTGCAGATGACACTAAGCTAAGAGTGTGTGTCAATCTGTTGGAAGGTAGGATGGCTCTGCAGAGAGATGTGGAACGGTTGGAAGGATAGGCAGAGTCCATTAAGATGTCGTTTATTAAGTCCAAGTGCCAAGTCCTGCATTTTGGCCACAAAAACCCCCTGCAACACTATAGGCCGGGGGTGCTGTGGCTGGAGGGTGCCCAGGTGGAAAGGGACCTGGGGGTACTGCTTGACAGCTGACTGAACATGAGCCAGCAGTGTGCCCAGGTGGCCAAGAAGGCCAATGGCATCCTGGCTAGTATCAGGAATAGTGTGGCCAGCAGGGGCAGGGAGGTCATTCTTCCCCTGTACTCGGCCCTGGTGAGGCCACACCTTGAGTATTGCGTCCAGTTCTGGGCCCCTCAGTTTAGGAGGGACGTTGAGATGCTTGAGCGTGTCCAAAGGAGAGCAACAAGGCTGGTGAGGGGCTTGGAACACAAGCTGTACGAAGAACGACTGAGGGAGCTGGGGTTGTTCAGCCTGGAGAAAAGGAGACTCAGAGGTGACCTTATCACTCTCCAACTTCCTGAAAGGTGGCTGTGGTGAGCTGGGGGTTGGTCTCTTTCTCCGGGCAACAACAGACAGAACAAGAGGACACAGTCTCAAGCTGCGTCAAGGGAGATACAGGCTAGAATTAAGGAGGAAGTTTTTTCACAGAAAGAGTGGTCAGATACTGGAATCATCTGCCCAGGGAGGTGGTGGAGTCACCATCCCTCAATGTGTTTAAAAAAAGACTGGATGTGGCGCTTGGTGCCATGTTCTAGTTGAGGTGTTGGAGTGTGGGTTGGACTCGATCTTAAAGGTCTCTTCCAACCTAGAAATTCTGTGATTCTGTGATTCTATGTAACAATAAGGGTATAAAAATGTGTTCATCCTGAACCCATGTCGGAGTCAGATTTGGGTCTGTACCCCTGACACCCAGAGCTCTTCAATAAAAGCCCCCTCATATAATCATTCAGTGATTATGTGTTTCTGAACACTAACATCTGGATCTGGTCTTTTCTCTATAATCTAATGGGCAATATATTATGGACTGTATATGTCTGTTGTTGTGTGCACTGTATTGAAGGTAAAAGTGAAAAGGAGTTATATCTCTATTAGCCAGGAATCTTGTGGTCCCTTGAACTTTGAAAAGAGCTGTGCTTTAGTTAGCTAAGGATATTATGCTTTTTGGACTTTGTTATTTTAGCTCTTCTCAGTTTATATCTATGTTTGACTTAGTGTCAATAGAATAAGATAGAAACCTTGAGAAAATTAAGGAGTAACTGAGTCTGCACGTGTAGGGAGTAACTCCAGAGGCCTATACACCCCAGAAAACTTAATCAATAAAAGCTTGTTTAGCTAGTGGAGAAAATTCACTAAAGTATTGTTTAGCTAAGAGGAGGTATGGATTATATTTTAACTTAAGATAAATTTTCTTAGTAGTAACTTAGAACAATAAGATAAAAAGTAGAAGTCAGCAGAAATGAGTTATGCATGTGCTGGGAGCTGAGTGTCATCCAGAGGACAAGGTAATGATGACGATTTTGAGGAAGAAAGGAAGCCCCCCTCAAAATGATATCAAGAAAAGGACACTAGATGACAGTCTTGCTCCTTGAAAGAGCAGCAAGACCAACTCAGAGAAGCCATTCATGACATAACAGACTGGGGCGGGACTGGGAGTGGGCCATGAAAAATCCTGAATGTTACAATGTATTTAAGCCCCTGGAAATCGAGTCTTGTCAGACGTGTTTAAGGTGAAAATTTCCCAGCATATCTCCAGCTCTGTCAGTGCTACAATAAAGGAATGTTTGATCTAACGGTCTCTTGCTGTTGGATTTAAATTCTTTATTTCAAAAGAGAAAAAGATACTGCTTATGTTCTTTATACCTGATTATGTTTTATGTTTCTCATGATGAAGAACAGTACCAGCACATTGTAAAGGCTTTTATAAAAACTACTCACCTCATGATCTAAACTACTTGAAACAACAGATAATCTGATTAAAGTCTCCTCTATCATAAGTAGATAAATTTCTATTGCTTACTGACAAATGAGAGTGCATCTGCAGACTTACAATAATGTTTATATATTGGTCTCTTTCACAGCTCAATAACACATTAAAAAAGCATTTTAAATTCATCTGCCTTTTGTACTTCAGAGGAGCGAGGGAAGAGAAGGAAAAAATGAAAACATTTCCAGTTTTCATGTAAGCTAAAAGTTCAAAAGGGGTCTATTACATTACACTTGGCTATGATGGAACTTCTTGAGAACATGTCATATGTAATGCCAAGTTCTTTTAAGCAGTTTGAAAGGGTTTATTATTACAAAGTGCAACAAATCTTGGTAAACCTACCACTCAAGAAGAGGAACAGTAGAACAGATGTGTTTAGAATCCAAAAGCTCAAAGCTGCTCATTTCTATTTACAAGGCACCTTTAATCTTTTCAACCAACCTTTCAAACTATATTTAACCCAGAGTCTTTTGTATTTAGTGAGATAGAAAGATGGAAATGCAATGAGACAACTCACCCACTTTTCTATTATGGCAATTAGTCTTATGGTAAATGTAACTAAAGACAAGCTAAAATAACTAAATGCTGCTGGGCAGTAAAAGTACAGTGCACAGATATATGATATTTTAGTTGATGCCCATTGCAGCACTGTCTGGAGGCTGTACATAAACATACATGCTGTTGTGGTTTGACACTGGCAAAGGCTAGGCATCCACGAAAAACTATTCACTTTTTTTCCTCTGCTATAGCTGAGCAGAGGAGGGGAAAAAAATGAAGTGTTCATGAGTTGAGATAAGGATTAGGAGAAAACAATCCAAGGGCAAAACAGGCTTAAACTTAAAGGTATAAAGTAAATTTATTATTAACAGAGTCAGAGGAGGACAATGAGGAATAAAATAAGCCTTTAAAACACCTTTCCACATCCCCTCCCTCCTTCCCACCGACAGCACAGGAAGACAGGGCATAGGAGTATTGGTCAGTTTTTCCCTCGAAATCTTTCTTCAGTTCACTTAGGGAGAGGAGTCTTTTCTGCTGTGCCGTGGGGTCATTCTCACAGGAGGCAGTTCTCTGTGAACTTCACCAACATGGTTTTAATTTCACAAGTAGCAGTCCTGCCCAACCTGCTGTAACTTGAGTCCCTCCCATGGGCAAAACCGTCTTCCCAAAACTGTTTTGCATGGGTCATTAATTCATGGGGTGTAGTCTTTTAAAGATAAGCTGTTCTAGTTTGGAAGCAAGGGCCTTCTCTCTCTGTTCAGGTCTTCCACTAGATTACAGTTTTTTTAACATCCACCTGCTCCAGCGTAAGCACCTTTTCCCACGGGCTGCAAGTGGATCTTTGTATCCCCCATGAACTTCATGGATTACAGGGAGATAGTTTTATTATAGTCCTCACTATGGCTTGCAGAGAAATCTCGACTCTGACACTTGGGGCACCTCCTTCCCCTCTTTCTTTTCACTGACCTTGATGTTGCTATGTTGGTTTTCTCCACGTCCTCACTTCCTCCTCTTTCTACAATTAGGAAGGAAAAAACCTGCTGCTCATAAGTGCTATTGCCAACCAATTCCACCAGTTCAAAGATTTCCATAAGATCTCGCAGTGCCAAGAAATTGATTTCATCTAGGTTCTGTGTCAGGGAATCTCTTGCTATGCTTTCACCACTGGCCATGTGTCGTCCCCCTATGGTGGTGGCAGCCACTGTGGCGCTGGTGCCATTCAACACTTCTCTTCATGCGGGGCACCAACAAGGAGAAGCTGCTGCCACCACCCTTGCTCTTCTGCCCCCAGCACAGCTGGCTAAAAATGGCCAAGCAAGTAAAGTTTGCTGTGGGCTGTGCTGAGATGGTGGTGGCCACGCAGATAAGGAGGAACCATTGCTGCTGCCCCTGCCTTTCTGCCTGTGAAACAGCTGGCTAGAGGCAGCCAGGCAGGAAAAGCTGAGATGGTGGCAGCCACATGGCCCCTTGCAGCACTGGGATGACCCCAACCTTGGTGCCTCACCACCCCTTAGAAGAACTGTGCACAGTTTTGATTTCCTTTTTAAATATGTCATCACAGAGGTGTTACTTGTCACTGAAGGTATAGGGGACAGTAAAGAAAGCAACATATGGACTCCATCATTCAGAAGGCATAAAAGGCAAAACCCCTTTCCTTTATTCAGATGTCTTCTTTTATATCTTCCTCAGCTACAGGTGGACCTGATTGGTCATTTAATTAATATATTTCACATGATTAGCTAATTACCAAGACACCCATTTGGTAAATAACCTCACTGTAAACATCACATAAGATACCTTAACGTGGTCACAGCTGCAGAGATTAAGGATTGTTTATAATTCTCTTCTCTGAGCTTCTCACAGCTTTACCCAGAATGATCCCTGGGAAACTATCTGGTTTTCTCTGTGACCAGAAAGCTGCTACCACAGTTACTAACTTCTCTAATTGGGCCAGCAGCATGTCCATCTTCAGAGCCATTGGAGATTGACTCTGTCGAACATAGTGGAAGTTTCTAGCAGCTTTTCACAGAAGCCGCCTCTGTGGCTTCCCCCCCACCACCACAAAAAATCAGGCTATGTTAAACCAACACATATGCACATATCCAGGATATTTTTGAAGGATCTTTCCTGTCATCCCCACTCTTCCTTTTCATCTTTCTACCAGAAAACATCTGGAATGACAAAACTATCATGTTAAAAGTGGCCACGATGCCACTGATACTGATAAAGCGATCAGCAATAGAGTTTCAAAATGTTACAATCCTTAATTTTCAGATGGTCATGTAATGGTTATGACAGTAACATTTATTAAACTCTATGTTTAGGGTTAGGTTTTTCCTGGGGTTTTTTTGTTGTTTGGGTTGTGGGGTTTTTTTTTGGAGGTGGGGTCTTTGGGGTTTTTTAAGAGTTTCTGACTTCCAAAATTGAAACAGAAGCAGTTTAAGAAAGAAAATTACACCCAAATATTCTAAGCATAATTCTTCAGCAAAACATGAGAGGGCTAGCAAATTCAGGAGATAAGTAATCAGAGCAAAAAAGGTTTTCCATAAAAGCCATTATGTTATTTAAAATTTAATATTTCCATTTATCTCTCTGACCAATACATGTGATGTAAATTGGTTCAGAAATATTAATTCAGTGTTTTTAGATGTTATATTGCTGTAGTTATCAAAGTTACAGACTGTATGGATATAACAGAGTACACTCATGCAAATGCTGGCAGTAAGCAGGAAAGTTGGAATGTTCCTTTAGGCAAGTGAGTTGAGTGTTGGTGAAAAGTTACAAATCTTCTCAATTAGTTTTAAACAACAAAGTCTAGAAACTGGGAGTGTGAAGCATCTTTCTACCATTTCAGCACTGATGGATTAAAAACAGGATGGTAGCAAGAACTGGTTGCTGCGTTATTGTGTAACCTAATTTCAGCACATTATGTAGGTATCTACTTCCTTTGCACAAACCAAGATGAGTTACTCAAATCTGGATGACCTTATGGAAATAAGCATCATATAGTTGTTGCTCTCAACAGCTTATGTACACCTATTCTCATCTTAATGATATAAATCAGCACTTGGAAAGATCACCTGCTGATGGGAAGTAGAAAGTAAAATCTTTTGTTTTCCTTTGCTTCTGTGCATGACCTTTGCTTTTCCTTTATTAACCTGCCTTTATCTTGGCCCGTAAGTTTTTCCATCCTATTTTCTTCCCCCCATCCCATCCTGCTGAGGAGAGGCGTGATAGAGTGGCTTGGTGAGCACCCAGCATTCAGTCAAGGTCAACCCACCATATGGTGCATATAGGAGTAGTCAAATTTTCAAGTCAGCTCTATTCTTCATTAGTTTATACTAAAAATATAAACAAGTTCTGAATAGCCAGCCTAAAAACAGGTGAAAATTATTAAAGTAATTTGTTAACTTCAAAGATAATTAAACAAGATAAAATTACCAGAAAAGTTGTATTTGCAAACTCATTTGTAAAAGAAATTGATGCTTTGATGATTTTCTGCCTTTTTATATACCTTTTATGTATCCTTAGTATTCTTAGCATCCATACTTGTAATTCTTTAACCTGATATCTTAGCTTAAGTCCCGGTATTCTGCTGGGCAAAAAGACCAAATATCCTAAAGGCCTCACAGTTGGGGAACGGAAAGCCTTGCACTATTGTGAGAAACCAAGGCTCTCTTTAGAACATATTTTGTAAGCTAGGCTCAAGCCCCATCTGGGGGGAATACTTTGGAATAGAGAGCTGTCACGCCATTCCTTTAAGCAACTCATTGGGGAATCTTTGTCAGATATGCTCATTCGCAAAGTCTATAAAATTGTATACGTGGTATAACGGGTGTGTGCATTTCGGTGTGTTCCACCTTGACAAGTTTTGCACCTAAGGATCTGTAAGAGCTGTAACAAGAGATGCAGGGCTTCAGGTGGCTCTTCAAAATGTAGTTTACTGTATCCAAGATGTTACAGCAGTCCAGGGTCATGGGTGACAGAGCCTGTGCCTACAGCTGTCACCTTCAGCTGTAGACAAGCCTGAAGACCCTTTAGTTTTGGTTACATTGCATTTTATACTTTTCTTTGCTGAGCATCTTAATACATAAGAACCAATCTATACCTTTACTTTTACCTATAGCCTGTCACAACAGCTCTCATTACCATAATATGGTTAATACTATCCAATCACATGCGTTAGTATGTTACAGTTTAGGCTTAAAGTTGTTTTTCAGTTTTCTTGCAGTGGAAAATTCTTAGACTTTTTTTCTGCTCACCACATGGATGTCTTGTTTGCCTGTGGTATCATTCTGCTTGGTAAAAACATCTTTTTGTTTGTGGACAGCTTATCCTTTGGTCTAAGTCATAAAACTTCTTTCCAACTCGACATAACCTTTGCCTTCTTAGTTGTCCAGCAAGACTGGCTCAGCAAACCTCAATCTACACTTCTAGTATTCCTCTATATCAAAACTTGCTTTCATCTCTGTTGCATTCTCCAATTCTACATTCAGAGTTCTTTCTGCCAAGCATACGTATCTATTAAATGTTCTTATCAAATGTCCTAGATTGCAAGGCAATGTATATTCTATTTGCCATCTGTTAGAGGTGTGGCAGTTATCTTCTCTTAATTGGGCAGTTTTCTTTATCTCTTCCACAAACCAATCCTCCCTCCAGGGCGTACATCTGCTGTTAATAGGCCACTGAATGTCACTGCATGACTGATAAAAATTACAGCATCCCATTGTGAGATGCTCCGCCCAGAGGGAGGAGCCAAGCATTCCTAACTGGATAGAATTGGAGATTTTTGGGACACCAGCATAGCCTTTCCACTTGATTCCCAGAGGAGCAGCTGCCTCTTCCACTGGATCTTCAGAGGAAGACTACACCCTTCTACAGGATCACTGCTTCAACAGAAACACATCTGCTACTCCAGGAGGACTGCAGCCACCATTTCCATTGGACTGTTACAAACAGCCTGACCCACAGGGTGTCAGGTCGTATTCTGACTCTGTCAGTGTTGTTGTTTTACTGCATTGTTTCTATTATTTTTTATTTTTCTTCCCTAAAAAATAACTGTTATTCCTGCTCCGATATCTTTGCCTTAGAGCCCCCTTAATTTCAAATTTATAGCAATTCGGAGGGAGGGAGTTTACATTTTCCATTTTAGGGGAGACTCCTGCCTTCCTTATCACACACCTGTCTTTTCAAACCAAAACATCAAACTTTCATCCTTCCCAACAAGGATCCTTATTAAATACCAAGGTAAAAACCCTTTTATCTCTTAGCCGTGTCTGGCTCATAATTCTAGGACCAAGAAAAAAAGCATCAGTTTCTGGTGACCCA
Organism: Serinus canaria; assembly: GCF_022539315.1. Taxonomy (NCBI): domain Eukaryota; kingdom Metazoa; phylum Chordata; class Aves; order Passeriformes; family Fringillidae; genus Serinus; species Serinus canaria. Next base: position 5,097,495 of record NC_066342.1, on the reverse strand, counting down.
GATGGGACAGGAAGGAGTCCCAAAACCTACAGTTATTGGACTGAGAAACATCCTTGTTTCACCCTCCCTCTGCTGGCACACTACAGGGGCTGCTGAGGCAGCAGTCCAGGACTGCGTGATCTGGGGCTCCAGGACCTAACACTGGAGTATGGAAAGGAGGTGAGATAAAAGGGAATGGTATTGTGCTAGCATTATTTAGGGGAGTTCTCCAAGGAAGTGTCAGGAAAGGAGTGTGGCCAGGGAGCCCCATAAAATGGGGAATTTAATCCCTGATCCTGCAATGAAGCTGTGGAGATGGGGGGGATGCCCTCCATTCAATCCACAGAGCCTGAAGGCAGCAACTGCACAGCTGCAGAGTGGCTCAGAGGCTGAAGGTGCTATATGAATTGCTGAGAGGTCAGTGGTTTGGATCCTGGTGAGGGAAAGCTTGTTTTCATGCACGAGTGCACTTTGACTTTTTTTATAGTCCACTTCTTGTGCAGGTAGTTATGGCTAAGTACTGTGGCCTGTACTGTAGATAGTTTGCCTGGGCAGTGGGAATTCCAGGTTTGGGTCCCAGATTGAGCTCTGGGGCTAATAACTCATTTTCCAGTGGGTTTTTCCCATTTATAAATAAGACAGGGGGTGCGCATCTTCAGCTGAAAGTGAACAGATGCCCCGTGATTCCCAGTTAGATTTAACATTGGCAGTTTCTAATGGGGAGAAGAGCCCCTCCAGACACAGGAGAATTGATTGGGCTTTTCACATGCATTTAGCCAATTTTAGAACTTAGAGGGTGGAAAGGTGGCCTCGCTTTGGCAGTCTAGAAAATGAATTAATCACAGGGTTATTATTAGAACTTCAGTCCCTGGGCAGATTTGATGAGTTGAAATATGCAGAACTTTTTCTATATTTCTAAATGGGGAGTAGGCATACAAACCGAAAAAAAGCTGTCTGGAAATGGTTTTATGAGGGAGGAAAAGGGAGAGAGATAGGGTGAAACAGCTGTTGGCTGATCCACTTGGGACAGGGGAGACGAACATGATGGACGTGGATATGGTGGCGCCCATGTTACGCTGGGGGAGGGGGTCACCCCTCTTGCCACTACAAGTGCCACACATACCACTGGGGGTGGGGGACGGCAGAGGAAACCCAGTGGTGGCAGGAAAACAGCCAGGCAGAATCTCAGCAGCCTGAGCCATGGCCCAGCCCAGCCCGCCCTGGAGCTGCTCCTAGGGCCCAGCAGACTGACTCAGCCTGCCTGGTGGCAGGGCAGGACTTAGTGGTGGCGAGATGTTAGCAGCCGCAGCCTGGCCTAGCCTCCGCTGGGGCCCCATGGCCTCCCCTCCACCACGCTGGCGGGGGGGGGGAGGAGGGGAATCTTCTCTCTTCAAAAGCCAGAAGCAAGAGAGAGCTTTTCCTGCTCCTCTTTTCTTAAATAGATGGATTTGTAGGGTGATTCTAGCTGGTTATTGGTTCTGTCAGTCACAGAGGAAGTTGAACTATTTCTACAGGGAAGGTCACTTTATTTTCCTTACCAAAAAGACTAAATTGAGGCAAACCCAGGACAGGAAACCAGATGGCCAAGGAATTGGAGGATTGGAGAAGGCAAGAACCAGGAAGGGTTATTCTTCAATATGTTGATGACATCTTAATTGAAGCCAAAACATGAGATGACTGCATTCAGCTCACTAAGTCTGTTGAATGTTTTGGGCCTAAGCGGATATAGAGTCTCAAAAGAGAATGTTAGCGTTCAGGAACACATAATCACAAGAAATGATTATATGCAGGTGCTTTTATTGAAGAGCTCTGGGTGTCAGGGGTAAAGACCCAAATCTGACTCTGACATAGGTTCGAGATGGATATGCTTTTATATTTTATCGTTATATAACTTTCATGTTAATTATTAAACTTACATTGTTCTATAGTATACATAGATTTCAGCCAAGCATGGCCACCTTAGACTAGGATCACACAGTTTCTCATTGTTCTTCTTATGATTATACAATAATTATTTTATTTACTACTTCTTACACAGGTAAAACACAAGGCTTAACATTTCAGAGTTTATCTTAGCATTTTCCAGGGCGCCACTATCATTACCCCCCCTTTGAAAGCATTTTCACTTCACTATAGGTGTAAATGTTTTCACTTGATACAGTCCTTTACTTCTCAGTTTATGCTTGATGTCCTTCAAATCCAGGGTTGATGTAAAAGTTGTCGTGGATGCTGTCACGGGCTGGAGAACCAGAAGACAGTGGGTGTGGATCTCGTGTCAGTGCCTTTATTATTTTCTGGTTCCAGGACGTTTTCTTCTGTATTTCTCTCCTTAAGATGCTGTAAACTAACTAAATTGCTAAGAATACAATTAGTAAGGTTATCACACTCTCAATGATAGATTTAATCCATGAATTTACATTCTACCCTAAACTTTTAAAGATTTTTCCTAACCAACTTGTAGTCAAATCCTTTGTTTTTCTTGTGCCTCATGCTCTATTTGTTTCAACTGATTGATGTTATATTCTACATCTGCAGGTACATTTGGGATGTGAACGCAGCAATGATCAACTCATCTTTTTAAAAATCTACATACTCCATGCTCTTTCAGGAGTAACAAATCTAAGGCTAATCGATTTTGCAAAGTCATTTTTGTGGTGGCTTGTAATTGTACATTTAATTCTTTAAATCTTTCCCGGGTGATTCTTGCTAGTCTATCTACCTGACCTGTAAGTTTGTACAGCATCTCTCTATTCTGATAGTTTGCTATAGGACCAAGTAAAGACTCTCGGGCCCACCTAAGTTTCACTCCACTAGAGGGTTCTCGCCAAGTGTCATTTGGATTTTTGTTGTCTAGAACTTCTCATCTTGCCCTTATCTGCAGCAGTTCATGTTTTCCATTAAATGGGGACTTTTTCCAAACTGGACATAAGGTTGGGAGGCCCAAAGTAATTTCCTTTACTTTCCCGTCTACCGGCAGATGTGTTGCCCATACCAATTGTCCTGGACTTTTAATTGTACTCCTGGTACATCCTACAACTACTTTATAATTCATTTTGCCTTGTTTATGTTTGATCCCTCTGCAAGCACAGCCAATTTGTAGGGCTGTTGCCAGGGGTGGCATCTGTCTTATCTCTGTGTCATCAGAAGTGCAGTCTTAAGTTTTATTGCATGCCCACCAACTTACTTTGTCTGCCCACATTCTGCTACTAGTGGCAGTGTATGTTACTGCTGGATCTGTTTCACTCTCAGAACCTTCCCACTTAATACACCAAGGGGTGTTTGCCATATACTGAAATTTTTGAAGTATACTCACAGACCATGCACTGTCCCAAGGCTCTATCTGATCTTTCTGATCCTTGGCCTAACACTTCCATACCAGAGTGGTTTCTGTAACATTTTCTATGATCTTTTTATAGTGAGGCAAATAGCATTGCCATTGTGTGATGCCTCCCGACTGTCCCAAAGGGGTTCCTAGTATGCCATCACTTAGAATACAGTCTTTCTGGCTCATAGGTCTCATCCATGTTCCTATTTTCTCCCAAATTTCCTTGACCACCTGTCTCAACTCGGGTACCTGTTTGCATGCAATTGTTTTGTTCTTTTGTATTTCAGGTAGTTTTGATGTTATGATTCCCCAATTTACTGGATCTCCTGCTGCCTTAGGTATTGGCAGACAGGCAGTTATTCTACTGGTGTTTTGCATTTTGGCAAAATCTTTGACTAATCCAATCATTACATTCTCAGCTCGAATTGCATTAGAAATTTTTATCACCTGTGTTTCTGCCTCTCTCTTCATTCTAGAATGAAGAGTGGTTAGTTGATCTTTTTGCATCCCACATCCCAAAGACATTAATGACCATAACATTAGCACAATTACTAATAACAATCTCAAAATAATTAAACACATCTTATCTGCAGTCTTGGTTCCACAGTTTACACAGTCCGTGATCCAGGATGGACTTTCTTCACTCGGGTATAGTGAATCCAGGGGTCCATGCCGGCTACTTTCACTGCTGTAAAGGTGGTCAGCAGTACCTGATGGGGTCCATTCCACTTTTCTTTCAGCGGTTCTTCGTTCCAGTTTTTAATGTACACCTCGTCTCCTGGAAGTATGTCATGAACTGGATTCTCGAGAGTTATTGGTCTATTCCACACGAGGATGCTCCGGAGCCGAGCTAAAGTTTTCCCAAGAGACAGAACATAATTATACACTTCCTGTTTTCCTGTGACGTGTACATCAGGGTTAGGCTCAGGAGATTCATATGGTTTTCCATACAATATCTCATAAGGACTGACTGACATCCCGCTCCTAAGTTTTATCCTAATCCTCGGCAGTGCTATTGGCAAAGCCTGGGGCCACTGCAGGTTGGCTTCTTGGCATATTTTACTGATTTGCCTTTTTAGTGTCTGATTCATCCTCTCTACCTGTCCACTTGACTGGGGTCTTCACGGTGTGTGGAGGTCCCAAGTTATCCCCAGCAATCTACTTACTTCTTTTACTACTGTAGCTATGAAATGGGGCCCCCTATCTGATGATACCCCTAGGGGTACCCCGAACCTGGGAATAATTTCCTGTAGTAGCCACTTAACTGTTTCTTTTGCTTGGTTTGTGTGACAGGGAAGGGCTTCTGGCCATCCGGAAAATGTGTCAACCCCTACTAACAGGTATTTGTATCCTCGAGTTCTTGGCAATTCTACAAAATCTACCTGCCAATAGTCTCCTGGCTCTATTCCTATCCGAATTCTTCCTAGCTGTGCCTGTCGCCAAGCCACTGGGTTATTTTTCATGCAGATATCACATTTTGACATGACTGATTTTGCCATTGTTAACATCCATACCGAAATTAAACTCTGCTTTAGCAATTTTACCAATGCCTCTGCACTCCAATGACATTTGTTATGTTTAATTTGTAGAATTTCTCTCATCATCGGAGGGGGTACCACTATTTGTCCCTATTTGTCCTTGTGCAGTCAAATACCATCTTTCCGAGTTCTTTTGTGCATTTAGTAAACGTGCCAGTCTCTCATATTCTACTGAATATCTTGGTTTTGGAGGCAGATTAAATTGGGATATATTGAACTTTGAAGGTATCAATGCCATTGTTGTTTGCACCTCTCGAGCAACCTGTCGGGCTGCCCAGTCTGCCTTTCGATTTCCTTCACAGATTTTGGAGTTTCCTGATTGGTGTGCTTTACAATGTATAATTGCCACTTGTTCAGGTTTTTGTACTGCTTTTATCAATTGCAGGACTGCATCTTGGTGTTTAATGTGTGTACCTCGAGAAGACAATAATCCCCTTTCTTTCCACAGTGCTCCATGTACGTGCACCACCCCAAAAGCATATTTTGAGTCAGTCCATATATTTACCTTTTTCCCTTCACTTAATTCTAGTGCTCTGGTTAGAGCAACCAGTTCTGCCTTCTGGGCAGATGCATTTGGTGGTAATGTTTTTGCCTCCACTACTGTACTGACTGTTGTTACCACATATCCAGCATATCTGGTTCCGTTTTCCACAAAGCTGCTCCCACCTGTAAATAGCTCCCACTCCGGCTGCTCTAGTGGGACGTCTTTCAAGTCCTCTCTTGCTGAATAGGTGTACTCTATTACCTCTACACAGTCGTGTTCCAATGGGCCGCCTTCAGTTGTGGTACCTAGGAACAAAGCTGGATTCAAAAGGTTAGTTATTTTTAATGTGACATCATCTTGCTCAGTCAGGACTACCTGGAATTTTATCATCCTGCTTGGAGATAGCCAATGGCCCCCCTTCTGTTCTAAGACAGTGGTTACCATGTGTGGTACATAGACATCTATGTGTCTTCCTATAGTAAGCTTCCTGGCTTCTTGTATCAGCATCACGGTGGCTGCGACCACCCGCAGACATGGAGGCCACCTGGTACTTATGTTGTCAAGTTGTTTGGAAAAGTAGCCCACCGGCCTTTTCCAGCTTCCCAGTCATTGGGTCAGGACTCCTAGTGATAGGCGTAGCCTTTCATGCACAAACAGCTGAAAATCTTTAGACAGATCAGGTAACCCTAATGCTGGAGCAGTCGTCAGTGCCTCTTTTAGTTTTAGGAAGGCTTCCTTCTGTGGCTTGCCCCAGGTGAATGGCTGCGTCTTCTGAGCTTCGTACAGGGGTTTCGCAATCAGTCCATAGTCTAAGATCTACAAGCGACACCATCCTGCCATCCGAGGAAGACTTGCAGCTCATGTATGTTCTGGGGCTCTGGAATAGCACAAATAGCTTGGATACCTTGGTTAGTACCTAGTTTTCATTGCCCTTGTGAAATTTCACATCCCAGGTAGATCACAGTCTGTTGGGCAATTTGTGCCTTTCCTCTGGATACTTTGTAACCTCCCATTCCCAGTGAATTTAAAATCTCAATGGTTACCTTTATACAGGTTGCTTTTTCTTCTGTAGCTATTAGTATATCATCAACATACTGCAACAACAGGTATTGTTCTCTTGGTACTTGCCCATTTTAGGTCCAAATCTCCAGCTCCTTTGCCAGTTGGTTTCCAAATAGGGTCGGCAAGGTCTTGTCTCTTGTGGAAGTCATGTCCAGGTGAGCTGGGTCTTTCTTCTATTCCCTCGGTTTTCCCACTCAAAGGCAAACAGTTTCCTACTTGGTTTGTCAAGGGGGATGCAGAAAAAGGCATCTTTTAAATCAATTACAGTAAACCATTTATATATCTCCTTTACAGATGTCAGCAATGTGTAGGGATTTGTTACCACTGGATAAATGTACTTTGTTATTTTATTTATTGCTCTCAAATCCTGCACTGATCTATATTCTCCATTTGGTTTCTTTACTGGAAATATTGGAGTGTTAAATTCTGATTCACATTCTTCTAGAACTTGGTACTTCAAGAATTTCTCAATAGTCTTTACTATTCCCTGCCGTGCTTCTGGTTTTATGGGATACTTTTTGATTTTTACGGCCCTTGCCCTTTCCTTTAACTCTACACGCACTGGTTGTGCCAATTTAGATTTCCCTGGTATATCCGTTTCCCATACAGAAGGAATCACTGCATCATCTACCTCCCTAGGGATAGAGGGAACTTGTTTTTCTTTGATCATTAAAATCCCTTCCGTCTTTGATTCAGGTATTTTCATTACAAGTTCCCCGTTTTCAAAGGTTATTACCGCATCAAGTTTCGCCAGCAGATCCCTCCCTAAAAGCGGAATTGGACACTCAAGTACATATAGGAATTCATGCGTTAAAACCTTGTTCCCAAAGCACAAATCTAGGGGTTGCAAGAATGGCCGATTTTCCTCCTTCCCTGTAGCCCCAACTATTGTTGTTTGCTTATTTCCAATTTTTCCTTGTAGATCATTCAGCACAGAGTAGGTAGCTCCAGTATCCACTAAAAATTGGACTTCCTTATGCCCTAGCTGTATAGTTATGACAGGTTCTTTAACCTGTTTTACAGGTTCCACATCTAGTCAGCTGTTATATTCACTTAACACCATCGCCTTGGCAATGTTTTCCTGCTGGAACTGATTGCCCTGGTGAAACTGGTTGTTTGGGTTTTTTGGGCACTCTCTTTTCCAATGCCCCTCCTGCTTACAATACGCACATTGATTTAGGCTTAACCCTTGCATAACTGGTCCTCTACCACGACTACCTCCTCCACGTCCCCTGAAATTTGAGTTACCTCTTCCTTGTATTACTGCCAAAAGATTTTGCTGTTGCCTTTTACTAGCTTCTCTTTCACGATTATTATATACCTTCCAGGCTACCTCAAGTAGCTTATCCAGATTCCTTAATTCCTCCCCTTCTAATTTTTGCAATTTCTTCCGAATATCATCTTGTGATTGTCCCAAGAATATGAGAGCGAGCTGAACCTTTGCTTGTTCTGTGTCTATTTGGAGATCTGTATATTTCCTTGCTGCCTCCTTAAGCCTTTCCAAAAATGCAGTGGGAGATTCTTTCTTTTCCTGCCGAACCTCATATAGTTTAGACCAATTTATGGTTTTGGGCACAGCATTCTGAACTCCTATTTGGATCCACTCCTGATATTTCTGTAGTCTCCTCATGTCACAAAGTAAATTAGGATCCCATTTTGGATCCTCAGTTGGGAAATTGAGATCTAAATTCCCTGTTACGAGCCCGTTTCTGATATCCTCCCTTGCCCTTTCTTTGGCTGCCTTAAGTACCATCTCTTTCTCAGTAGAATCTATCAAAGTATCTAGTATTACTTGTATATCATCCCAGTCAGGATTCTGAGTTTTCATGATCATTTTTACTACCCGTGCCACCTTATCAGGGTTTTCTCTATAAGTTCCAGCTGACTGTTTCCAAATAATTAAATCTGCAGGAGAAAAGGGCACTTTTACATACACTGGCCCTTCCGCTCCTACGCCTTGTCGCAAGGGGGCAATCATGGTCCGTTTTTGTCTGCCTATGTCTTTTCTTTCCACAACCGGGGCAAGCTCTGACCGGCTTCGGGTTCTGTGGGCTACTGGGGTTACTGATTTATTACCTTTGCTATTTTTTCACTTGCATCCCTCCTTTCTATCACAGTTAGGTTTTGCTCATTTTCCGAGGAAGAGGGATCAGGTGACAATGGGAGAGGAGAAAAAAGAGGGAAAGGTGTGCTAGATGAGACAGGCTCAGGATCGGGTGAGGTACGGAAAGGCAGTGGGATAGGGGCAGATGAAACAGGTCGGGTAGGGCTGGGCTCCCTTGGTTTTATTGGAGCTACCTGTAAATCGATATCTGCATAATTTTCCCTACCCAGACTTTCTTTCAACGCCAAGTGTTCTAGACAACGTTTCTCGCAAACCCCACACTTATTACTTGCAGATGCTCTAACCATCATTAATCCACATTCATCCTGCCATTCTGGCTTTTCCCGTAAATAGAAAAACAAATCAACATACGGAACCTCATCCCATTTTCCTTCTTTCTTACAAAACGACATTAACTGTGAAATACTGATATATTGCAAAGTACCGTATTTTGGCCATTTTTCGCCATTCTCCAAGACATATTCTGGCCACCATGTATTACAATAATCAATCAACTTAGCTTTACATAATTCTTCCCCAAAATTACCCTGTTTCCAATGTGCTAATAAGCACCCCAAAGGAGAAGTTTGCGGAATAGAGGCATTGCTGCCCAAAATTCCTTTGAGCTTCTCCATCCAGAATACCAAATGCGGAACCAGCAACGCTTTTGTGATTGTCTTACGGAACGGCGCCTAGGCAATACCACCAGGAATTCCTTAGCCCAACCAAGCGTAGCTTTCGCTGCGTCTTACTGGCAGGCACCCGAACCAGAATAAAAGCACCTTACCTCTCTCCCGGGGACGTTGGGAGTGGCAGAGGCGGTCGCGGCCGATGGGCTCCCCGAGAATCCCTCGGTGCCAGCTGGAGCATGATCGAGTCGCGAACTGGCTCAGCAGCACTCACAGGGTCCCATCTGGGTCGCCAAAAATGTTAGCTTTCAGGAACACATAATCAAGAGAAATGATTATATGCAGGTGCTTTTATTGAAGAGCTCTGGGTGTCAGGGGTAAAGACCCAAATCTGACTCCGACATAGGTTCGGAATGGATATGCTTTTGTATTCTATCATTATATAACTTTCATGTTAATTATTAAACTTACATTGTTCTATAGTATACATAGATTTCAGCCAAGCATGGCCACCTTAGACTAGGAACATAGAGTTTCTCATTGTTCTTGTTATGATTATACAATAATTATTTTAATTACTACAACTTACGCAGGTAAAACACAAGGCTTAACATTTCAGAGTTTATCTTAGCATTTTCCAGGGCGCCACTATCAAGAAGACACAGATTACCAGGGAAACAGTAGTCTACTTGGGGCCCGAAACTGTCCATGGACATTGAAAACTCAGCAGAGAATTGAAAGAAGCCATCAGCTGTCTTCCAGAGCCCCACACTGTGAGAAAGTTGCAAGCCTTCCTGGAAATGGTAGGTTGGTGTCGCTTCTGGATATCAAACTATGGACTACTGGTAAAACCTCTGTATGGAGCCCTTAAAGCAGCCAAAAAGGGAATCATTATGTGGACAGAGAGCACAAGGTTTGCATTTCAACAACTGAAACATTCCTTGATGTCAGCTAGAGATTTGGGGCTGCCGGACTTAACCAAGCCTTTTGAACTCTTTACATATGAGTGACTGGGTGTTGCTCTGGGGGTACTGCTGCAGCACCTTGGAGACCAGCAAAGGGCTGTGGCCTACTTTTCAAAAGTGCTAGATAATGTTAGCCAAGGACGGCCTGGGTATTTGAAAGCTGTGGCGACAACTGTCATCCTAATACAGAAGGCCTGTAAATTCACCCTTGGGCAGCATATTGTTGTGTCTGCCCCAAGCAGTAATAACAGTACTAGAACAGAAGGGGAGACATTGGCTATGCCCTAGCAGAATGCTTAAATGTCAATCTGTGTTGTTGGAACAGAATGATGTTACCCTAAAAACAACTGTCTTGGTTTGAGGAGACAAGTGTCTGCTAAGGAAGGCAGGACCCTCTCTTGAAATGGAAAATGTAAAACCCTTCCATCCTAATTATTGTAATTTTGAATTTAAGGGGCTCTCAGGCAAAGATATGGAAGAAGAATAACAGTTCTTTACCAGGAAAAATAAAAATAAAAATGCAGTAATATGAAACAACATTGACAGAGTCAGAATACAACCTGACACCCTGTTGGTCAGGATGCTGGTAGCAGTCTGATTAAATGGTGACTGCAGTCCTCCTGCAGTGACAAATGTGGTTCTGTTGAAGCAGTGATCTTGTAGAAGGGTGTAGTTTTCCTCTGAAGGTCCAGTGATGGTGTAGATGGGCCTGGTCTTCCTCTGGGAATCCAGTGGAAAAGAAAGCTGCTCCTCTGGGAATCCAGTGGGAAAAGGCTGCCTGTGGTGTTCAAATTTTCAGATTATATCCAGGTAGGAATGCTTGGCTCCTCCCCCTGGGCGGAGCATTTCACAATGGGATGATGTAATTTTGTCAGTCATGCAGTGAGACTTGATGGCTCATTAACAGAAGATAAATGCCCCACCTCTAATAGATGGCAATAGAATACACACCCCCAGCCACATCTTGCATTTGCAACCCAAGACAACAACATCTGTGGTTAACCCTGCAATGTTTTTGTCATCCACATTACTTGACAACGTGACTGAGCATGACTGTTTACAGACAATAGAGGAGACTTATTCCAGCAGACCAGACTTGAAGAACGTGCCTTTGGAAAACCCAGACTAAAAATTGTATACCAATGGAAGCAGCTTCATGAAAAATGGTAAGAGAGCACAGGCTACACCATCACCACCACAGATAAAGTCACTGAGGCAAAAGCCTTGCCACCAGATGTATCTTCACAGAAAGCCAAACTCATTGCACTGACAAGAGCTCTAGAAATGAGCGAGGGAAAGAAGGTGAACTTCTGGACTAACTCCAAATATGCCTTCGGTGTTGTTCATGCCCACTAAGCTATTTGGAAGGAATGTGGCCTGCTAACTGCTAAAGGTAATGAGGTTAAGCATGCTGAACACATTCTTGCACTCCTGCAGAGTATTTGCAAGCCTACAGAAATAGCTATCATGCACTGCAGAGGTCATGAAATGGGGAAAACAACCCCCAAACTGGGAGATTGCTTTGCTGATGAAACAGCAAGAGGAGTTGCAGAAAAGGGCATTCTTGCAGTGGTACCACAGAAATAAATAAATTTGTCAGAGTTTACCCCAAAATATGATCAGAGGGACAACAAATAATTAAGTTTCCTAAGGCTGAGATTAAAGAAGGTCGGTGGGCTGTTACCCCGGTAGGACAGGTTCTAGTTCCATCCCTGCTCCTTCAAGAAATAGGGCAGCAGAATGTCCTGATTTGGCACAGCCTGGATTTTGGTAGCAGGAGGATGGGGGGGGGGGGGGGGGCGGGGCACAGGATAGCTTCTGTGAGAAGCTTCTAGAAGCTCCCACCATGTCCAATAGAACCAATCTCCTAATGGCTCTGAAGATGGATGTGCTGGTGGCTAAATTAGAGAAGTTGGTAAGGCCTCTGTGATGATATATTCAAGAAGAAAATCAAAAAAGCACACACACAGGATTTTTCCCAGAGGAGTTGGGAGGTTGCGCGGCTGCCACTGTGGCTGCCACCATGTCAGCCCAGCCTGCACCGAGCTTTGTCTGCCTCTAGCTAGCCGTGCCACGGGCAGAAGGGAAGGGGTGATGGTGACAGCTTCTCCTTCCCAGAAGGATGCATGAAGAGAGGCATTAAATAGCAGCAGCACTGCAGTGGCCGCCACTTCCTTCATGGCCAATGGCAAAAACATGGCGGGCAACTCTCCAATGTGGAACCTGGACAAGATCAACCTTTCGGTGCTGAAGGATTCTGCATGAATCTTTGAACTAGTGGAACATGTTGGCAATGGTACCTGCAAGCAACAGTTTTTCTTCTAGTCAGGTAAGAGGAGGAAGTGAGGACACGTGAAGGATAACAACATGGTGGCACCAAGGTCAGTGGAAAAGAAAGAGGGTGAGGAGGTGCTCCAAGTGTCAGAGCCAAGAGTCTTCTGCAAGCCAAAGAGCGGACTATGGTGAAACAAACTGTCCCCCTGTAATGCATGAAGTCTATGGGGGATGCAGAGAGCCATTTGCAGCCCATGAGAAAAGTGCTCACACTGGAGCGAGTGGATGCCAGAGAAATCTGTAATCTAGTGGGAGATCTGAATAGAGGAAGAGGACATCTGCTTCCAGAAATAGAGAGAAAAGTGTTACAGTACAAGCTGACTTGTACAGAACATTAATTCAGCTATGGATGAGAAATCCAGCCCAGCTCCATGAACCAGCCTCTGGGTTGACTGACAGAGGTTTCAACCAATAACAACTATCCTAAAATGCAAGCATTTGAATGGTCCTGAGTCTGAGAGGCGTAGAGACTAGACCAATGACTGTGTAGCACTGGGAGTTTTTGAATTGCCTATAAAAGCTGTTCAGGAAAAATAAAACAGGCTATTTGACTGATGAAGCTACGGGGGTCTGTGGTGTGTTAAGTCTCAGATATACAAACACCAACATACCAAAAAGGTCCTTACTTCCAAACTAGAGCAGCCTAGCCTTACCGTACTGCACCTCGTGGACAAGTGACCCACGCCAGAACAGTTTTGGGAAGACTGTTTGCCCACCCGTGGAAGGGACCTCATGGCATAGCAGAGTAAAGACTCCTCTCCCTGAGTGAACAGAAAAAGATCTTTAATGACTAACTGACTAAGACCCCCATACCCTGTCTCCCTGTGCTGTCTGTGGGGAAGAAAGACGGGCTGGGGGAAAAAAAGGTGTTTTAAAGGCTTATTTTACTTCTCATTATCATCCTCTGACTCTGTTAATAATAAATTTACTTTATACCTTTCAATTTGAACCTGTTTTCTCCCAGTCCTTATCTCAACTCATGAGCCCTTTGTTAATGTTTTCCCCTCTCCTCTGCTCAACTGCAGCGGAAAATAGTAAGCAAACGACTTTTGTGGGTACCTGGCATTTGGCCAATGTCAAACCACGACACAGGAGCATGAGAGTACCCACTGGGGAACACAAAATCTTTTAAAACATCTGAGGAAGGTAGCAATAGGGAGAGGGATGACTGATATCGTACAATCTATAACAAGCAAGTGTGAAACCTGTTGTAGAAACAACCCTGACACTAGCAAGAGAGTTGTGTTAGTGGTAACAAAAACAGGTGATCTCCTGGGAGATTTTTGGCAAATAAATTTTGCTGAGATACCACGTAAGGAGGGATACAGTTATGTACTGGTACGGGTTGATACCTTCAGTGGATGGCCTGCAGCTTTCCCCTGTCTCACCAACGCAGCAAAAGAGGTGGTGAAAGCTTTGCCCAACCATATATTGAAATAAACAGGGCAGGAGATTCTCCTCCTTTTAATGCCTTTATTAAAGTGATCAGCTCAAAAATGGGGGTTCTGCAGATCCGCAGAGTTCTGCCGCTGCTCCCAGCAGTGAATCAGAAAGGGAGGATTTGCAGCTCTGTCCCCAAGGGAGCAGAGCCGGGAGTCCTGTCCTCGCAAGGCAGTGGGGTATACCCAGGGTTTCTCAGTTTGGGTTGTCAGTTCAGCGGGTCCTGGGTCTGACTGGCATCGTTTGTAGTTGGGGCGAGGAGTGACCGAGGTTTTCAAGCGTCTCTGCCGGCTTTGGACTTCGGCTCTGCTGTCCAGACACTACTCTGACCTTTTAATTCTGCTTTGGCTCGCCTCTTTTGGGGTATTTTCCAGGATTTGGTAAAGGTCCTGTCCCAAGGTAGTCTGAGTTTGGAGATAAATTTGCATGTCTCTTGAGATGCAAATATCCCCCTCTCCCCACCGTCCGAAGGGGGTTGTCATCCTCCTGGCAACAGACTAGGGTGGTGCTGGAAAACAAGAATCTTCCACAATAGAGAGTCAAATGGCGATACTTAAGGATACTTAACTGGCGGTTACAACATTTCACCAACAAAGAACTCTTGGCCAATGTTCAACTCTCAGATCAACTCAAAAACTCCTCTGCTGCTCCTTCTCTTAAAAAAAACAGTAACCTTTTTTTTGTTCATAACATATAATTCCAAGCTTTGGGGTCCCTTTGGGAATGTCACCAGATAGGGGACCAAATTATGTTGCAATGGTGATTGGGGAAGTTAGCAGGATTCTGGGACTCACCTGGGACCTGCACACACCATACAGGCCCTAGGCAAGTGGCAAAGTTGAATGCATGAATGGAACCCTTAAAACCCAGATTAGTAAGATCTGTCAAGAAACACCCATGACATGAGTTCAGGCCTTGCCTATAGCGTTACTGAGAATCTGCATGCAACCAAAGCAGAGAGACAACATAAGTGCCTATGAAATATTATATGGCAGGCCATATCAGGTTCCACATATCCTGGGGGAAATTCATATGAAGGGTAGAAATGATTGATAGAAGTACTTAATTGTTGCAGACAAGTAAAATACATTATAAAAGAAAGGCCTTATAAAATATGGATTAGGCCATGTTAGCTAAGCTAACAATAGCTTGCAAGTTCCCATGCAAAACAATCTTAGGTATGAAAAGTTCATTAACAAAACAGCCTATTCTTGGGAGAGAAAAATGAGTCTGAACCTGCATAAACAGTAGATCTGTTCCATGAGAACCCACAAAGGAAAATGGTAGACACCTGAATCTTAACTCATACACACAAATCACCTTCTGACCAATGAATGAAGTAGTAAGAAAACTACTAGCCAACTGGTGTTGCACACAAGGTCTGTGAGAACTGTATAAAATGAGTTATGAGAATAAAGAATGGGCTTTTTCTGCCTGAAGAAAATGAAGTCCTGGTTGATTTATTAAAACACTTAATGGCTTTAAGTTCCACTTTGCAGAAGCTCCAGAGATTCGTCGTGTTATCCAAACCCATAGGGTTGGACACACCTGCTCATCTGTTCCAGCCTGGAGAATGGGTCTATATCAAGTGGTGGGACAGTGACCCCTTGCAAGCTAAGTGGAAGGGACCATTCCAAGTTTTGCTAACCACCCTTACTGTGGTCAAAGTTGCTGGCAAGGTACTGTGGATCCACTACTCCAGAGTAAAGAAGGCTTCTGCTCCTGAAACCACCGAGAAAACAGACTGATACAAATCAGGATGTTGTGGTTTAAACTGTTCTTTTAATGTCTGTTTTCTGCACAATTGGTAACCATAACTCAGGGTTGGCCCCACAATTTGCATGGGACTTTAATGCAAAATGTATCCAAAGTTCTCAGTAAAAACAATTGCTGGATTTGTACCCAGTTACCACCTCTAGATGGGGGTGGTAACTGACCATTGATTGGTATTTTAATGGAAGAGAACCTTACTCAAAGGTGGGAATCAATCAATAGTACTGTTAAAAATTACCAGATAATATTGGCTTTCACATTTATGTATTAGCTTATGCTTGTTGTTAATGATTATAAGTATTTAGATATAGTACAAATTCTAACTCTTTTTAGCTGCTTGTTATTATAATATAATCCATCATCTTAAGTATGCACTGTATTGCTCATAGAAATAGTAGTGTAATGAATATAATATCTCTGTATCACTTAGAGAAATCATAGTGTGATGGATGTATTGTGATATAGACCTTAGCAAAGCATAAGTAAAAAAAGGGCTTTTGTGTAACTAAAAACAGTGTAAGGCCATCCACTGACCAAACTGTCCAAGTGATAACTGACACAAACCAGAGCACCAGAGGACAATTAAATACCATGTTAAACTTAAGGAGGACATACTAAATCCTTATCAAAGGATGTGAAACAGCAAGAGAGAGACATAAGAAGAACACCAAGCCCATGGCGGAGCCTCTTCAACCCCCCTGATAACCACTGTCTGTGTACACTGGTGTGTTCTTTGGCTATTGGCCAAGAGCACCCCAGCACTAGAAATATTGTCCTTTTTTTTATCCTATTATTATTAACTTTTTAAAAATTCAAAGTAGTGAATTCTGTTTTTTTATAGTCCCACAAACCAGCTTGTCATTGAGATGACCTCATGTTCTACTGCCTCCCCGACGGAGCAGGCGCTGCCACAGCCAGCCACCCCCGTTGTGCTGCCCTAGCATAGCCGCTGCCAGCCTGCACTCAGCCAAGCCCACAGTTGCAGCCACAGCTGTTGTCTGCAGCATGAGCCCGCTTGCACCTAACTGCAACCGCTCCCGTGTTTCCTGCACTGCCCACCTGCACGAACTTGCCATAGCACCAGCCTGTAGTGACCAGCCTGTCACCGCTGCCTGCACTCAGTTGTACCTGCAGCTGCGGCTCCCCAACCCTGAGAACCTGCAGCTGTTCCAGGATTGAGCCCTTGGCCACGACAGCCTGCTCTCCGCCAACAGAAGGAGCATACATAGCCTGCTACTGTTTGGAAATCACGCCCAGCCTGCCACGGGAGCTATGCAAATGCACCGCGGTTCACAGCATGCACACTCAGTCTGCCAAGCTGACACTTGACAGAGCACAAGGGTTCTTGTGGTAATGCTGTCCCTGTCTTCTGTTCCTTTCTCCCTCTCTCCCCTCTCTGCTCCTTTTCCTATCCCCCTTTAGTAGGAACAATTACCCTATTTTATCAATAAAGGGTTCTCAGATATATTGCCATGTTTGCGCTTTACTTTCGTCCAAGAAATCTATCAAAAAGAACTCTTCCCAACTCTCTTTTTATAGCGGTACAGGACATTAAATTGGTGTCAGAAGTGGGATTTTTTCTGATGAAAAATATTATATCTGCTTTGAATCATTTTGTGTGTGAGTTTTAGAGAGAGATTTACTTGGGCATTAAAAGAACGGTGTGACCCTCCCTGAAGTCTAGTGCCTGTAAATGAGTCACTGTGTTCTCTCAGAGAGTGCTTTTTGGATACTTCGAAGTTTTTTTACACTGTGACCCTCTCTGAGAGGCATTCCACACCCTTTATGTAATTCTTTGTGTAATTGCCTTTGTGCCTGACAGTGTGTTCTCTTGGGTGGTGTTTTTAGGGGCACTTGGAAACTTTACAGTAGGACCCTACTCGAGAAAACATTTTGCCCCCTTTTGCATCATGTTAGGTTGCTTCTGATGATGCCTTAAGTTTTAGCTTTCATATTTTTCAGATTCTGTACTGCCTTAGTGTGTGACTCTGAACTTCATATAAAGCTCTACCCAAGATGGACAGCTGAAACACTCTCTAATGTCAGCTCCAGCACTGGGACTGCCAGATTTAACTATACCTTTTGAACTTCTCACATATGAAAGACTGAATATCACTTTGTGGGTACTAGCACAGCGCCTCAGGAACCAACAGAGGGCTGTGGCCTGCTTTTCTAAACAGCTAGACAGTGTTGCCCAAGGCTGGCCAGGGTGCCTGAAGGCTGTGGCAACCACTGTCATCTTGATCCAGGAGGTCCAAAAATTCACTCTTGGGCGACACATTGTAGTGTATGTACCCCATGCAGTAGCAGCTATACTTGAACAAAAGGGGGGGACATTGGCTGTCCGGCAACCGGATGCTTAAATACTAATCACTGTTATTAGAGCAGGATGATGTTACCCTGAAAACAACTTCTGTTGTTAACCCTGCCATGTTTCTGTCCTCCACCTTAATTGATGATGTGCTTGAGCATGACTGTTTGCAGACAATTGAAGAGGTCTATTCCAGCTGACCAGACCTGAAAGACGTGCCCCTGGAAAATCCAGACTGGGAACTTGTCATCGTTTGAGCCTGGCGCAATGCCAGTGCCCCCACGAGATCACCTCCTTCCCTGCAGCTGGTGCATGGTAGGGGATATGGTACACCCACTCAATACCATGTTCCCTAGCCCAGGTGTTGATGAGGCTGTTCTTGAAATGAGTCCCATTGTCTGACTCAATCCTCTCAGGGGTACCATGCCTCCAAAGGACCTGCTTTTCAAGGCCTAGGATGGTGTTACAGGCAGTAGCATGAGACACAGGGTAGGTTTCCAACCATCCCGTGGTGGCTTCTACCATGGTCAGCACGTAGCGCTTGCCTTGGCGTGTCTGGGGCAGTGTGATGTAGTCGATCTGCCAGGCCTCCCCATACCTGTACTTGGACCACCGCCCACCATACCACAGGGGCTTCACTCGCTTGGCCTGCTTGAT
>NC_066342.1:4985298-5078394 GCF_022539315.1 Serinus canaria | reverse complement strand
ATGATCTTTATTGGTTCAAATATGTTGTTTGTTCCTCCCCTACCCTATTCTTATTGGTTACTTTGAGTCTCCCCCTTCCACGCCCACTCCCTGTATCAGCTCCCCCCAGAGCCTGTCTCCCTCGTCACTTGCCTCTGGAACCATTAAGGAATAAAGCCTCCTTGACAGCCACACAAGTGTCCTCTCTTTTTCCTTTGCCTTGGACTCCTCGTGGTCTCCTCCTCGCCTGTGCCACCCACGCCACAGACGGCACCACCACCTGGGGTCCTTTAAGGGAACCTGGGGGTGGCAAATCTTGTGGCTTCCTCCAGCCAAGCTTGGGGAGCAGCTATCTGGGACTGATTTGCTCCCGTGGCTGCAGGGAAGAGCCGCAGATGGCCAGAAGCTTACCCCTGTTGCACTAACACAGCCAAGGAAGTAGTAAAAATTTTGCTCAATCGTATAATTCCATGGTTTGGGGTACCTTTGTGGATGTCATCCAACACCACACTTTGTTGCAACTGTGGTTAAGGAAGTTAGCTGGATTTTGGGAATTACTTGGGATCTGCATACACCTTATAAACCCCAATCGAGTGGTAAAGTTGAACATAGGAATGGAACCCTTAAAACACAAATTAGTAAAATTTGTCAGGAAACATCCATGACATGGGTTCAAGCATTGCCTATAGCTTTACTGAGAATCTGCATACAACCAAGGCGGAGGGATAACATCAGTCCCTATGAAATACTGTATGGCAGACCATATCAGATTCCTCACATTCCAGGTGAAATTCACATAAAGGGGAAACTTGATTTGCAGAAATATCTAATGGCTTTGGGTTCTACTTTGCAGAAGGTCCAGAATTACATGGTGCTATCCAGACCCATAGGACTGGACTCACCTGCACATCCCTTCCAACCTCGAGATTAAATCTATATTAAGTGGTGGGACAGTGATCCTCTACAAGCCAAGTGGAGAGGACCATTCCAAGTTCTGATGACTACCCTCACCACAGTCAAAGTTGCTGGCAGAGGACCCTGGATTCACTACTCCAGAGTTAAGAAAGCTTCTGCTCCTGAAACAACTGTAAAAACAGACTGATGCAGATGAAAACGTTTTAACTGATTCCTCTTCTGTGCCCAAAGAACTGTTCGCAATAATCATTATTCTTCTTTGCATGATACCCAGCTGTGCATTACTGTTGTTAGATGTTTATTATTATTTATTATTATTATTATTATAATATATTTATATATTATTACACATTTACTGTTAGATATTTACTGTTATTAGATATTTATTCAGTATTAGATGTTTATTTACTATTATTTATCTGTCATTATATATTTATTATTAGATGTTTATATTGGTCGTTGGTTACTATTGTTAGATACTTATCTTTTTTTAAATACCTATTATTAGTAGATATTTAGAATGGAGATTTGGCAAGCTGAAGTCCTTGTCGAGCCTCTAAGGGGGGAAATGATGCCTCAGGTTTTAGCTTTTATATTTTTCAGATTCTGTACTGCTTTAGTGTGTAGTTCTGAGCTTCATATTAGGGGATAATAAGCTCTCTCCACAGAATAGGTAGACAAAACAATTCCTTCTCTAGCTGGGGACTAAGAACAAATGATCCAAATTTCAGGCCGAAGAGTGTAAACAACGTGGACTGAAGATAGAAAACCAAGAAGGATAGGACTTCATAGGAGAAAGCTATAGTTGGACAATTAACTCCAATATGCTAATGGACCAGAACTTATAAAAGTGTGAGACCCTATGACCGGTCATCCATTTTGTGACCAATTTGGGTTCATTTTAGGTGTAGCCCTGACTGGGCTTTTGTACTGCCCAAGGTGTATCCATTGAGGCCTTCTAATAAACACCTACTTTATTCTTTAACTCCATCTAGTCTCTGTTCTAGGTCAGCCTTCACTCCGAACTCTCCAAAGGCACTGTTGGGTAGGGATTTCTTGGAGCAGCTGGAAGCAAAGATCACATTCAAGAATGGGCAGATTATTTTGGAGGTAAAAATAAACAATATGTGGAGATGCTA
The DNA here is from genome assembly GCF_022539315.1 of Serinus canaria. Taxonomy (NCBI): domain Eukaryota; kingdom Metazoa; phylum Chordata; class Aves; order Passeriformes; family Fringillidae; genus Serinus; species Serinus canaria. The sequence continues at coordinate 5,076,361 of NC_066342.1, read as the reverse complement.
AGCTTAATGTTAACAACTGGTAAAACCAAAACAGAGGATGAAGAAGAGATTAACAAGAAAATAATAGATCAGATATTTCCTGGGATATGGGCCTCTAACATACCAGGAAGAGCAAAGAATGCACCTTCTGTGCAAGTCAAGCTTAAGGAAGGAAAACAACCAGTTAGGGTCAAACAGTACCCTTTGAAAAAGGAAGATAGAGAAGGGATTAGGCTGGTAATGGAGAACTTTCTGCAGCTGGGACTATTAAAAGAGAGTCAATCTGATTTTAATACTCCCATTTTACCTGTTAAAAAGCCTGATCATATGAGTAGTACAGGACCTACCTAACAGCTGTTAACAAGATTACTGAGTATCTGCACCCAGTGGTGGCAAACCTATACTTGCTGACATGTTTGACACCTGAACTAACCTGGTTTACCATTTTACAGATGAAAAATGCCTTTTTTTGCCTCTGTCTCCATGAAGCCAGCCAGAAAATTTTTGCCTTCGAATGGGAGAATCCCAAGAGTGCACATTAAGACTCAGCTCACATGGACAGTATTGCCCTAAGGTTTTAAAAACAGCCCCATGATATTTGGAGAACAACTTGCAAGAGATCTAGAGTCCTGGGATGCTCCATCAGAAGGACAGCTGTTGCAGTATGCAGACAACCTCCTGATAGCTACCCGAAACCAAGAGGCATGCGTAGACTGGATAGTAAGCCTCCTGAACTTTTGGGGTTTACAAGGGTATAGAGCATCTCAGAAAAAGGCTCAGGTGGTAAAGCAAACAGTCATCTACCTGGGTTATGAAGTCAATGCTGGACAAAGGGCTCTAGGGCAAGACTGCAAAGAAGCAATATGTCAGACCCCCAAAACCCCAGACACTAAAAGAACTGAGGACCTTTTTGGGGATGACCGGGTGGTGTAGGCTGTGGATTTACAATTATGGCCTGTTGGTTAAACCCCTGTATGCCTTGATCACGGAGGGAAACAGAGATCTCCAATGGACAAAAGAAGCTACACACGCCTTCGACCAGTTAAAGAAGGCCCTCATGTCAGCTCCAGCTCTAGGACTCCTGGATGTGAGTAAACCATTTTTTTTGTTTTCTCATGAGAAGCAGGGGATTGCCCTGGGGATACTAGCACAATACTTGGGCCCGTATCAGAGAGCAGTTGCCTACTTTTCCAAGCAATTGGATGTGACAGCTAAAGGATGGCCAGGGTGTCTCAGAGCTGTTGCTGCAGTGGTGCTGAATATCCAAGAAGCATGCAAGTTCACCCTGGGCCAGAAGATGACTGTGCTAGTGTCCCATACAGTGTCTGCAGTGCTGGAAGTAAAAGGCAGACACTGGCTTTCCCCACAAAAATTCCTGAAGTACCAAGCCATAATGGTGGAACAAGATGATGTAGAAATTGTAGTCACTAACCTTGTGAACCCAGCTTCTTTTCTCAGAGGGATACAGAAGAACCAGTGATCCATGATTGCCTGGAAACTATCAAGGCCACCTAATCCAGTCATCCAGATTTGAAGGACACCCCCCTTGATAATACAGAGACCTGGTTCACTGATGGGAGCAGTTATGTCAACAGTGGAAAGAGATATGCTGGGTATGCTGTCACCACTTGCAGAGAGGTAATAGAGTCTGGACTGCTACCAACAAACACTTCTGCACAAAAGGCTGAAATAATTGCTTTAACCTGTGCTTTAGAATTGGCAAAAGGAAGATAATTCAACATTTATACAGACTCAAGGTATGCATTTGGGGTTGTACATGCAAGCGGAGCGATTTGGAAAGAACAGACTGCTGAATTCACAAGGGAAAAGTATTAAACATGCACAAGAGATAATTAAGAATGAGAAAGCGAGCTATAACCAGGAAGGGTGGGCTGTTATAAAGGAAGGAAAAGGAAAGCTTGTTATTCCCTCTCATTTACTATGATCACTTGTAAAAGAGGAACATCAGAAAACACGAAAACACACTGGGGAGTTGATGCTTTGTATAACTATTTAAAAGACAGGATTCTAGCCAGAAATTTACAAAGTACAATTATTCAAGTGACTCAAAAATGTGATCTTTGCCTCCAGAGTAACCCCAAAAATATCCCCAAACCAAAGCTTGGACAAATTAGGAAAGGCTATAGGCCTGGACGACAATGGCAAATTGATTTTTCAGAACTCCCCAGAAAAGAGGGTATCGATATTTATAAGTATTAACAGATACCTTTTCAGGATGGCCAGAAGCCTTTCCTACCAGAACTGGCAAAGTGCTAGAGGTAACCAAAGCATTGTTACAAGAAATAATGCCATGCTTTGCAGTCCCACACTATCCTCAGATAGAGGACCACACTTTATTTCAAAAATTGTGCAGCAAATTAGCCGCCACTTAGGCGTAGACTGGGAGCTTCACACCCCATATCACCCTCAGTCAAGTGGCCAAGTGAAGAAAATGAATTATTTGATCAAGCAACAAATTATAAGGTTGGGGGCAAGAAGCAAAATGACCTTGGCCCCAGGCTCTTCCATGAGCATTACTGTGAATTCGGTCTAAACCTAGTGTCTTGGTTTGAAAGGAAGTGATTTTTTTTGGAGACAGTGCTTAGCCCAGTGGGGGCTCAGGTGTGAATATTGGCACCTGTTTGGGCCAATGAGGAGATGGTTCCGCCTCTGAGAACACAGGGTATAAAAAGCAGAACTGGCAGGAAGCGACTCTCTTGCTTGTCGGTCAGCAAAGGGATCAGGTCAGTTCTCTCTCCCCCTCCGGCTGTAGGCCGGGTGGGGGAGGGGAAAAGGCCACGAGGCGGCGTGAGGTAGGCCGGAGGCCTTGGATCTTGGAGAGAGAGAGAGACCGGGGGGGGGAAGTGAAAGGATGGGGGGGTGGAAGTAGTGAGGAGCACCGAGCAATTCCCCCCCCCACCCCGCTTCCTAGAGAGAGAGAGAGAGAGAGAAAGGAGTGAAAAGAGATAAGATGCGCCGTACAGCTCCTGGGAAGTCGGCCAAAAGTGAGAAGAGAGTCCAGCACCTATAAAAGATGATTTTAACCCTTTTTTTCCCTCATGATGGAAACCTTCCAAACGTTGATCCTCCCGGAGGACAGAGATAAGAACAAGAAGAAATGGACAAGTGAAATGAGAGGTTTGTGTGAGTAGGGAGTAGTGGAGATAATGAGAAGAATGTACTTGGGAAGAGATAAACGGAGGAGCAGTTTTTTTCGGCTGTGGATGGACTAAGTTTCCATTGTAACACAGAGACTGCGGTTTTGGGGGGAAAGCAATGGCTCGGATCCAAGAAAGGCAGTGAAGAGTAGTGGTGGGCAGAGATCAGAAATGAAGAGGATCTCTGTCGTGAAGCCCTAGCCCCGGGGGAAATGGGGGGGATTTTGTTATCCCAAAATGGAGAGACTATCGTTTTGTGGAACTGACCAAAGTATCCTTAAAAAGAGAAACCCCAAAAGCAATCTTCTGGTCCATTTCCATGGTGAGAGCATGGAATATGGAAAGGGGTTAGTCAAGAAATGGCACAAGGAGAAGACTCCTTCCTCTTTAATAGAATGTATTGATTGTTTGAAGAAAGATAATGGACTGAGAATTAAAACCTGGGAGATGGGGACTGAAGGGAGATTTGAGTTTGTACGGTATGCTGTAATGTGGGTTGAGAGGGGGTGGAGAAATGTGTTTGAAAGATTTCCATTCTGTTCTTTGTCTGTGTGTGTGTGTGTTAATAAAGTTTTTTTCCCCCTTATTCCTAAGTTGGAGTTTGCTTGCTCTGTTTCTGGTCACATCTCACAGTAGACACCAGGGTGGATGTGTTTTCATGGAGGCACTGGCATTGTGCCCAGTCTAAAACCATGACACCTAGGACAAAAGAGAAATTAAGTCCTTTTGAGATACTGTATGGAAGGCCATATGGGGTGCAAGAGGGAGCACCTACCCAAGTAGGGGAAGAAACCCTACACAGATACATGGTGGCCCTAAACAAACAACTCAGAGAAATTGAAAAACGTGTCTGGGTCTTGAAGCAGAGAATTAGATGGGCCAGTAGATGACGTACAGCCTGGAGATTATGTGTATGTTAAGTCTTTTGCAGAAAAAACTTTGGAGCCACAGTAGGAAGGACCATTCCAGGTGCTCCTCCCCACCTTTATTGCAATCAAAGTCAAGGAAAAAAATGCCTGGATTCACCATACATGAGTGAAAAGGGCTCCTGAAGAACCTTGGAAAGTGACACCAGGTGATAATGAACTGAAACTAAAGCTTACTCAAGCAAAATGAGTGTATTGCGGTTGGGAACATTAGTTTTGTTTATAGATGTAACAATAATTCAGGAAAGTACTTCTACTCAGAACAATGTTGAAGGGCCTTGGTCCAAAGCTTTTAATTGGGTCACTGGCTATGTGGGAGGTTATTCTGTTATCAAAGATCTGAACCTATCAACTGTAGTCATACACAGGGACTGGGTGTGTGGAAAGCATGAGTGGCAGTATGATAAGTCAAGGTGGCGGGTAGGATGGACACTTTGAAGAATTATGGGAGAGGTCATGAAAGTAGGATGCTGAATGATCAATGGGACTACCCATGAGAAAGCAAGAGAAATTTGTTTCATCTGCACCGGCAGACAGAATATCTAACAATCATCCCAACAAATTGGAGTGTTGGCATAATTTTACCCTAACACAAACTGTTACAGTAGTGTACATTTGGGGCCAGAGTAGTATGGGACTTTCATTCAAATTTATGATAGATGCCAGGCCTACCACAACCACAACAACCGAATTGGCCACAAGCACCCAAGCCTCAACCATGCCACCTAAGCTTGAAACCAAAGTCTATGAAATTGGACTGTACGTAATCAGAAACGTGGGACAGCAACAATTATTGTTTAACCCAGAATGGTCCCTCAAGCGTGTTGAACTGTTAATGTAGATGAACATTTCAAAGATTCAGCCAGCTTGTTCTCCTTTTCTAAAAACATCCTTTGAAGTTTGGACAACATGGTTGCAGAAGCAAGCTCATTTTAGAGGCAGAATACGAAGGGATTTGACTGGAATGATAGGTACAGGGCTAGGGGTTTTGAACAGAATTGATTCAGAAATATTAATGAACAAACTGGCCACTGCAACTAGTGATTTGGCAAAAATAAGGCAGCCTTTGCAATCATCTTTGCTGGCATTAGGAGCTAACCAATGGCAAGTTTTGAAAGTCCTACCAAATTTAAAGGAAGCTGAAGACCAAGACCACAAATTAATAGTAAAGGCACTTAGTATGGCTCAAGATAATGTATCTTTAGGTCTTAGTTGTATACAAGCACAGTTGTGGATGCAGTCAACAGTCTTTAGTTATAAGAGAAGGAAGTGAAGGCATTTTCCCAATTGAAATCCGAAAAGTTGTTTGGGATAATGCCTCGAGTTCAGTAAGAGGACTGCAGTCTTGGTGGACCATGGTAAATTTTACTTATGACCCCATTACTAACATAGCCAGTACCTTTGTACTTACCATACATACGGCTACAGTCAATGTTATCCACCCTATCATTGCATTAGGATTAAATTGTGAGAAGGCAGTACTTCACCCCTCTGAACATTGGGTATGGGCCAGGATGGTAGAGAAGAAATGGCAAACTGTAAACGTAGAATCCTGTGTTACTCGAGAACAGTAGGGATTCGTCTGTGAAAGTAATACCATTGAAGTTCAAGACATATGTTTAGATACTGAACAGGGTATATGCCACTTTGAGATCCATCCAGACACCATTCAGAAAACTGTGCTTATATACGTTGATCGGGGCTGTGTATGCTTGAAAACTTCCTGTGCCTCAGTAAAAATAGAAAATGAAGACAGATAATTGCCTGTGAAAAATCACTCCAACTTTTGCATTAACATTGTAGGGTGTGATTTTACATATTCAGTACCAGTTGTCTCCCACCAATTGATAAAGGCCAACTACACAACGTATTACCATTTACCACCTGTAAATATTGGCATGAACCTTACCTTGGTAAAGCAGTTAATAAAACATCAAGATCTGAGTAAGATCTTGAGAGAAATTAAAGAGAATGGAGAAAAGTTTTTAATAACTGTTCATCATGATGCAAAGGAAATTAGCAGGGTTTTGCAGTGAAAAAAACAAGAAGCAAGTCACCATTGGTGGGATGTACTGTTTGGATGGTCACCGAAAGCAAGTGGTATACTTAATACCCTAATCTATCCAATTATCGTTTTGCTCATTCTAGTTGGCATAAGCTTAATTTTGACCATTGCAATACTTATGCGGAATCGGAGGATACTACAACTGTTGGATGGCCGCAGGGATTGCGACCCCGACTTGTGTTAAAAGTCTCTGTTTCAGCCTGCGTGTTCAAAGGATGAGTCGAAGCTCTTCAGTTTTTCGGTCTCAAGGTTGTTTATTGCATCTTATCTATAAAATTTTCTCCCTGCCCAGCCAAGGTCCGTTCAGCAGGACAGCCAGAGGCACTCTGCCTGCCCCCAGGGCAGTGTTATCTTTATATACTACAAACTACGTATAACATGTTTACAATTATTTTCCAATACCTATCACCTATGTTAGACAGTGAGCTTCTACTCTAAACCAATCTAAAAGTGCCAACATCACCAGACAAGATGGAGGTTGTCATCGTTTGAGCCTGGCGCAATGCCAGCGCCTCCACGAGAATACCTCCTTCCCTGGCATCCACTGCGAGATGCGATCAGAGACAGAGCAAAGCAGGCTCCAACTTGAGGTTGAAAGGGAAAAAAACTTTATTAACCTAAAGCTACAAGGGAAAACACACAAAACACATAGAACACAAGATGAAAACCTTCCAAATTCTTACTCCTCCCCCCACCAAATTTCCAACTCCATTACCACCCTTTAGATAACCAATTCTCAGTTCCTCGAGAAGAGAGGAGTCCCTCTTGCACCACATTCCTTCCACGTCCAGTGCTCTCACCACTGCACATGGATCAGAGCTGCTTCTAGGGTTTTTCTTTTTAAGGATACTTTGTCCAGTTCCAAAGAGAGCACAGTCCTCCTCCTTTTGGGACACTTGTCCCCCCCAAATTTCACCCCCTGGGGCCAAGGGGTCTCTTGAACAGAGATCATCTTCTTCTTCCTCTTCTTCGAAGACGGAGGGCACCACCACCACCCTCCTCACCCGTCGTCTCTGTTCACACACCTCCACATCACCGCACTCTCCTGGCTCTGAGCCATCGCCTCCCCCTAGAATGCAGTCTCTGTGTCACTGGAACACCAGTGGTTCTGCTGTGGCTATACAAGAAAAGTCCAGCCCAAAGCCACTCCATCATCTCCTCCCACCTAGAATTCTTCTCAACATCTCTCAGTCTGATCAACTTCAGGAGGAATCAGCATTTGAAAGGTTCCCATCTTCCTCAGAAGGGTTAAAAGTCCCAGGCTCTCTGTCGGTTTACTTCATCAACTCCCACGCCTGGCTGCCCTGCTGGGCACCCCCCCCTTCTCCTTCACGCTGGCCCACTATCACAGGCACCGGCTCTGTCTCTCTCCCTCTCTCCGGCGGGGGGGGGGGGGAATGGAGGATGGCTGCCCGAAGCCCTTGCAATGTTCTCCTCCACCCTTCGGCCCAGGCCTGGCCTACCTCTCTCTCCGGCCACATGGCTCCCCTCCCCCCCCCTGCCCAGCCAGAGCTGGGCAGGGGGGTCTGCTCAGTCCCAAAGCGGAACTCAAAGACGAAGTTCCCCTGGGAGTTTACAGCTTTTAACCCCCTGTGTTCTCAGAGGCGTATCCATGCCCTCAGTGGACAAACCAGGTGCCAATATTAAATCTGAACACCGATTGGCTTTCCCACACCATCACAAAAAACTTCATTTCCTCTCAAACCACGACGAGGTAGAGAAGAAGAAGAAGAAAGGCTAGACACGCCCAAAACCCTCCATCTTGTCCGCAAAAACCCTATACCAAAAATCCTAAAACCTACATTTACACCCTGTGATTACTTTATTCTTACACTGTTTAAACTGCCGTGGCTTTTATCTCTTCATGTAAAGGTGGCAATTTGCTCCACGGTTCGTAATCTAACCCACTGGTGTTCTGGGCTATGTGCCCGGGTCTCTGAGCCCCCTGGCAGGGGTCCTGGCAACTCTGGACTTCCAAAGGGATGTCCTGAGTTCCGACATACAACGAGTAGCAGTTTTGACTTCATTGTCAAGAGCATATGGTATAGCCTTGAAAGATACTTACCATATGACTTGGCTAGATGAGGAAGAATCTTTGTATTAGTAAAAGAATTTACTAACCCTATAGAAAAAGGGGGAAAATTAATCAAGGGTTTAAAGAAATTGAAAGAATTAAGAGTTTAGCTAGATTTAGTTAGGAGGATAGAAACAATTTATAATGATTAAAAGTATACCAAGAAGAATAGAAGTAATGGGGAATAGTTAATTATAAGCAGATGGAGTAGTTAAGGCTAGGGTAATATATCACTGGTTTGTTTTTACTGTGTTTGAAGAAGCAGGATGAGAATGCAGTATTAATTGTGAAAAAGAAGAGGACTGTGACTACACCTGTGCCCCAAAACCAACTAAGACCAAGATGGGGAGCTTGGACTATAGTCCAGGGTTCAGAAAGCCTGCCAACACACAAAGGTGAAAAAGTCACCTTCAGGAAGACGTTTATTACTTCAACTTCAAAGGACCACTCGCCATTTCAAAACCCATTGACCCATTTGAAGTGAAGGATTGCGCAAGCGTGAAGGAACTTTGAACTCATTATAATAGATTTTAATACAAAGCAGATGTAGGCGGGGTTACGTAATGAATATGTATAAGCATTCTGTGAAATTATATTAATATGTAAGACTTTTTTTGATAAATAAGGGAGCTGGGGGCTTTGTGATTCTGCATATGTCTTTGGGAGGTTATTCCCCATGTGTCCAGCACTGTCAATAAACATATCACTTTCTGACTTTAATTGGTTGTAGAATTCTATTCCGCGCTTCAATTCAGCCTAATAAACATGAAGAAAATGTTTGAGTTGTTTGTAAATACACAGTCTAGTCACAGTGACTTGACAACTTGTGTATCATATGAAACCTGTTTCCATGTGTAGATGAATCTTGTTTCTTGTGAGTATCTTAAATGTAAAGATTCAGATATCATAAACCTTTTAGGATTTATCAAGTTTTTACTTAAATATTAGTCAAGAAATGTATTATATTCTTAGTATCATTTAAAACTAGACACTTACTGACTTCTAGCTTCAACCCAAGTATCTCAACTATGAGTGAAATGTTGCAGCTGAGGAGACCAAACTGAGTGCTGCCGTGACAACTTTCCAGACACCTGGAGGCTGCAACCAATTTGCATTTTGATTTACATAAACCCCAATATCTCCACCTCCTCTTTCCTGACAAATTTAGCATTTCTTTTGCTTAAATGCTTGGTTTAGGGCAAATTTGGGATAAAACCTCTAAAGGGGTTTCCTCTAGAAGGCAAATTCAAGTGGCTCTTCCCCCAACTGGTTCGGGAAAAAATATTTCTTTGGAGAAAAGTGGAAAAAACTGTTTATTTAATAGGCAAAGCATTCACTAGCACAAAAAAAATTGGACAATATTAAAGAATAAAACTTCTTGCTGCTCTAAAAGAGATGACAAACTCAGAAAGTCCCCTTAATGGGGACTCTTATTAGTTCCTCTGGTGCTGGAAATGTTGCAGCTCAGGCCTGGCCTGGTGGGCCGCAGGTGCAAGCTGCTCTTCTGGGTATTCAGTCCAGAGGAGGTTTAAATAGGTCTAAAGGAAAACTACAGTCCAGGGAACTTTTCTGCCTCAGCTAGCTAAAAACTAACTAAAAGTAAAGGAGAGCTCTGTCTAGCTATCTGTCCGTCTGTCTGCAGACAACACAGGAGCAGGCATGTGGAGGAGTGAGTGCAGTTTTTGATAAGAAACTGCATGCTTCTTCCCCCCCACCCTCCCCCCTCACTCTCAGAACCAATCTTAAAGGTGCAAAACTGATTTCTGGGCTAAACAGACGAATAGGGATATGAGCATCATAAAGTCACCCCAGGACATTCCACCCCTTATCCCCATATCGTCAGCTTACTACTAAAACTAATATATATTCTAACTCTACAAACACATACATTTTACATACAGTATGCAGCTATATATAGACAATGGCAGTAACATTTAGCAAACTGTGATATTTACACATAGTTTTTACTTAACAATTAGATCTCCCTGAGGTACACATGTCCACCATGTGCAACCTGGTCCATGAGCAAAGACAACTCTACAGATGGGTTTGTTGGTACTTGAGACAGAATTGATCTAAACTGTTTTTCTTAACAAACCTCTGACATATACTATTGGGACTTTGTCTCCGTCTACTGTATGCAGGGGCTTTGACTGGGCAGGGCCTGCTCAGTTGGTAGAACCTTGGGTGTTAACTAACCAGGTGGCCTTTGTTGGATGCTTTTCCTAATTTTTGAAAGATCCCCTACCCAACGCTTTTAAGGTGGTTTTTAATAGTCTATTGTGCTTTCCTACTTTGCCTACAGCTGGTGCATGTTAGGATATATGGTACACCCACTTAATGATATGTTCCCTAGCCCAGGTGTTGATAAGGCTGTTCTTGAAATGAGTCCCATTGTCTGACTCAATCTTCTCAGGGGTACCATGTTGTCTTGTTCACAGGGGTCCCAGGAGGAGGGAAGAGACGAGAAAGTTGACTCCATGTTTCAGAAGGCTTGATTTATTATTATATGATAGATAATATATTAAAACTATACTAAAAGAATAGAGGAAAAGATTTCACTACAAGGCTAATCTAAGAACAGAATAGAATGCATCAACAAAGTCTTGTCTCAGACCGAGACCGGCCGGCCAGGTGATCTATGATTGGCTCTTAATTGGAAACAGCCTGACGAAACCAATCAGAGATTTCCCCTGTTGCATTCCACAGCAGCAGATAAGAATTGTTTCCAGTTTGTTCCTGAGGCCTCTCAGCTTCTCAGGAGGGGAGAAACCCTAAGGAAAGGATTTTTCATAAAACATGTCGGTGACATCTCACCCTTTTTATTTTAAATAAATTAAAAATGTTTGCAATTTCATCTGCTGGACCAAGCAGAGGAAAGAACAAGCGCCTGAGAGGCTATGTGTTGCCAATCAAAATATCAATCAAATGCTGGTGTGGAACCATCAGGGAAATTCTTTACCTGCAAAACACCAAATTCCCATCACATCACCAAAACAATCTTAAAATAGAAGAAAATGCAAAAACAGTACAAGGGAAGTTCATTGCTTCAAGTCCAAACAGCTGAGTTTCAGGAAAAAGTCCAAACTGAAGATGTTCCTCTTTGACATTGCTGAAAGTCCCTTTTTGTCCTGAAACAGGCATGCAAAAATTTTTGAGCTGCTAGCTCTTTCAACTCTTTTTATTTAAATTTTTGTTTTTTGTTTTTTGTTTTTTTTTTGAAAGAGCAGCAGCAGAGAAGGGCCACTGAGACCCTTGCGGGGGGCCCTGCATCCCGCGGAAGGAACAGGGACCCCAGACCTGGCTCACAGAATGGTGGCCCCGGTCCTGATGGGGGAAACAAAGCCCCCAAACCCAACAGGCCCTGGCCGGGAGGAGGCCCTGGCCCAGGGAACCGAGCCAAACGGCCCAGACCCGGCCCGCGGAGCGGGCTCTGTTTTCTCTCAACCCGGCACACAGCTGCCGATACCAGGGCAGCACGAGTGACCGACCGCTTCATCCCCGCTGAACCGGTGCAGACCAGCAGCTGGGGAAGACAAGCTTTCCCAGGGATCAACACCCCAGATCTGGGGGTGCTAAGTCCCCACAGCAAATGAGCAAAGCTCACTTTCCACTGTGCCTCCTGCCTCTGCAATGCAAATGCAAAAGATGTTCCCTCTTTCTGCCCCTCGGTACCACCCCCTGCGGGCTGGGGACCAGAGGCAGAAGGCTCAGGAGCCACCTCCCCCACGCTGCTGGGGCGCGCGGGGGGAGTCAGGCATTCCAACCCCCAGCGGGAACCCCCTAACCAAACCCGGGTCGGCCCACGAAAAACACTGAGTTTGAAGGCAAGCAGACGGGCTGAGCCTGCAATCAGCTGTCGAGCCAAACCCCCCCCACGGAGGGGCAGGCCGGAATCCCCTTCCCCTGTCCCAGCTCCCCCCACAGGGGCAGCCTCGGGACAGCCCGAAAAGCTCGGGGGGGAATCCAGGCTGATCGCAGGCGCCGCGGTGGCAGCCGCAGGCGGCTCCGATGATGGTTCCGCTCGGTGACTCTCAACCTCAGCCCCCTTCCACCGGTGCAGCAGCTGAAGGCGAGGCCGCCGCAGGGGTCGGTGGGGGCTGCAAAGCCGAAGGGAGCGCATTCCCCACCGGGCTGGGGACAACAGCCGAGTCTTCTCCGGGTACCGGAAGCTGCAGCGCAGGCACAGACAGCAAAGCTGGCGGAGCGGACACGGAAGGCGGCGGGACAGCCGCGGGGGGCAGCAGGGGCGCGGGCTCTTGGTGATCACTGTCGAGTGTGTCGCCTAGCAACTCGGGCGAAGCCGCGGGAGCGCCGACAAACCCTGCTGGAGGCGATGGGTCCGCTCCAGGCTGAGGCAGGGCCGCAGGAGGGGCCGCGGGGACTGGCACCTCCCGCGGGGCGGGCTGAGGCAGGGCCCATGGCTCCGGCTCGGGTGTCGGAGCCAACTCACCTCCCCCCTGAGAGCAGCGAGGGGGGGGGAAGCAGTTCCGTCGGAGCATGCTCCAAAGGCGCAGAAAAAAACTTTTCTTCTGCAGAGGGCAAAGCTTCCCCCCCCCCCCCCCCGATTTGGGGGGGCTGGGGACCTCCAGGCAGAGGATTCCCACAGGCTTCCCTTTTTCCAGCTCCAGCGAGAAGGGAGACATCCCCCGCACATTTGCAATCCACTGATATGCAGATGCTTTCCGTTTCAAAACCGGGAAGAGAGTTCTGAACGACGGATAAATCCGAGGAAATCCAAGTCCCCGGTAAAAAAGATCTCGGATAATTAATTCCATGCATTCCCAAACATATGAATCAAAGGCATACAGCACATCAGAGAAAAAGCCATGGTGATTTGTCCACCGGAAAAACTCATAGAAATGTGTCTTCAGCATAGGAATTCTGTCCTCATGACCCCATTTTTGCCAAAGGCCGATAAGTTTCTCCTCTGAGGGAGAGAATGGAACCTCCATCTCCGTAGGCACCCTTGTCCACATCCGAATCTGCCTTACACGAAGGGCAGCATTTTCAGGAAGGGAACTGTAAACAGTACCTTGTGACAGTGTCCCCTGGGCTTCAGCAGGCTGCTCTGTGCCCCGAAGACTCCCAGACATCTTGTCTCGGAGACTTTTCAAAAGGTTCTCTCTGTGACCAGCCTTGGCTGTGAACTCTGTCCAATTTCAGGATCTTTGATTCTTCAGCTCCTGGCTAGAAGCCACTTCTGTGGTCACTTGGGTAGGTGACCATCAGTGCCAAACACTCGAGGTTCACCATATGTTGTCTTGTTCACAGGGGTCCCAGGAGGAGGGAAGAGACGAGAAAGTTGACTCCATGTTTCAGAAGGCTTGATTTATTATTATATGATAGATAATATATTAAAACTATACTAAAAGAATAGAGGAAAGGATTTCACTACAAGGCTAAGCTAAGAATAGAATAGAATGCATCAACAAAGTCTTGTCTCAGACCGAGACCGGCCGGACAGGTGATCTGTGATTGGCTCTTCATTGGAAACAGCCTGACGAGGCCAATCAGAGATTTCCCCTGTTGCATTCCACAGCAGTAGATAAGAATTGTTTCCAGTTTGTTCCTGAGGCCTCTCAGCTTCTCAGGAGGGGAGAAACCCTAAGGAAAGGATTTTTCATAAAACATGTTGGTGACAGTACCATGCCTCCAAAGGACTTGCTTTTTAAGGCTTAGGATAGTGTTATGGGCTGTAGCATGAGGCACAGGGTAGATCTCTAATTATCCTGTGGTGGCTTCTACTATTGTGAGTACATAGCACTTACTTTGGCGTGTCTGGGGCAGTGTAATGTAATCAATCTGATAGGCCTTTTCATACTTATATTTGGACTACCGCTTGCCATATTATAGGGGTTTTACCTGCTTGGCTTGCTTGATGGCAGCACACATCTTACAGTTATGGATAACTTGAGAAATACTGTCCATGGTTAGATTTACCTTTCCATCTTGTGCCTACTTATAGGTGGCATCTCTACCCTGTTGACTTGAGGCATTTTGGGCCTATCGAGCTAGGAATAACTCTTCTTTGTGTTGCCAATCTAGTCTATCTTTGACACCTCTATCTTTTCAGCCTGATCTACCTGCTGATTGTTTTGGTGCTCTTCATTGGCTCTACTTTTGGGGACATGGGCATCTACATGGCAGACTTTCACAGGTAGTTTTTCTACTTTGGTAGCGATGTCTTTCCACTTATCAGCAGCCTAATTTGGTTTTTCTCTACACTGCAAATTAGCCTTTTTCCACTTCTCTAATCACCTCTACAGAGCATTGGCCATTATCTATGAATCAGTGTAGAAGTAGAGCTTTGGTGCTTCTCTCTTTCGGCAATGTTTCGGGCCAGTTGAACAGATTTGAGTTTAGCCAGTTGCCTTGATCTACCTTCTCCTTTGGTAGCTTCTGCAACCTGTTGTGTGGGGCTCTATATGGCTGCTTTCCTCTTTTGTTTCATCCTTAAATGTGGCAAGAACTATCAGTAAAAAGAGCGTAACGTGTTTTTTCTGTTGGCAGTTGGTTGTATGGTGGAGCTTCTTTAGCATGTGTTCCTTATTGTTGTTCTTTGTCAGGGAGACTTAAGTTTTCACTTTCAGGCTAATTTGTAATTATCTCCAAAATCCTAGGGTGATTTAGTTTTTCAATACGGGGACGTTGTGTGATGAGGGCAACTTATTTGCTCCATGTGGCATTGGTGGCATGGTGGGTAGAGGGAACCTTTGCTTTGAACATCTACCCTAGCACCGGTAGTTGGGGTGCTAGGAGGAGTTGTGTTTTAGTGCGGATTACTTCTGAGGCAGCTTGGACTCCTTCATAGGCTGCCAAGATTTCTTTCTCTGTTGGAGTATAGTTGGCTTCAGACCCACTGTAGCTTTGACTCTAAAATCTTAGTGAGCAGTCTTGAGTCTCACCAGGCACCTTCTGCCACAGGCTCCAGGACAGACCATGGCTCCCAGCTGCAGAGTAGAGCATGTTTTTAACATCTGGTCCTGTCCTGACTGGGCCAAGGGCTCCTGCATGAGCAATCTCCTGCTTAATCTGGGCAAAGAATTGTTGCTGTTTTGGGCCTCAGTGGAAATTGTTCTTCTTGCGGGTGACTAGGTAGAGAGGGCTTACAGTTTGGCTTTACTCAGAAATATGCATACTCCAAAAGCCTATGGCACTTAGGAAAGCTTGTGTTTCCTTCTTATTGGTTGGTGGAGACATTGCTGTGATTTTGTTGATGACATCAGTGGGAATCTGAGGCTGTCCATCTTGCCACTTTACTCCCAGGAACTGGATTTCTTGAGCAGGTCTCTTAACTTTGTTCTTGATGGCAAAACTGGCTTTTAGGAGATGATTTTTTTCTCCTTTCTCAGACACTTCTGCTGTCATGTTTCCCCACACAGTGATGTCATCAATGTATTGTGGATGTTCTGGAGCCTCCCTTTCCCTTTTTTTTAGTGCAGTCTGGATCAGCCCATGGCAGATGGTAGGACTGTGCTTCCACCCTTGGGGCAGTCGGTTCTAGGTGTACTGTACTCCCTTTCATGTGAAGGCAAATTGAGGCCTGCATTCTGCTGCAAGAGGAGTGGAGAAAAATGTAATGGGAATCTCAATAGTGGCATACTACTTTGCTGCCTTGGACTCCAGCTCGTACTGGTGCTTTAACATGCTTGGCACAGCAGTGCTCAATGGTGGAGTCACTTCATTCAAGGCACGATAGTCTACAGTCAATCTCCATTTTCTTTTAGATTTGTGCACAGGTCAAATGGGGCTGTTGAAGGGTGAGTGGGTTTTTCTGACCACCCCTTGGCTCTCTAACTCACGGATCATTTTGTGGATGGGCATCACAGCATCTCGAGTTGTTCTGCATTGTTGGCAGTGCATGGTTGAGGTGGCAATTGGTACTTGTTGCTCTTTCACCTTCAGGAGTCCTACTGCAGTGTAGGAGACACGGGGCTAGCAAGAGCCCCATGGAGGATGGAGGCTTAGAGATAAGAAAATGCCAAGTCATAGTAACTAAGCCAGAAGCCCTCTCTCCAGTCCTCCAGGTCAGCTTATCTCTCTGTGACCCCATAGGCTATTTTCCCTAACCCTTACAATTGGTCAGTTCCTGAGCCCCTCTACCCCTATATAAGGGGCTACTTTAGCCCATTCTGGTCAGAAGAGCTGTCGCCGGAACCCTTTGGTGACCCCTCAATAAACCATCGCCATGGAACCACTGAGGCTGCCTCTTCTCCTCTCTCATCGTCTGCTTTCCCGAGAAGCCATCACTAGCCAAAGCGCCTTTAGCAAGCAAAGAGATGAAAACTATAAAAGAGCTGAGATCACTAAGAGCTGATATCACTTAAGCTTGCTAAGGTAGATGTGGCTATAGAGCAGTTAGGGTTTCCGGACATCCAGCCTCCGAAAGGCTGGAGTATCTGGCCCAAGCCTGCCTGCTCCTTGGGGCAAACTGACCCTGCAAGAATCCAGCTATCCGTCTAGAAGCAGCCCCCATGGCTTTTCACTGCAGATGGGTTCTCTGATAGTTTAGGCAAGGTGTTTAATTGCTTGATTCCCTCTGTCTCTACAGCTCCTATCCCACATCCCCACTTGAGTGTCTTTGGGTCTTTGAAACTTGGGAGGAAGTCTATGCTTAAAATGCATGGGGCCTCTCGGCCAGTCACAATAGGGTGTTTCCTCCACTCATTTCCAGTCAGGTTCACATCAGCTTCCACCAAAGTCAAATCCTCTGATCCTGCTGTCACACTGGCAATAGAAACAGATTCTGCCCCCACGTCTTCATGGGATTAATGTGCACTGCGCACTAGTGTCGACCAAGGCCTCATATTTTTGTGGTTTTGATGTGTCAGGCCAACGAATCTACACAGTTTAAAAAACACGGTTTTCCTTAGCCTCTACCTGGCTAGAGGCAGGGCCCCTCTAAGCCTGTTTATCTGTGGCTATTGAGTAAGAAAGCAGCACAGACTCCAAGAAGGCTGGTTTGCACAGCAGCAGCTTTAATACAAAAAACTCTCTTTATTATAGACTGTTCCAATACATTTCACCTGATTGGCTAATTAACAAAAACACCTTTCTTATAAACAATCCTTGAGAAGAACAGGAAAACAGAGAGTAGGAAAACACCAACTGCAGGTTGTTTATAATAACAAGCTATCGTTTCTCTATGACTTCCTAAAAGTCTCACAAGTCCACCGTGAGAAAACTTATCTGGTGTGGAGGCGGCAGGCCAGGGGTCTGATGGCTCGACCTGGATGCTGCAACCTTCCCAGAGAGAGGTCCCGCAAGAGACAACTTTCTAGGAGTCTTAGGTAGTCCTTCAGCTGCAGGGTAACCTCAGCAAGGGGTAGACAGCTCAGGTCTTAGCAGTGGTTTCAGCTCTTATTGATTTCAGTACTGCCTTGCGAGGTGTATCCTGGCCAACACAAGGACAAAGAGACAGGAGCACTGTGTGGTTGTTCCACAGAGGTAGCCTTTATTCCAGCACCCTGCAAAGGATGCTGGTGATGGTAGCTCCCTCCTGAACAGGGCAGAAACTTGGGGTTTTATGGGGAAAAGCGGGGATGGTGCAAAGAGGAAAAACCAATCGGTCCCAACAAATCTACATGGGGTTCCAAAGCATGCTGGGAACTCACCATGACCATGGTACGATTGCTGATACAATGGAAAAGGTTTGACAGGGTTTTTCAGGGATTTGGATCCTTTAGCTCTCAGGCTTCTGTGGATGCACAGAGTTCCCAGGCAGACCCTTCCGTCTTGAACATGGACGGGGAGGTTGAGGAGGATGCTGGAGTCCTTTCGGAGGCCGGTGTGTCGGGGCCTGAGGTGGATTTCGAGTTTCTGCGCGAGGCAGAGCCCTCCCTTCCCCCCTATGACGTTGCGCTGGGAGACGTTTCCGTCTCGGATTGTGACTTTTGTTCCCCCCGGGGTGGACTGGGTTCCCGGCAAGCTGGTTCCGCACAGCCAGCGAATGGGCAGAGCCCCGTGGGCTTCTGGGGGTCCCGTGGAGTCGGCTATGCCGGCTCCGCCCCTCCCTGCACCGTGGAGGCAGCAGTGCGGGGGGGGAACCACCCTCCCTTTGTGCCTTCCCGGCACTCGGGGGCTGCGGGGAGCCCTTGGCTCAGCCTCCGCCTCTGCTTGAGCCTGATTCAGTGATAACACTCTGTCTGAATTGCGGCGTCTCCATGACATACCCCCTGGCTGCAGCGGGAGCGGAGCCACCCGCTTCGCTGCCCGTCTCGACCCTGGGGGGGGGGCAGCAACGACCACCTCTGTCTCTGCGCAGCCTGCCAGGTATGTGCAGGCGGTGGAAACCGCCGGAGGCGGGGCACTGATCAATTTTCTGTTGGGCCCTGGGTAGACACGCCCAAAACCCTCCATCTTGTCCACAAAAACCCCTATGCTAAAAATCCCAAAACCTACATTTACACCCTGTGATAACTTTATTATTACACTATTTAAACTGCTGTGGCTTTTAGATCTTCATGTAAAGCTGGCAATTTGCTCCACGATTCATAATCGAACCCACTGGTGTTCTGGGCTGTGTGCCAGGGTCTCTGAGCCCCTTGGCAGGGGTCCTGGCAACTCTGGACTTCCAAAGGGATGTCCTGAGTTCCGACAGCCCCTCCCTCAAGACAAATTAGTCGCCCTTCGAAACCTAGTGCAGGAGCAGTTGGACCAGGGTCATCTGGAGCCTTCTACCAGTCCCTGGAACACTCCTGTCTTCTGTATCAAGAAAATATCTGGGAAATGGACGTTGTTACAAGACCTCTGAAAGGTCAATGCCATGATGGAAAGCATGGGAACATTGCAGGCGGGCATGCCATCACCTACCATGCTTTCTGCAGATTGGCCAGTCCTCATCATGGGTTTGAAGGATTATTTTTTTACAATTCCTTTGCATCCTGATGGCAAACCAAAAATTGCCTTCTCGGTGCCAGCAATTAACAATGCTGAGCCCGCACAGCGCTATCAATGGAAGGTTTTGCCCCAAGGAATGTGAAATTCTTCCTCCATATGCCAATGGTATGTGGCCCATGCCTTGTCTGGAGTTCACAAGCAGTTTCCTGATGCCGATCTTTACCACTATATGGATGACATTTTGGTGGCTGTGTCCACCCAGGATGAGCTGCTGAGGACACAGCCTCAGTTGCTCGATGCTTTGCATTCTCCTGGGCTGCAGGTGGCTCCAGAAAAGGTTCAACAACAACCTCCTTGGAAGTATTTGGGGGTCAAAATTCTGCAACAGACAATCCAACATCAGGAGGTGCGATTTGTACATTCGGTGAAGACACTGAATGATGCCCAGAAATTGGTAGGTGTCATCACTTGATTACGTCCATACTTGGGACTGACTGACGCATAACCGTCTCCTCTGTATGATTTGTTAAAGGGAGACTGATTTAAAGTCACCTCGCACATTGACCCCTGAGGCATGTCAGGTGCTGGAGGAGGTTCAGCAAGCTGTTTCTGCTTGCCAGGTTTATCACATTGATACTTCCGTTGATGTCACTGTGTTCATTACCATTCCAGATTCCCATCCCACGGGCATCATTGGCCAATGGAGTGACAAATGTTCTGATTCCTTGCACATCTTGGAATGGGTCTTCCTGCCCCATCAGCCGCAGAAGACGGCAATCACATTGTTTGAGCTAATTGCTCACTTGATAATCAAATGCCACCAACGGTGTTTGCAATTGATGGGTGCGGATTCTGCAAAGATCATACTCCTGGTACAGCAGGAGGATTTTGACTGGAATTTTGCAAACAGTGTGTCCCTGCAGAGTGCTCTGGAAAACTTTTCAGGGCAGAGCACTTATCATCTGCCCAGACACGGGCTACTGCATATGGCGAAATTCACACAAATCTCTTTGCAGCCCAAAAATAGTCAGAAACCAGTGCAAGGACCCACTGTCTTTACTGACAGTTTGGGGAAAACAGGGAAGGCCATTGTTACTTGGAGGGATGGATCTGAGTGGCAGGTCCTGGAAAGTCATGAGGATGGGTCAGCCCAATTGGTTGAAGTGAGAGCTGCTGTCATGGCATTTTCAACATTTTCCCAGGAACCTTTCAATTTGGTCTCGGATTCTGCCTATGTGGCCGACATTGTGCAGTGGTTGAGTTATTCAGTTTTGAAGGAGGTCAGTAATTCTGCCTTGTTTCATTTACTGAAGACCTTGTGGTGTGCCATTCAAGCCCGGGTTCATCCATTATACATTCTGCATGTGAGGAGTCACACCAATTTGCCAGGGTTTGTAGTGGAAGGTAACGTGAGGGCTGACAAGTTGGCTAACCCAGCATGGGTAGCACCTCAGCCGGACACACTCGCACAGGCCAAGGCATCGCATGGGTTTTTCTATCAGAACGCACATACCTTGCAGAAGCAGTTTCAGTTGATGCCAACTGAGGCTCGTGACATTGTTGAGTCGTGTGATGATTGTCAAGCGCTTGCTGTGCCTTTGCTGGAAGGGGTAAACCCCAGAGG
Organism: Serinus canaria; assembly: GCF_022539315.1. Classification (NCBI taxonomy): domain Eukaryota; kingdom Metazoa; phylum Chordata; class Aves; order Passeriformes; family Fringillidae; genus Serinus; species Serinus canaria. The sequence goes on along the minus strand of NC_066342.1, from coordinate 5,055,693 downwards.
CCCTTCAGGCTTTGGAGCTTTGGCAGACCAATGTCACCCAGATTTCCAAGTTTGGCTGGCTCAAGTATGTGCATGACACTGTGGACACATTCTCCTCTGTGATGTGGGCTTCTGCTCACACTGGAGAAAAGGCCCGCAATGTCCTTGCTCACTGGAGGCAGGCCAGGCCTTTGCCATTCTGGGCATACCTTCTGCTGTGAAAACCGACAATGGTCCTGCTTATATATCACAGAAGGTGCGGCAGTTCCTGCAGTTGTGGGGTGTGTCACACAGGTTTGGTATCCCTCATTCTCCAACTGGTCAAGCTATTGTAGAACCTGCTCATGGTACTCCGAAGTGGGTTCTTCAAAAACAAAATCGGGGAATGCAGGGTGAAACCCTGCACAGTCCGTTGGCAAAAGCTTTGTATACCATCAATTCATCCTACTGTGCCGCAGAAGTCAAATAATCCTGTCATTTTGAATCATCACCTTTCGTTGCAGGCTTCAGATGAGACACATCAGCCTCAAGCAAAGGTTCGGGTGTGGAATTTAGTCACCAAACAGCGGGAAGGTCCCTGTGACCTTATCGCTTCAGGGTGTGGGTATGCGTGCGTATCCACAGATACTGGGGTATGCTGGGTACCTTTGAGGTGTGTTTGTCCTGACCTGCAACCACAGAGACAGACTCTGGCCAACAGGCAAAATGGAAACTGTGACCAAATTTAAAGTCATCAAGTGGATGAATCATTGAGTGATGACTAAGATGTAGACGACGCGAGTGATCACTCCGATGATTCCTCCGTGAGTGGGCACTGAACATTGTTCATTTTTCTTTTTAACATTGTAATTTTTCTTTTTTTCTTTTTGTTTTTTAAACTGAAAAAGGGTGAGATGTGACCCTGTTCTTCTAAAGTTCTTCTAAGCCTTCTGATATTTACATTTTTGTAATGGAGTTTCTCACGCACTTTTCATGAAAATAATGATTGTTTTGCATTCCTTTCTGGAGGAGGAGAGAATTGATGGACTGTTGGTTTGACCAGTGTGGTTGGAGATGTGTCAATTTCATCCTCCAATCCATGGTCACTTTTGGAATTCTGTAAATATCAAGGTCAGGAAATAAATGTGCCTTTTTTTGCCTTGGACATCTCAGCATGTGAGTGTTGTTCATTTCATCTCGTATTGCGACAGTGACTCTTGATTTTTTTTGTCAGTTTTTGGCTTTGAGGGTCCTTCCCCCAGATCATCATCATCGTCGTCCACTGGCCAATCAGTTTTAAATGTGTGTTTTCCACCTGTCATTGTAGGAGTAACAGCCATTGGTTGAGGCTCACTGTCTGGTTTAGCTGCGGGCTTAGGCTCACTGTCTGATTTAGCTACAACCTGAGTAACCGAAGTGTTGGCTGCAGCCTAAGTGACTGGGATAGCTGTTGATTTATCTCCCTGCCCCCAGCCTCTATCTGCTGCCCTACAGTATTTAGCAGTATGCGGTAAGCATAGGCCAGGGCCCAGCTTATTGCAATGATATTTTTCTCCTTAGAGTCATCATGGCACTTTTCTTTCAGGTATTTCTCCATATCAGCTGGGTTCTGTATTTGTTCACGTGGAAAATCCCAGGCTATAGGGTCAGAAAATTCCTTCAGGGTTTGTTCTATATCCTCTCATTTCTTACATCACTCAGGATTTTCCACGCCTGGGTCTACTTCTGGGTCAGGGGTCTCATCAGCTCCTCTGGACATACCAGGCCTCACTCTAGACACACTGCAGACCATATAAAGGGAGTTTACCAGGTGAAATACCAGGAAGGTGGTATCCTTGGCATTCAGGGGAAACTGAACATTCTCAAAAAGCGTTGTAACAGATTCAAAGGAGAAGAAGGAAAGGAAAGGCTGAAAAGCCTTATCCCCCTCTGTCACCGACATAGTTTATGAAAAATCCTTTACTTAGGGATTTTCCTCTCCTGAGAACTGAGAAGCCTCAGGAATGGACTGTAAACAATTCTTATCTGCTGCTGTGGAATGCCACGGGAAAATCTGTGATTGGCCCCCTCAGACTGTTTGCAATTAAGAGCCTATCACAATTCACCTGTTCGGCCCGTCTCGGGCTGAGAAGACTTCAGTTTACACATTCTTTTCTATTCTTAGCTTAGCCTTGTAGTGAAATCCTTCTCTTTATTCTTTTAGTATAGTTTCTATATCTTATATATCATATAATAATAAATCAAAGCCTTCTGATGCATGGAGTCAACGTTGTCGTCTCTTCCCTCATCCTGGGACCCCAGAAAACCCCTGTAATAAATGGTGACCTCCGAGTGACAAAAGGAGCACCACCACGAAAGGTGAACACCGAGGACAGAACTGACAGATGGTGCCTCGAGTGAAGAAATCACCACAATTGGACCCTGAGTGAAGAAGAATTCTTCATTTGGTAAGCCCAGAGGAGCATTGCTACATTTGGGTGAACCCCGAGTGTTTAGCATTGATGGTCACCTACACCAGGGACCACAGGAGTGGCTTCTAGCCAGGAGCTGAAGAACTGACAATCCTGAAATTGGACAGAGTTCACAGCCGAGGCTGGCCACAGAGAGAACCTTTTGGAAAGTCTCCGAAACAAGATGTCCAGAAGTCTTCGCGGCACAGAGCAGCCTGCTGAAGCCCAGAGGACACTGTCGCAAGGTACTGTTTACACTGCCCTTCCTGAAAATGCTGCCCTTCGTGTGAGGCAGATTCGGTTATGGCAGAAGGTGCCTGCGGAGACGGAGGTTCCATTCTCTCCCTCAGAGGAGAAAATTATTGACCTCTGGCGAAAATGGGGTGATGAGGACAGCATTCCTATGCTAACGACACATTTCTATGAGTTTTTCCGGTGGGCAAAACACCATGGTTTTTTCTCTGATGTGCTGTATGCCTTTGACTCATATGTTTGGGAATGCATGGAATTCATTATCAGAGGTCTTTTCTACCGGGGACTCGGTTTTCCTTCGATCTACCTGCATCTCAGAACTCTCTTCCCAGTTTTGAACCGGAAAGCTTTAGCATATCAGTGGATTGCAAATGCACGGGGCTTGTCACCCTTCTCGCTGGAGCTGGAAAAAGGCAAGCCTGTCCGAATCTGCTGCCTGGAAATCTCCAGCCCCCCCGAATCGGAGCGGGGGGGCGACGCTTTGCCCGCGGCAGAAGAGAAGTTTTTTTCTGCGACCTTGGATCACTCGCCGACGGAACTGCCTCCCCCCTCAGGGGGGAGGTGGATTGGCTCTGTCACCTGAACCGGGGCCGAGGGCCCCGCCCCTGCCCGCCCCAGAGGAGGGGCCGGGACCTGCAGCCCCTTCCGCGGCCCCGCCTCCGGCGGGGGTCGGTCCCTCGCCTGCCGCGCCGGTGGAGGGGGCTGGGCTTGAGAGTCTCCCAGCGGAACTGTCATCGGATCTGACCGCGGCGGCCGCCGCGGCGCCCGCGATCAGCTTGGACCCTCCCCCGAGCTTTTCGGGCTGTCCCGAGGCTGCCCCTGCGAGGGGAGCTGGGACGGGGGAAGGGGACTCAGGCTTGCCCCTCCGTGGGGGGGGTGTGGCTAGACAGCTGAGCGCAAGCTCGGGCCGTCTGCTTGCTTTCAAACTCGGTGTTTTTCGCCGGCTGACCCGAGTCTGGTTCGGGGTTTCCCGCTGGGGGTTGGAATGCCTGACTCCCCCCGCGCGCCCTTGCGGCATGGGGGAGGGGGTTCCTGAGCCTTCTGCCTCCGGTCCCCAGCCCGCAAGGAGTGGTACCGAGGGGCAGACAGAGGGAACGTCCTTTGCATTTGCGATGCAGAGGCAGGAGACACAGTGCAAAGTGAGCGTCGCTCATCTGCTCTGGGTACAAAGCACCCCCATATCTGGGGTGTTGTTCCCTGGGAAAGCTTTTCTTCCCCAGCTGCTGGTCTGCACCGGTACAGCGGGGATGAAGCGTTCGGTTGCTCATGCTGCCCAGAGATCGGCAGCTGTGTGCCGGATTGAGAGAACACAGAGCCCGCTCCATGGGCCGGGTCTGGGCTGTTTGGCTCTGTTCCCTGGGCCAGGGCCTCCCGGCCAGCGCCTGTTGGGTTTGGGGGCTTTCTTCTCCCCGCCTGGACCTGGGCCACCGTTCTGTGAGCCAGGTCTGGGGTCCCTGTTCCCTCCACGGGGGCCGGGGCCCCCGCAAACGGTGGCTGGTGGACCAGCCTGTTTGGGGCCTCAGTGGGCCATTGTCTGCTACTGCTCTTTCAAAAAAAAAAAAAAGAAAAAAATTTAAATCAAATAAAAAGGGTTGAACGAGCTAGCAGCTCAGAAAGTTTTGCAAGCCTGTTTCAGGACCAAAAGGGACTTTTCAGCACTGTCAAAGAAGAACATCTTCAGTTTGGACTTTTTCCTGAAACTCAGCTGTTTGGACTTGAACTTTTCAGCACTGTCAAAGAAGAGCATCTTCAGTTTGGACTTTTTCCTGAAACTCAGCTGTTTGGACTTGAAGCAATGAACTTTCCTTGGACTGTTTTTGCATTTTCTTCTATTTTAAGGTTGTTTTGGTGATGTGATGGGAATTTGGTGTTCTGCAGGTGAAGGGTTTCCCTGATGGTTCCACACCAGCATTTGATTGATCTTTTGATTGCATTTTCTTTTTAATTTACTAAAATTAAAAGGGTGAGATGTCACCGACATAGTTTATGAAAAATCCTTTACTTAGGAATTTTCCTCTCCTGAGAACTGAGAAGCCTCAGGAACGGACTGTAAACAATTCTTATCTGCTGCTGTGGAATGCCACGGGAAAATCTGTGATTGGCCCCCTCAGACTGTTTGCAATTAAGAGCCTATCACAATTCACCTGTTCGGCCCGTCTCGGGCTGAGAAGACTTCAGTTTACACATTCTTTTCTATTCTTAGCTTAGCTTTGTAGTGAAATCCTTCTCTTTATTCTTTTAGTATAGTTTCTATATCTTATATATCATATAATAATAAATCAAAGCCTTCTGATACATGGAGTCAACGTTGTCGTCTCTTCCCTCATCCTGGGACCTCAGAAAACCCCTGTAATACCCCTCTCCTTCTCTAATAAACTGGGTGCAATTACTAATAAACCCCCAACACGTGCTACTGGAACTAGGACGCAGGGTAGGACGAAGAAACAATAAGCCATACTTATCTTGAACAGACTCCAGTACCTTTTTAAACTCCCTATAAATCATTATCACCAAGCCCAGCACAATAGCTGTTCTAATCCATGCCCCTCTACTGTAAAAACTACATGTTAGGGACAATACTGGAGCTATCTCTGGATAGGAAAATAATCCTAGGGAGCAGAAAGGTATTAAAACCTCAAAAAAGCCTAGGGACCAGAAACACATGAAGGCCTCCAGTCTGAGAGACATTATGAATTCAAGCAACATGGCTACTGACTGCTTTATCCCAATACAGAGTAAGTACAACAAAAATGCAATCAGTACAGGTTTCTTCCACTTTCTTGAGCCACGCATTGGGCGCCAATAATTGTATTTGTCCTGGTTTAGGGCAAATTTGGGAGAAAACCTCAAAAGGGATTTACTCTAGAAAGAAAATTCTAGTGGCTCCTCCCCCAACTGGTTTGGGAAAAAATATTTCCTTGGAGAAAAGTGGAAAAACTTTTTATTTAATAGGCAAAGCATTCTCTAGCACAAAAAAGACAGACAATATTAAGCAATAAAACCTCTTGCTGCTCCAAAAGAGATGAAAAACTCAGCAAGTCCCCTTCATGGGTTGCAGCTCAGCTTACTCAGTTTTTTCAGACCCTCTGACGCTGTAAATGACACAGCCCAGGCCCGGCCTGGTGGGCCACAGGTGCGAGCTACCAGTGCTCTTCTGAGTGTTCAGTCCTGAACAAGTTCAAACAGTTCCAAGAAAAAGAAAAACTACAGTCCAGGGAACTTCTCTACCTCAGCTAGCTAAAAACTAACTAAAAGTAAAGGAGAGCTCTGTCTCACTGTCCATCCGTCCATCTGCAGACAACACAGTCCAGGAGCAGGAATGGGGAGGAGTGAGTGTGGTTTTTGATAAAAAACTCCGTGCTTCTTCTTCCCCCCTCCCTTCACTCTCAGAACCAATCTTGAAGGTGCAAAACTTATTTCTGGGCTAAACAGACAAATGGGGATACGGGCATTATAAAGTCACCCCTGGACATTATCACATAATTTATTTGTCTACCATCACTTCATTCCCTTTTCTTTTACTCCTAATTTTTTATGTTCTTGTAAAAATGTTAGGTATCAAACTCATTTCCAGCGTGGAAGTTTTGGGCCTTTTTTGCTCTTCCTTTCTTTGGTACTAAGACCCTTCTTTTCCCCCTCGCTTTCCAAGGTCTCTATTCTTTCACAACCTTTTCTCATTGACCTTCTGTATACTATTTTTTTTTCCATGTTTCCTTATCTTTATTTCTTTCCCAACTTTTTCATTTTCTGTCCTGACATACACAGGGCCTTAGTGTTTCTGTGGTGTTTTAGAGCTGTGGAGCCGTGATTTTACAGGAGCCAGGTCTTTTCGTTTGCTAATTAGGTTTTTTCCTCTTTGCTGACATCTGTGATTTTGCAATTTGTGAAGCAATCTCTTTCCCCAGCTGTAGCTTGTGGTTTTAAATCTTTAAGAATTTTTCGTACAAGCACAACTTATTTCATGTATATTTTACACAGGCATTAATTATTCCATAACATATATCACAATCCCTCCCCTTCTTCATAGACACATTAATTCGTGCTCCTTTCTATAATTTCTGTACTTTTCAGCTAATTGTGAGATTTTCTAAATCTGTATAATTACTCCTATTTCTATAACCTATTTCTTCAGTGTTTTTTTGGAGGAGAAATGGACCCCCCTTAGTCCTCTTCGGACTCCCCATTTTTATCCCATTCTCCTTGTGGTATTTCCTGGTATATTCTATAAACAATCCCATCTTCTTTTTCTGTTCCTCAAATTTAGCCAGGGCTTCTGCTGCCTTACTGTTTAATTCTGTTTCTCCTAATGTCATTATTTTAGACACTGTTTCAGATCGCAAAGCAAGACATATTCTATTACCATCTGTGTAGCAGTTGTCTTTTGTCAAGTAGGCAATTTTCCTTATCTCTCTCTCTGAGTGATCACAATCACTCCTCCTTTGGGAGGGGACATCTGCTGATAATAGGCTATTGAATGTCACTGCATGACTGATAAGAACTATAACATCCCATTGTGAGATGCTCCGCCCAGAAAGAGGAGCCAAGCATTGCTACTCAGATATAACCGGATGTTCAGAAACACCAGCACAGCTTTCTCCACTGGATTCCTCAGAAGAACAGCAGCTGCCTCTTCTGGATCTTCAGAAGAAGAATACATCTGCGGTAATCCGTGGTTTTCCTGGGCCTTATATGAGTCCGATCTGGCTAGCTTAATACTCTAGCCCACACGGACCTGCATAGACGAAAGTAAAAGACGAGAGGCGCTCTTCTCCACGTGGGTGCAAGTATCTTGTTTATTAGCTTGGTGCAAGACACTCTGGTGATGGGGTCACCCAGGTAGAAAAAGAGGGTGTGGAACTCTCACACAGGAGGTTTTATACCCCAGGGGATGGGGGTGGGGGAGAGAGGACCGGAGCCAATGGGATGCCGTTGGGGAGGGGCGAATTACCTATGGGACAGGCCAGGTGTGTATAACAGGGGGGGTGTGAGGGGGGAGACCATGTAATGAGGGGGGGAAAACCCGTCTACTTGACCCAACATGCTCAGTATAAATTGCCCATCACCAGTGCAACAACAACTAAATAAACTATTTAGTGCAATACAACATACATCCTTTTCTACAGGACCCAGTGCTCCAACAGAACCACACCTGACACTTCAAGAGGACTGCAGCCACATTTCCAGTTAGACTGCTACTAACACCCTGACCAACAGGGTGTCAGGTTGAGTTCTGACTCTGTCAGTGTTGTTCTAGTGTACTGCATTGTTTATTTTATCCCTTTATTTTTCTTCCCTATTAAAAAAATGTTATTTCCTGCTCCCATATTTTTTTGCCCGAGAGCCCCTTAATTTAAAATTTATAGCAATTCAGAAGGGTGAGGAAGGTTTACATTTCTCCATTTCAGAGAAAACTCCTGCCTTCCTTAGCAAACTCCTGTCTTTCCAAACCAAGACAGATTTTGGCGTCCAACGTGAGGCTCGAGGGCACATAAACAAAAAGGAATAACAGTTCTTGAGTAATCTAATTTTTGTGTGTGGCTATAGAAACCTTGTTAAGCAACACCATGTTGTCCAGCTTGCCCTGGTTTGGGTGGCACGTGATCATGGCTATATTTCTCCCATTTGTAGGCCCTTATCTAAACATGAGTCCTATAACCAAGGCTACTGTAGCTATTATCCAGTTTGTTTTATGGGTGAATAAAGTAAGGAATTCATAGATTTTTAACTTCCTCTAGAAAGCAAGCACATAGATTCACAGCTATCACATATTAACTGTATGTTTTTAAAGTTACTTTAATAATGGCACCTGCTGTAAAGAAATGACACTGGAGAAAATCTTCTCCCAACCCTTTAACCATCTCTTTAGGTCCACCCCACCAGTTTTTGAAGAGTTCAAATCCACTCTAAATATTAATGATATCATACAGTGGCTGGTGTTGCTGATAAGCCTTTTCTATTTAGCATTTAGAGAGAAGGAGAGACTAACCCAGATAACTACCCTGACACCTACCCCAGAACCTAACACGCCACCAGAGCCTAAGGATGCTGCTGCCCCAGAGCCTGACCCTACACTACAGCCCACCCCAGATGTGAACTACCCAGATTAAGTAAAAGGTCTAGTGAAAAAGATGTGCCAGATGCTGAAAGAATACACTTCCCCAGCTAGTGAAAAGCCCTCTCCCTGCCTTGAAGAGGGAGAGTCTAATAGTGCAGCAGCGAAACCCACAGATGTTACAACTGTCCAGGCTCCAGCTGAACTGCAAAGTCAGTCACAGCCAGCAGCAGTTGCCCCTGTAGAAACAAAGAGATCTAAGACGAAAGCAGAGCACCTAGATAAAAGAGAGCCCTCACAACCCACAAGAGAGCCAGAGGTTGCAATCATCACCGAGTCCCTGACATACAAAAGTCTCAGTAATCTGCACAAAAACATTGTATGACAGGAACGTGAAGCTTATACAACCTAGCTACTTCGGGTCTGAGCTCTTATAAGTACAGGTGTCCAGCTAGATAGTAGTGAGGCAAAGAATCTGAGACCCTTGACCCAAGACTCAAGTATCAATCAGATTTTTGTAAGAGAGCCAAAGTCCCTTTCCCTCTGGAAGCGGCTTTTAATAAGTGTCAGAGAGAAGTTTGTCCACCAGGAAAGAATGCAAGAGCACGGCCATAAAATGCGCTAAAAGACTCTTGAAGAAAAGATCCAGCAGCTGAGAGAAGTAGCAGTATTAGAAGTACTCTTTAAGAGGGATGGACAGCATGATAATGACTCCAACAAAGTCAAGTGCACAGGGCAAATCCTGTAGAGTCTAGCAAATGTAGAGCCATCTCAATACACCACCTTCATTGCAACAATTAATGCCGATACCAACTGAGAGACAGTGAGTTCTGTTGCCAACAAGCTTAGAAATTATGAAAGTATAGTCAATAGCCTGATGCAAGCTCATGTCTCTGCCGTAGTCCAAGAACTCAGAGAGGAGATGAGGGAGATGAGGGAGGAGGTAAAGAAGAACAGTTCCCACATTGCACCAGTGTGAGTCACAGGCCCCAAAGTCAAAGCCCAACCTTCCCCAGCTAGAGAGAGTACACCCCACAGGCTGACCTGTGGTTCTTTCTGCGTGACCATTGAGAAGACATAGAAAAGTAGTCTATTTTCATATTTCAAATTTCTTCCCACCCAGTAAGTTTTCCCGCCCATCACACACATTTCTAACTGAGTGTTGTCACAACATAGTTTGTTACCTTGGAAATAGGCTACAAATATTGATGTCATTTTTCCCCCAATCCACACCGTTCAATTACATTGATTACAAGTAGGAACAGGTATCTGCTCTGCATCCCTCTTATACATTTTATGTATGGGTGTTTTTCCTTCTGCAGATAGTGTTTCTGACTGCCCGTCCTTAGAAGTCGCTTTTTGGATATAACATACTGTTTTTCCGTACAATTCACATATTCTATATCGAGTGCCATTTAAGGTACAGTGCCCACTACTGCAGTCTTCTGGGGCTTGGTATGCTGAAGTTTCTGTTACTCCTTGTCCCTCCAGGACAGTCTGTAGGCATCGTCCGCACTCATTACCGGGACTCTGCCTCTCACTGCTGGGCAGATTTTCTGGGTGCAGACTAGTTGTCCTGCACATGACTAGGCTCAGGCCAATCAGGATTCCCCATAGGTGTACTCCTCTGCCCTTGCCTACACCCACTGGGTTGCCACCAGCGGCGAGGTAAACCATCTTCTTGGCAGCAAGAATATTCTTCTGGGGTTCCATAACCGGACCGAGCCACATACCACCTTTTAAAAGTGCCCCACCTCAATAGCTTAACTACATTGGCTCTGCTGTTTCCTTTACGGCGTGGCGGCTTGGTTCCGGGCACCTGGCACGGTGACCCAAAAGCCGACAGGGTCACTCGGTCCAATGCTACATACACCAATGTGGTGGACAGCAAAATGGCGTTTATTGAATGGTCTCAGGGGTATTTATGGCTTGGGCAGTCTGTGTCACTTCCTTTGCTCATGTCCGGCTGGGTGTGGCCAGGTACGGAGCAATGGTCAGACTGCAGGGTGAGGAGGGGGGCTTCCTGTCTACCCATACAGCCCGAGATCTTCTGCACACAAGATCCCTAACTCTTCCACACTCTGCAGGGTACTTTATTCAGCCTCCGGCACTCGACTGTTAGGACTTGTGCTTTTGAATCCAATTTTCCCCCTATCCCGTTTTTAAACAAGTGATACCACTCTGGGGAGTCTTACTCTATTATGCCTAAATCAGTAGTGAGTTCTAAGATACGGCTAATCAGATACTGTTTGTCCTCAATACACCTTGTGCACAAACCCTTAGGTCATTATCCTCTCTTACAATGTGTGACCCAAATCTTGTGACAATATTCGCACTTAAAATAGGCTAATTGATAGCATTCACAACCAGTCACTATACAACTTATCTGATCCCTCTCGGTCATTTACTGGGCCTGCACAATTGTATCTTTAAGTCTCCAGGGGGAGGGGTAACTTTCCACTCGTGTCTCTTCCCAGTGTTCCATCTTTTTCACCTGAGACACATGTGTCCAGCCTTTCTCTGCTGTTCGAATTGCTGTGTCAGTGGTTAAAAGGACAAAAAAAGGACCTTCCCAGTGAGGAGTGAGGAGGACTTCCCTCCAGGTTTTTATAAGCACTTTATCTCCTGGTTGTATTTTATGTATGGCGGACCCAAAAGGAGTGCTCTGTGTTACTACCCCATGTTTTCACAATTCCTGTAGATTTTTATTTATTGCTATTAGATAGGGTCGTATTTGCCCATCTTCTATCCTAGGGTGTCCTACTGGCATCCCATGTTCATAAGGCATTCCGTATAACATCTCAAAAGGTGATAGCCCTGTCTCAGAGTGAGGCATGGTCCTGATGTTTAGTAAAGCTAAGGGGAGACATTTTAACCAGGACATCTTAGTTTCTAGCATTAGTTTTGATAATTGGGCCTTTAGCATCTGATTCATTCTTTCCACCTGTCCTGAGCTTTGAGGATGCCACGGGGTATGGTATTCCCACTGGATTCTTAAAGCCTCTGATAGTTGTTTAATGACTTTTGAGGTGAAATGTGTCCCTTGATCCGAATCTATTTAATTTACTATTCCATATCAGGGTACAATTTCTTCTAGTAGAACTTTTGTCTCTGTCTGAGCTGTAGCCCTAGAGCTTGGAAAGGACTCTACCCAATGGGTTAATTTATCGACTATTACCAATAAAAATTTATACCTCCCTACTTTGGGCAATTCAGTAAAATCTACCTAGATCCTTTCAAAAGGACAGTATGCTATTGGGCAACTTTCCAATACTGCCTGTCATGCCCTGGCCCGATTGATCTTCTGGCAGATCATGCCTCCTTGCACCTCCTGCTTGGCCAACTTATAAATCCTCTTACATCCAAAGAATCTCAGAAATTGTTCTGCAAGGGCCTGAGCCCCCCAGTGAGTCTGCTGATGTAATCTCCTCAAAATTTTTCTGCTATAGTCCTTAGATAGTAGTTCTCTCCCATCTGGCAATCTCCACTTACCTTCTTCTAACCTTCCCCCTATTTTCTCATATCCATCAATTTCCTTTTGGGAAGGATACAGGGGATATTCCCAGGTCTCACTCTCCTCGACTTCCGGGGTACTTACCTTTGATAAAGCTGCATTCTTAGCTTCCTTGTCTGCCAAATTATTTCCTCGAGTTTGAAACTGTATTCCTGCTTGGTGTCCTTTCACATGGAGAACTGAAATCGCCTCTGGCTCCCTGATAGCTTCTAAGATTTGTTTTATTATTTCCTCATGAACCAACCCTCATTGTCAGGTATTAATTAGTCCTCTTTCCTCCCAAATTTTTCTGAAGGTGTAGACTACCCCAAATGCATATTTTGAATCTCTAAAAATTGTTCCTTTCTTTCCTTTTAATCCTCTTAAGGCTCTTAATACTGCATACAATTCACATGCCTGAGCTGACCAACTAGCACTCAGAGGTCCTGACTCTACTACTTCTCCCATCTTGCCGTCCACAATCGAATATCCTGACTTTCTTTTCCCCCCTATAACTCTCATTGACCCATCCACAAACCATTTTTCTCCTCCTAATTCCTCCTCCTCCAAATCTGGCCTTATTTTTGTCTGCAGTTCCACCACCTCGGCACAATCATGAGTAGGCTCCCCTAAGGCTTCTCCAAACAGAAATTGAGCTGGATTTTGTGCAGTAGCTGTCCATAATTCCAAATCATGTGAGTGGATCAATATAGCCTCATACTTCAAGAGTCTAGCATCTGTGAGCCATTTGTCTGCTTACTGTTGTAATATACTTCTTACGCCATGAGGAGTATAAACTACCAACAAAGCCCCAAAAGTTACTTTAGCTTCTTCTACTAACAGTGCTACTGCCACAATTGCTTGTGAACAAGTGGGCCACCCCCTGCTCACAGGGTCCAAAAGTTTTGATACATACCCCACTGATTTCTTGGCCCCTGCCCAATCCTGTGTTAATACTCCATGGGCAGTATGACTACTAACATCCAAGAATTACTGAAATGGCCTTTTTACAACAGGAAGGCTCAATACTGGAGCTGTTAGTGTTCAGGAACACATAATCACGAGAAATGATTATATGCAGGTGCTTTTATTGAAGAGCTCTGGATGTCAGGGGTAAAGACCCAAATCTGACTCCGACATAGGTTCGGGATGGATATGCTTTTATATTCTATCATTATATAACTTTCATGTTAATTATTAAACTTACATTGTTCTATAGTATACATAGATTTCAGCCAAGCATAGCCACCTTAGACTAGGAACATACAGTTTCTCATTGTTCTTCTTATGATTATACAATAATTATTTTAATTACTACTACTTACGCAGGTAAAACACAAGGCTTAACATTTCAGAGTTTCTCTTAGCATTTTCCAGGGTGCCACTATCAGAGCTGCCATAAGTGTTTCTTTTAACTCTTTGAATCCCTCCTCATCTTGTTCTGTCCACTTTAACCTATCAGTACTGAGTTTCTCATACAGGAATTTTACCTTTTCACTATAGCCCTCAATCCATTGTCTGCAATACCTAGAAGTCCCAGTAGCTGTCTAATTTCTCTTTTTGTCCGTGGGGAGGGTAAGGCAACAATTCCTGCTACTCCTTCAGGGTCTAACTTATGTTTTCCTTTTGTTAACCAATGTCCCAGATATTTAACTTCGGGCTCAGTAAACTGTAGTTTTGACTTTGAAACCTTTAATCCTTTATCCCCTAAAGAAATTTAGTAACACTATGGGATTTGCTCTTATGTCTACCTCTTTTAGACCAGCTACTATTAGGTCATTCACATATTGTAATAATTTAGTTCCTTCTATTGGCACAAATTGACTTAATAATTGTTCAAGAGCCTGACCAAACAGATTTGGTGAATCTACAAACCCCTGAGGCAAAGTTGTCCACCTGAATTGCTGCTTTCTGTTTGTCTCTTGGTCTTCCCACTGAAAAGCAAAAAAGTCCTGGCTATCTTCAGCTAAGAGCCAAGTCCAAAAAGCATCTTTCAAGTCTATCACACTATACTAGCTATCTTCAGGAGAGATATTATTCAATAAGGTGTAAGGATTTGAGACTGTAGGAAATAGAGTTTTAGTCCTCATATTCACAGCCCTCAGATCTTGTACTAACCTATAACTACCATCAGTCTTTCGTACTGCCAAGATAGGAGTGTTATGCCTAGACATGCAAGGTTCCAAAGCCCCTTTTTTATTAGCTAATCTATCACAGGTTTCAGTCCTCACCTTCCTTTCACAGGAATGGGTTATTGCTTGATTCTAATTGGATCTTCTGGTCTTTCAATTTCAATATGGATTGGCTTAATTTCTAGCCTTCCAGCTTCCTCTTAGGTATGCCAGACTTTAGGATCTATTTTATCCTCATCCTCTGTGGTTAACCTATATAAACTTACCACAAGCTGGGATTCTTGCACAGACTTATTTCCAGAGCTACCATAAAGTCTCTCCCTAGCAGATTTTAATCTTCTTCTTCGACCAGCAGTATATTCCCTAAGCAAAACCTAGTTTCTGATTCTATTTCTACATCTTTAATAACAGGAACTTTGAAGGGCTCCCCTTTTGCCCCAATTACCATCTTAGTATCTTTGCTTTTAGTGCACCCTGGTGGCAACTGCTGAACCGTACTCCGCTCAGCTCCCGAATCTACTAAGAATATCAGTTCCTGTTTTGGGGGTCCTATCTTCAGCTTTATCAAGGGCTCTCTGGATATTCTGGACTCTAAATTAAAAAGCCCCTGACACCTCTAATCTTCTTGGAAGATTCTTTCATCTTTCATCCTCTTTTTGCATTCTTTCTTAAAATTCCCTTTCTTCTTGCAATAAAAGCACTCTGGGATATTTCTCTGACTGCCTGAGTTCTTCTGGGAGGGGTTCTGTCTCCTCTGAGATTGGTGGTTCTGTGTTGGTTTTACAGGGTCTTGGGCATGTTCTTGTTTCTGTGCTTCCCTAACTGCTGCTACTAACACTTTTGCTTGTGACTTTTGCTTTTCTTCATCTCTCCTCATATAAACCCTCTGCGCCTCTCTAAGTAATTCCTGCAATCCTTTCTCCTGCCAATTTTCTATTTTCTCAAGTTTCCTCCGTATATCTTCCCACAACTTTGCAACAAATTGTGTTTTTAACAGGATCTCCCCAATGGGGGAATTGGGGTCTGTCCCTGAATACATCTGGAGACTTCTTCTCAGCCTTTCTAACCATTCAGTGGGTGTTTCATCCCTCCCCTGGCATTCCCCGAATACTTTGCTAATGTTCTGCCCCTTTGGTACCACCTCCCGTACGCCTTGTATTACCATATTCCTTAGTTCTATAATTTTCCACCAGCCTTCCTCTATCTGAGCGTCCCACCCCAGTCTGTGGCTGGGCCATTTCTGTTCCCCTTGAACTCCCTGGGGGTTTCTACGTTCCCAATCTTGTATCCCGGCTTGCCTTATCATTACTCGTTCCTCGTTGTTGAACAATGACCTCAGTATAGCACTAATATCGTCATACGAGTATGTGCTAGTTCCTAGGAATTCATCCAGTCTATCTGCTACCCCCAAAGGATCGTCCATCAGCCTTCCCATTTCTTTCTTAAAGGCTCTTACGTCCCCAGTATTAATCGGTACATTTACATATCCAATAATTCCCGGAGCAGTTGGCACTTCTCCTAAAGGGAGGAGATTACGCTTATCTTCCTCATTCTCACTGTCATCATTATTTACCTTCTTTGTTTTATGCCGTGTCCTGCTGGCTGGGGGAGAACTGGTTTCCTCAGTAGGGAGGGTTTGTTTTTTGTTTTTTGCTGGCAGTGGTGGGGGTGGGGGCTGGGAATAATCCTATGGATACTGTAAGGCAGAAGCCTGCCCTTGTAAGGGGGGGACTTCTGAGGACTATAACAAAAATGGGGGTACCTGGGCTTGTATGGGTTGGTGCGGGGGACCCATGGGTATGGGCAAAGGGGCCTAAGCTTGCATGGGTTGAGGTGGGGGAGTTAGATACGGGGTTGTGAGGTTATCTAAAGGTTCCCATGCTTCACTCTGGGTTGAGGCACCTTTGTGAGTTTTCATCGGGAATAACCCTGTCCTAGCACATTCCCATAATCTAGCATAGTCCCTTTCCTCTTTATCCTGTGAATCCTTACCGTCCACATAATTGTTTAAAGCTTGGCAAGTCCATCTTTCGAAGGTGCCAAACATGGGCCAGACTAGATGTTTTCTAATTTCCTTATCTCCCCATATTTCTAAGCAACAATGAATAATTTTCTCCTTAGATTTCCTTCTCCTTCTGGGACAATCCTCCCAATGTTCTAACATCCACCCCAACGGGCTGTGTCTCTGAATCTCAGGTAAACTGTTTTCTCATTCCTTTATGGGTTTCTCCTGGGTTTTTCCCTGAGCTTTACTTTTTCTCTGTCCCATCCTTCTTAGAAATACAACAAACTATTTTGCTAGCGTCTCCTTACCATAACTCTGCTGAGTTCCAAAAAGGAATCCTAAATTTTAACCAGTACTGTATTTATGCCTAATCTTTATTCAGTATTACCAGTCTACTAGCCTCGCAGCGAACCGATCTGTGGGTTTTTTGGCTGGTAATGAGCTCTCTATTACCTCTCCTTTTTTTCCCTTCCTGGATTTACCAAGTCCTGGATCAAAAAGGTTTACCAGTTCCCAAACATCAGAGAACGTACCTTCCCTTTTGATTTTCCCTGTGATTGACCTCCGAACTTCCTGAGTTTCAGGCTTTACACGTGAAATAAGTTTTACCACATTACGTCCGCTTCCCCCTTGACCGACCACTTCCCTCGCGGTAGAGTGGAACTGTGATCTTGGGGTCCACATTCACCTTGTGATAATATCACATCTGGCACACGCACTCAATCACACCTCACTCAACCACACGATACTTACAGTCCTTTTTCCCGGGTGGGCTCTTCGTGCATGTAGAATTTTATTAGTGAAAAAAAGCTGCACCGCGGCTCCAAAGACCCTTCCCCAGGGTCTGTATGAGTTACCTGAGAGATCTGGGCCCATTTTTACCCCCTCTTTGATTGTGGTGCTGGCTTAAATTTAGTTTGAAATCCGATTGGTTCCACAGGGTTTCTCAACCCCGTCAGGCTGCTGAAATCAGTGGGGCGCCTCCTGAACGGAGAAGGGGATCCATGGACCCCTAAATCAGATCACATCGGGGTCACCAAGATTGTTATATATAATAAATGGTAAAGCCAAATCAATAATCAATTAGAAGGGTTTTTATTTCATGACCAAGATTTGGTCTCCGATAGCCACAATCAAAGGGACAGCGTCGAGCCTGGGATCGGTGCTGGGTGAACACTGATCCGAACTCTACCGCTTCGGATCCCCTCTGTTCACGAATGCTGTCTCTGCTGGGCTAGTTTTATATAGTTTTTCCCGCCTGGGGCAGAGTTTTTCCTATTCTTCTCATCACTTCACATATTCATGTAGTTTCCTTTTCTCTCTGCTGGGCTGGACAAAACCGTTTCTGGGAAGCATGAATGCCGATTGTCGAGTTACGGGAACCTGGTATTGGGATGTAGGCCCTTGACGACGCTGACTATCTTGATCATGGATACTTATTGGGTATTCATCGCTTGGGTGTCTTCTGGACTGTCCTGAGAAAGGACCCATCTCCTAATGGAGCCAGGTCTTTTCGTTTGCTACTTAGGTTTTTTCCTCTTTGCTGCCATCTGTGATTTCGCAATTTGTGAAGCAATCTCTTTCCCCAGCTGCAGCTTGTGGTTTTAAATCTTTAAGAATTTTCGTACAAGCACAACTTATTTCATGTATATTTTACACAGGCATTAATTATTCCATAATATATATCACAGTGAGGAAACTTAGTGTGTGAGTACTTAAGGTTCTGGGGTGTCAAATAAAGGTATATTATGTAGTTGGAGAGGGCGAGGCACCAAGAACAAGAGAAGTATGAATGAACAGGCCTGAACTGTGAATAGACAGGTGATTGAATGTGAGATAGTGTCTCTCCTGCAGAGTGTGTGTGAGTGAAAAAGAGTAAGTACACCTTAGATAAGGAGCCAGATAAGAGTGCCCAGGGGCACCAAAGGGGATTGCTACAAGGAGACCTTTCTGCATAAACAGAAAGAGATTAGAAAGATATACTCAGTAAAAAAAGAGTAAAACAGAACTTTTAAAGGGCCGGTAACAGTAAGTAGTTTTATTTACCTGCCAGAAAGCTTATAGTAACTAAAAGTCACTATGGGTCAGAGCCCCAGTACACGGGGATGGTGACCAAAGAGAAGTAATAAGAAGATTCCTCCTGGAAGCCCCCTAGGTGATTTACGGGATTACTGGAATAAGTGGGAACAACTAAAAAGTTAGATCAAGTAAGGATGGTTTATTATTGTGTGGAACATTGGCCAAAAAGGAAATTACAACAGAAATCCTTAAAGTGGCCCTGGTATGGAAGTAGAGATAAGTGGTTGAGTGATTTTTTTATATCAGTAAGTGTGTAACCAAGAAAACCCTAATTCAGAAGAAGTAGAGTATATTACTTGCTGGGTCAAATTCTTAGGAGATTCTAAGGTATGCAAACTAAAAAAGGATAAAGAGCAGAAATCAGAGGAAAAAGAAAACGAGGGAGTTATTCAAAAAAGGTGGGATACCTTGGACTATGTAGCCCCACCAACTCTCCCTCCAAACTATCAAGCCACCCCTCCACTTAACACTCAGCCTCCTGCTTCTCAAAACCTACCTTTACCCCCTCCAATGATCCCTGCCTCTCCTCTATCTCCTCAGGGAATCTCCATGTCATTTTTACCTCCTCCAAAAACCCCACTGTCTTGTATATATTCACCCCTTGATACTTTTTCCCCGCCGCCTCCTACCCCCACTAACCTGCAGCTTGCTCAACCTGTAAGTCAGGAGACAACACCTTTCCCTGAGAAGAAACCTTTGGATATATCCTCCAACCTAACAACGGAACCCTCCCAAAATGATAACAAAGAATTAGTGAGCCAGTCAAATGACCATTTAGATGCTGGCCCTTACTGTAATACCAGATCAAAATGTGGTGTAAGGCCAGAGGTAGATCCCGACAGGCTGTTTCCCCTGTGGGAAGCTCCACTAGGTGGGGGGGGGGGGGGTAGGAAGATTAACTCCAGCCCAAAGATATAAACACCTATTGGTCGTAGTTGACCATCTAACCCACTGGGTTGAAGCATTCCCCACAAGAAGGGAGACAGCCAAAACTGTGGCAAAACTTCTCCTCCAAGGAATTATTCTGAGATTTGGGCTAGTAAATATTATTGATTCGGACTTTGGCCCCCATTTTACATCCACTGTTCTGCAACAAGTCATCAGGGCCCTGGGAATAAAGTGGGAGTTACAAACCCCTTGGCACCCTCAGAGTTCTGGGAGGGTCGAGAGGATGAATCAAACCTTAAAGAATATCTTAACAAAATTGGTCTTAGAAACCCAATGGAATTGGGTCAAATGTTTACCACTAGCCCTATTATGAATAAGAACCAGACGAGAACAGATCTAGGGGTCTCTCCTTACAAAATGTTGTTTGGGCTGCCTTTCTTGCTTACCCTGTACAGTACTGGGGAACATCTAGAGGGAGGGACAACAATGCAAAAATATATAGAAACAGTAACAACAACCCTAGAAGAACTAAGGAAAAAGGGCTAGCTTCCCCTAAATTCCCCACTGAACTGTAAAATACATGGTATTAACCTGGGAGACTGGGTATTGATTAAATCATGGAAAACACCCTACACTAACTGCTGGCTTTGAAGGCCCCTTCCAGGTGCTGCTTACAACAAACACCGCGGTAAAAACAAAGGAGCGGGGGTGGACTCATGCAAGTTGAGTGAAGGGCCCAGTACAACCCCCAGGTGAGGCAAGTGAATGGACCATAGCCAGTAGAAACGATAAAGACTTGAAATTGGTCCTGAGGAAAACACCAAAAGAAGTGCAACCCTGAACACAACCCCCTACAGGAAGCATCTACATTGTTATCCTTATATCCTTGAAGTGTATTAATGTTTGTTATAGTTATACTATAAGTTTAAGTTTTAGTTCAGCTAAGAATAATATCTCAGTTTCTGGTACTATTCCATAGAGCACTCTCCTTGCAACCCTAACTGGGACCAAATTGAAGACAGGGAGTCAGTACAATAAGGGTCATGGCAGAATGTCTCCAGAAGAATGGAAAACCAGAAGTGGGAGGCAAGACTGGATCGGGAACTACCTCCGGGAAAAACTCTCTGGGCACCAAGAACACCCCTGTGGTTCCAGAGGTGAGGAGGCCAGCCCATACCAGACTCCCACTCGTAGCAATGCTACTACTCATCCACTTCGGTGGAAGTGGAGGAAACACTTGTGAGAAGTGTTACTATCCCTTGTATAGAGGAGATACACTAAGTGTATTAATCAGAGTACACACAAACATGAATCCCAAATGTATCGATCACTCCCAGTTAACAACCTGTAAAAAAGATAATAAAATATATTGGCTGGCTAAAAATATTGCAAACCCAAGCCAGAGGATATCAGGAGAGCGTCCTATGAAAGAAAGTTGGGTATGTTTTGAACAAGAAAGTTAAACCAACTTAGAGGATACATTCAAAGAGAAGAAGTGCAATTGAAAAGACAAAGGGATAGAGAGGGACAAATATATGGTAAAAATCTTTTTATTGACATGGTGGAAAAGATTACAAAAAATTTAATCTGACTGATTTTTGGGTGTGTGGGGGGACACACTTAAGTGACATTTGGCCATGGGATGGTATCAGTTTAGGTCCCCTAGACATTCTAAAATGGATTACATCAAGAAAAAACACGGTAGTACCCAAAAGAAGGGAAGGAGAGTGGAAGCCTAAATTAACAATAATAGGGGAAGAGTGTTTATCAAGAAAAGGGCAAATGTATACTACAGAAGTAGGAGAAACTCCATGTAAAAGATATCAAGCAGCAAATGATACACACACCACGTGGATCCCAGAAACTCTCCATTCATATTGGTCAATAGAAAAAACTGAAAGTAGATGTGTATACAGTGAAAAAGAAAAAATGTTTGAATGCTTAGGGGATTATATCAACCTATTCTGGGCAATAGAAACCTTATTCATTCTAAAGCTATAGTTTCAAAGATCCTTACTACAAGCAATATTCTAACATTATACTTCAAAACTCTTAAAGGCTTAACTACAAGCAGAAAGTTCCTGTAAAAAGCAACATTTTTAAAACTTTAATTCAAATGCTTCTAAATCAACTTAAGGCTTTATAAAGGTTAATTGCAAACAAAGGATAGGTTCAAAGGCCTTCTTCCATGCTTTATTTTTCTCAGTCATTATTAGAATTTGTCTATATAACTGTCCCATGGTCGGTTTCCACACATATTCCAATCACAAATACACATGTTGCCTGTACGTACCTGACACAAAACACAGCTTTGTATTTCACAAGACCAAGGCCGACAAATCGGCTGAAAACCACCCTTTGGTGAGTAAGAAATGGGTAACCGATTGTCTTTAGCAGAGCAGTATCTTTATTTTTATTTGAACTATAAGCTAGAAAGTCAAGATATAAAGTTTGAGAAGAAACAGCTTAAAAACCTCTTTAGATGGTTTTCACAGCGTTTCCAACCCTAGATGTGTCTGAGACACTCCGCAATTTTGCGATATGATTTGACTGAAATTATATATTAGGGAAAGAATAGGAGGCCCAGCTTGAAGCTGCGTCCAATATTCAGGATGGTATTGAAATAAACAGGGCAGGAGATATTACTCCTTTTTGATGCCTTTATTAAGAGTGATCAGCTCAAGGTTGGGAGGCCCGACGCATCCAGAGTTTCGCCGTAGCAGCTCCCTGAAGTGACTCGGAGGAGGAGGCAAATGCAGCTTTGTCCACCAGGGGGCAGAGCTGGGGGTCCATCCTCACGAGAGCACGTGAGGGTAACCATACCCCTGGATCCCGATATTGAATCGGCGGTCTCGGGTCCTGGCTCCAAACAGCATCTTCTGAAGTTGTGGTGAGGGGCCATTAAGGTTTTCAGAGTCTCTGCTGGCTTCTGACCTCACCCCTGATGTCTAGAGACCACTTTGATCTCTAAATTCCATATTGGCTTGCTGATTTAGGGGTTTATTTGCTGCGTTTGGTGGGGGGCTTGCCCCATTGCATCTTGGCTCTAAACGTATCTGCATATCAACTCCTGGTCCCCTCCCCTCTACCGTCTGGGGGGGGGGAATGGCATCCTCCCACCTGGCGGAAAGCAGGGTGATGCTGATAAAATAGAGTGAATTCTCAACAATAGATGGCTAACGACCTGATACTTAACAGGTGTTTACAACAAGCAGCTAACAAAAGCACTCCTCTGCCAGAACTGGTTAAACTCGTAATTCTACAACTTTTGGAAAAAAACGGGTAACCCTTTTTTTGTTCATAACAGTATTAAAATTTGTAACCTTGGAAAGTGAAAAGCAAACAAGAAGCAGCTGCAGAACACCACAGAGCAGAGAGAGGGCAGCCTGCAGCAGGAGCAGGAGGGGAGGAGAGAGAGAAGCTCCGGGGGGAGCCAGAACCTTTCCCCGACCTGATCCAAAAAGCAAAAACCCCGGGAGAGCAGAAGGGGGGCGGCCAGGCCAGCCGCTTCCCCCCCCTGCCCCCCCCTTTCCCCCCCCCCCCTTCAGACAAAGTGCAGACTCGTCCCGGCCAGGCTTGTCTGAAAACTACTCCTACATCACATACCCCAGAGATTTCCCCTCATTTTCCTCTCAAAAGTAGCCTCTGATACACAAAATCGGTGAATTTTGGCAGTAAAATAGAAAAAAGCCAAGGAAACTATCCTCTCTGACAACGGAGCACGTGGCAGAAGCCATAATGTCCACAGGGAGAGCTCTGCCCTCCGTGGGTAGGGTCCACCAAGGTCCTCAGGCTCCCAACATTTCCTGTCCGAATCATCACTTAGCCTCTGCCCATCAGATGAGGGACACACCCCTTTTGTGGGCTGAGCCCAGTCGGTCTCCCTGCCCCTGCTCCCCGCTTACTCCCTGGGATGGCACACCCCCTCCCTGCTGAGTGTGGGAACCGGATGTGATGTCCCGGAAGTGACCCCATCCAATGTGGCGGTGCCCATATTGGCAGAAGACCTCGACCAAAACTAAAGTTATTACTGCACCCCACAGTGTAATCCCCAAAAATCTGAGGAAGAGTTTCATATACCAGGAGGCACAGATACCTGGCAGAGGATAACAAAGGATGCAGTCCAGTAAGGAGAGTGGGAAATTGCATCGAAGCTGAAAGTGTTTCCTGTGAGACATACTCCAGGTGCTGTGCCCAGAACACGTGGGCAACAGATAAACTTTGCAGAATTAAAAGAGATATGCTAAGCATGCCATTTGTATGGGAGGGAATCTGCATATTTCAGAGGTCTGTTACAAGCCACCTTTGCAGCAAATGTATTCACTCCTCATGATTTAAAAGAGCAGTGTACATCCTTGCTGTCTCCAACAGAGTATTCTCTTTGGGAATTGGCATGGAAACGTTTATTAAATGACCTTTTAAGAGGTTATGCAGGAACTTCAGCCACTGCCAATATAACTCTAGATCAACTCTTGGGAGAAGGAGCTCACACAGACCCACAGGGACAAGCCAGGGCACTCAATAGACAAATCCTCCAGGATGTCAAAGAAGCTGCCAAGACAGCCCTGTTACAAGTGCCTGATGGGAACAAACCAGAACTAGATTTCACAGAAATGAAACAAGAGATGGATGAGCCGTACATTATGTTTTTGGACTGTTTAAAAATGGCACTGGATGAGCAGATTCCAATAGATCGTGCCAGACAAGAGCTATTAAAATGGCTTGCAATATCTAATGCAAATCCAACCTGCAAAAAAATATTACGTTCATTGCCACAAGACCCTGAGCCCACCCTAACACAGCTAGTGAATGCTTGCAACTGCCTGGGTACCCCTGAACATGCACCAGCCATGCAGGCAGAGGTGCTAGCTAATGCCATCACAACAGCTCGGGAAAACACCCTAAAGCAGGAGGAAAAAGCTGTAGCAAAAAAGACACAAACCCTAGCAGAGGCTCTAACAGCATTTAAAGGGGCAATCAAAAACCAACAGAATCCAAGGGACACGTGCTATTCCTGCGGTCGGAGGGCCTTTTGTAAGGGAATGTCCAAGAATACGAAGGAGACCACCTCCAAAAAACAGTGGATACAGAGGTCTCTGTCAAATGCTAAGAGTTTTGCCCAGTACAGGGTTGTCCATGCCATCTGCCAGGAAACGTGCAGCCGAGCAAGGCTCAGTGGCATGCCATGACACAAGAACCACTGTACCAGAGGCCAGAGACCACCACAGGCCACCAAGTTCAGAACTGCAGCAAATGGTTGCAGGACTACGGAACACAATGTCCCCAGTTACCAGACTGGAGCTGTCTACAGCCCAGCCAGTGATGCTAACCAATGCCATTGCTCACACAGGATCTACAGGACAGCTGGAACCTGAACCACAACCACGTCAGTTCCTAATAGTGGGAGTGAACGGATCCCATGTGGAAGGTTTCCATATCATTCCAACTGTGTTATCTGTCACTTGTTCACAGGAAATTACAGTGTTACCTTTATGTACAGACCCTCCATGCTTTTTACCCAAAGGAATAACCATAGCACAAGCTTTTCTCCTACCAGATTCATGGAGCAACACATCCGTCATCGCTTGGACCAGGCACATCAGCCGCGGGCAGCCTCAACTGATCTGTGTCCTGAAGCACCTCGGGAAAGCCATCACCCTCGATGGCCTGATAGATATCGGAGCAGACGACACTCTGATATTGAAACCGAAATGGCCACAGGACTGGACCATCGTGCCTACACTGGACCAATGGGCAGGTATTTGTGGTCACTGTGAAAGCTTTCGTAGCTTGCACTCAGTCACATTTGAGGGACCCGAAGGTCGTGTTGCCACCACAAAACCATTTATAGTAGGAGATGATATAGTTCTTTGGGGAAGAGACAGTCTCTCACAATGGGGTCTGAGACTAGAAACCAATTTTCAACAAAGGCTGTTGATGGACATAATACTCTAAAACTCACATGGACATCTAATACACCTGTCCTGGGATGACGTTATGATTCTTGTATCCCCATTTGTGTGTGCTGTTTATGCTGGATATCATGTTCTATGCCTTCAAGACTGGCTCTGAAGAGTGAAAGTTTTGTTTTGGTTTCTTATCAGCCACTCCCCCACGTCTGGCGGGACACAGAGACAGGACAGTACACAGTGCTGCTTTTGCTTTTTGCCCTGCTTTTCTCTTTGCTCTCGCTCTTGCTTCTGCTTTGCTCCTGCTTTGCTCTTGCTTTTTTGCTTTTGCTCATTAGTTAGTTTAGCTAAACAGTCCAAATTTCTTCCTGGACTGTTTCTTCTTTCCTTTTTGGACCTACTCAAACCTGCTCCGGACTGGGACCTGGGAAACACCAAGAGTTTGCACCCTGTGGCCTGCAGCAGCCACCCCAGCGCCGGAGGGACTGCTCCATGGACCCCTAAATCAGATCACATCGGGGTCACCAAGATTGTTATATATAATAAATGGTAAAGCCAAATCAATAATCAATTAGAAGGGTTTTATTTCATGACCAAGATTTGGTCTCCGATAGCCACAATCAAAGGGACAGCGTCGAGCCTGGGATCGGTGCTGGGTGAACACTGATCCGAACTCTACCGCTTCGGATCCCCTCTGTTCACGAATGCTGTCTCTGCTGGGCTAGTTTTATATAGTTTTTCCCGCCTGGGGCAGAGTTTTTCCTATTCTTCTCATCACTTCACATATTCATGTAGTTTCCTTTTCTCTCTGCTGGGCTGGACAAAACCGTTTCTGGGAAGCATGAATGCCGATTGTCGAGTTACGGGAACCTGGTATTGGGATGTAGGCCCTTGACGACGCTGACTATCTTGATCATGGATACTTATTGGGTATTCATCGCTTGGGTGTCTTCTGGACTGTCCTGAGAAAGGACCCATCTCCTAATGGAGCCAGGTCTTTTCGTTTGCTACTTAGGTTTTTTCCTCTTTGCTGCCATCTGTGATTTCGCAATTTGTGAAGCAATCTCTTTCCCCAGCTGCAGCTTGTGGTTTTAAATCTTTAAGAATTTTTCGTACAAGCACAACTTATTTCATGTATATTTTACACAGGCATTAATTATTCCATAATATATATCACAGTGAGGAAACTTAGTGTGTGAGTACTTAAGGTTCTGGGGTGTCAAATAAAGGTATATTATGTAGTTGGAGAGGGCGAGGCACCAAGAACAAGAGAAGTATGAATGAACAGGCCTGAACTGTGAATAGACAGGTGATTGAATGTGAGATAGTGTCTCTCCTGCAGAGTGTGTGTGAGTGAAAAAGAGTAAGTACACCTTAGATAAGGAGCCAGATAAGAGTGCCCAGGGGCACCAAAGGGGATTGCTACAAGGAGACCTTTCTGCATAAACAGAAAGAGATTAGAAAGATATACTCAGTAAAAAAAGAGTAAAACAGAACTTTTAAAGGGCCGGTAACAGTAAGTAGTTTTATTTACCTGCCAGAAAGCTTATAGTAACTAAAAGTCACTATGGGTCAGAGCCCCAGTACACGGGGATGGTGACCAAAGAGAAGTAATAAGAAGATTCCTCCTGGAAGCCCCCTAGGTGATTTACGGGATTACTGGAATAAGTGGGAACAACTAAAAAGTTAGATCAAGTAAGGATGGTTTATTATTGTGTGGAACATTGGCCAAAAAGGAAATTACAACAGAAATCCTTAAAGTGGCCCTGGTATGGAAGTAGAGATAAGTGGTTGAGTGATTTTTTTATATCAGTAAGTGTGTAACCAAGAAAACCCTAATTCAGAAGAAGTAGAGTATATTACTTGCTGGGTCAAATTCTTAGGAGATTCTAAGGTATGCAAACTAAAAAAGGATAAAGAGCAGAAATCAGAGGAAAAAGAAAACGAGGGAGTTATTCAAAAAAGGTGGGATACCTTGGACTATGTAGCCCCACCAACTCTCCCTCCAAACTATCAAGCCACCCCTCCACTTAACACTCAGCCTCCTGCTTCTCAAAACCTACCTTTACCCCCTCCAATGATCCCTGCCTCTCCTCTATCTCCTCAGGGAATCTCCATGTCATTTTTACCTCCTCCAAAAACCCCACTGTCTTGTATATATTCACCCCTTGATACTTTTTCCCCGCCGCCTCCTACCCCCACTAACCTGCAGCTTGCTCAACCTGTAAGTCAGGAGACAACACCTTTCCCTGAGAAGAAACCTTTGGATATATCCTCCAACCTAACAACGGAACCCTCCCAAAATGATAACAAAGAATTAGTGAGCCAGTCAAATGACCATTTAGATGCTGGCCCTTACTGTAATACCAGATCAAAATGTGGTGTAAGGCCAGAGGTAGATCCCGACAGGCTGTTTCCCCTGTGGGAAGCTCCACTAGGTGGGGGGGGGGGGGGGTAGGAAGATTAACTCCAGCCCAAAGATATAAACACCTATTGGTCGTAGTTGACCATCTAACCCACTGGGTTGAAGCATTCCCCACAAGAAGGGAGACAGCCAAAACTGTGGCAAAACTTCTCCTCCAAGGAATTATTCTGAGATTTGGGCTAGTAAATATTATTGATTCGGACTTTGGCCCCCATTTTACATCCACTGTTCTGCAACAAGTCATCAGGGCCCTGGGAATAAAGTGGGAGTTACAAACCCCTTGGCACCCTCAGAGTTCTGGGAGGGTCGAGAGGATGAATCAAACCTTAAAGAATATCTTAACAAAATTGGTCTTAGAAACCCAATGGAATTGGGTCAAATGTTTACCACTAGCCCTATTATGAATAAGAACCAGACGAGAACAGATCTAGGGGTCTCTCCTTACAAAATGTTGTTTGGGCTGCCTTTCTTGCTTACCCTGTACAGTACTGGGGAACATCTAGAGGGAGGGACAACAATGCAAAAATATATAGAAACAGTAACAACAACCCTAGAAGAACTAAGGAAAAAGGGCTAGCTTCCCCTAAATTCCCCACTGAACTGTAAAATACATGGTATTAACCTGGGAGACTGGGTATTGATTAAATCATGGAAAACACCCTACACTAACTGCTGGCTTTGAAGGCCCCTTCCAGGTGCTGCTTACAACAAACACCGCGGTAAAAACAAAGGAGCGGGGGTGGACTCATGCAAGTTGAGTGAAGGGCCCAGTACAACCCCCAGGTGAGGCAAGTGAATGGACCATAGCCAGTAGAAACGATAAAGACTTGAAATTGGTCCTGAGGAAAACACCAAAAGAAGTGCAACCCTGAACACAACCCCCTACAGGAAGCATCTACATTGTTATCCTTATATCCTTGAAGTGTATTAATGTTTGTTATAGTTATACTATAAGTTTAAGTTTTAGTTCAGCTAAGAATAATATCTCAGTTTCTGGTACTATTCCATAGAGCACTCTCCTTGCAACCCTAACTGGGACCAAATTGAAGACAGGGAGTCAGTACAATAAGGGTCATGGCAGAATGTCTCCAGAAGAATGGAAAACCAGAAGTGGGAGGCAAGACTGGATCGGGAACTACCTCCGGGAAAAACTCTCTGGGCACCAAGAAAACCCCTGTGGTTCCAGAGGTGAGGAGGCCAGCCCATACCAGACTCCCACTCGTAGCAATGCTACTACTCATCCACTTCGGTGGAAGTGGAGGAAACACTTGTGAGAAGTGTTACTATCCCTTGTATAGAGGAGATACACTAAGTGTATTAATCAGAGTACACACAAACATGAATCCCAAATGTATCGATCACTCCCAGTTAACAACCTGTAAAAAAGATAATAAAATATATTGGCTGGCTAAAAATATTGCAAACCCAAGCCAGAGGATATCAGGAGAGCGTCCTATGAAAGAAAGTTGGGTATGTTTTGAACAAGAAAGTTAAACCAACTTAGAGGATACATTCAAAGAGAAAGAAGTGCAATTGAAAAGACAAAGGGATAGAGAGGGACAAATATATGGTAAAAATCTTTTTATTGACATGGTGGAAAAGATTACAAAAAAATTTAATCTGACTGATTTTTGGGTGTGTGGGGGGACACACTTAAGTGACATTTGGCCATGGGATGGTATCAGTTTAGGTCCCCTAGACATTCTAAAATGGATTACATCAAGAAAAAACACGGTAGTACCCAAAAGAAGGGAAGGAGAGTGGAAGCCTAAATTAACAATAATAGGGGAAGAGTGTTTATCAAGAAAAGGGCAAATGTATACTACAGAAGTAGGAGAAACTCCATGTAAAAGATATCAAGCAGCAAATGATACACACACCACGTGGATCCCAGAAACTCTCCATTCATATTGGTCAATAGAAAAAACTGAAAGTAGATGTGTATACAGTGAAAAAGAAAAAATGTTTGAATGCTTAGGGGATTATATCAACCTATTCTGGGCAATAGAAACCTTATTCATTCTAAAGCTATAGTTTCAAAGATCCTTACTACAAGCAATATTCTAACATTATACTTCAAAACTCTTAAAGGCTTAACTACAAGCAGAAAGTTCCTGTAAAAAGCAACATTTTTAAAACTTTAATTCAAATGCTTCTAAATCAACTTAAGGCTTTATAAAGGTTAATTGCAAACAAAGGATAGGTTCAAAGGCCTTCTTCCATGCTTTATTTTTCTCAGTCATTATTAGAATTTGTCTATATAACTGTCCCATGGTCGGTTTCCACACATATTCCAATCACAAATACACATGTTGCCTGTACGTACCTGACACAAAACACAGCTTTGTATTTCACAAGACCAAGGCCGACAAATCGGCTGAAAACCACCCTTTGGTGAGTAAGAAATGGGTAACCGATTGTCTTTAGCAGAGCAGTATCTTTATTTTTATTTGAACTATAAGCTAGAAAGTCAAGATATAAAGTTTGAGAAGAAACAGCTTAAAAACCTCTTTAGATGGTTTTCACAGCGTTTCCAACCCTAGATGTGTCTGAGACACTCCGCAATTTTGCGATATGATTTGACTGAAATTATATATTAGGGAAAGAATAGGAGGCCCAGCTTGAAGCTGCGTCCAATATTCAGGATGGTATTGAAATAAACAGGGCAGGAGATATTACTCCTTTTTGATGCCTTTATTAAGAGTGATCAGCTCAAGGTTGGGAGGCCCGACGCATCCAGAGTTTCGCCGTAGCAGCTCCCTGAAGTGACTCGGAGGAGGAGGCAAATGCAGCTTTGTCCACCAGGGGGCAGAGCTGGGGGTCCATCCTCACGAGAGCACGTGAGGGTAACCATACCCCTGGATCCCGATATTGAATCGGCGGTCTCGGGTCCTGGCTCCAAACAGCATCTTCTGAAGTTGTGGTGAGGGGCCATTAAGGTTTTCAGAGTCTCTGCTGGCTTCTGACCTCACCCCTGATGTCTAGAGACCACTTTGATCTCTAAATTCCATATTGGCTTGCTGATTTAGGGGTTTATTTGCTGCGTTTGGTGGGGGGCTTGCCCCATTGCATCTTGGCTCTAAACGTATCTGCATATCAACTCCTGGTCCCCTCCCCTCTACCGTCTGGGGGGGGGGAATGGCATCCTCCCACCTGGCGGAAAGCAGGGTGATGCTGATAAAATAGAGTGAATTCTCAACAATAGATGGCTAACGACCTGATACTTAACAGGTGTTTACAACAAGCAGCTAACAAAAGCACTCCTCTGCCAGAACTGGTTAAACTCGTAATTCTACAACTTTTGGAAAAAAACGGGTAACCCTTTTTTTGTTCATAACAGTATTAAAATTTGTAACCTTGGAAAGTGAAAAGCAAACAAGAAGCAGCTGCAGAACACCACAGAGCAGAGAGAGGGCAGCCTGCAGCAGGAGCAGGAGGGGAGGAGAGAGAGAAGCTCCGGGGGGAGCCAGAACCTTTCCCCGACCTGATCCAAAAAGCAAAAACCCCGGGAGAGCAGAAGGGGGGCGGCCAGGCCAGCCGCTTCCCCCCCTGCCCCCCCCTTTCCCCCCCCCCCTTCAGACAAAGTGCAGACTCGTCCCGGCCAGGCTTGTCTGAAAACTACTCCTACATCACATACCCCAGAGATTTCCCCTCATTTTCCTCTCAAAAGTAGCCTCTGATACACAAAATCGGTGAATTTTGGCAGTAAAATAGAAAAAAGCCAAGGAAACTATCCTCTCTGACAACGGAGCACGTGGCAGAAGCCATAATGTCCACAGGGAGAGCTCTGCCCTCCGTGGGTAGGGTCCACCAAGGTCCTCAGGCTCCCAACATTCCTGTCCGAATCATCACTTAGCCTCTGCCCATCAGATGAGGGACACACCCCTTTTGTGGGCTGAGCCCAGTCGGTCTCCCTGCCCCTGCTCCCCGCTTACTCCCTGGGATGGCACACCCCCTCCCTGCTGAGTGTGGGAACCGGATGTGATGTCCCGGAAGTGACCCCATCCAATGTGGCGGTGCCCATATTGGCAGAAGACCTCGACCAAAACTAAAGTTATTACTGCACCCCACAGTGTAATCCCCAAAAATCTGAGGAAGAGTTTCATATACCAGGAGGCACAGATACCTGGCAGAGGATAACAAAGGATGCAGTCCAGTAAGGAGAGTGGGAAATTGCATCGAAGCTGAAAGTGTTTCCTGTGAGACATACTCCAGGTGCTGTGCCCAGAACACGTGGGCAACAGATAAACTTTGCAGAATTAAAAGAGATATGCTAAGCATGCCATTTGTATGGGAGGGAATCTGCATATTTCAGAGGTCTGTTACAAGCCACCTTTGCAGCAAATGTATTCACTCCTCATGATTTAAAAGAGCAGTGTACATCCTTGCTGTCTCCAACAGAGTATTCTCTGTGGGAATTGGCATGGAAACGTTTATTAAATGACCTTTTAAGAGGTTATGCAGGAACTTCAGCCACTGCCAATATAACTCTAGATCAACTCTTGGGAGAAGGAGCTCACACAGACCCACAGGGACAAGCCAGGGCACTCAATAGACAAATCCTCCAGGATGTCAAAGAAGCTGCCAAGACAGCCCTGTTACAAGTGCCTGATGGGAACAAACCAGAACTAGATTTCACAGAAATGAAACAAGAGATGGATGAGCCGTACATTATGTTTTTGGACTGTTTAAAAATGGCACTGGATGAGCAGATTCCAATAGATCGTGCCAGACAAGAGCTATTAAAATGGCTTGCAATATCTAATGCAAATCCAACCTGCAAAAAAATATTACGTTCATTGCCACAAGACCCTGAGCCCACCCTAACACAGCTAGTGAATGCTTGCAACTGCCTGGGTACCCCTGAACATGCACCAGCCATGCAGGCAGAGGTGCTAGCTAATGCCATCACAACAGCTCGGGAAAACACCCTAAAGCAGGAGGAAAAAGCTGTAGCAAAAAAGACACAAACCCTAGCAGAGGCTCTAACAGCATTTAAAGGGGCAATCAAAAACCAACAGAATCCAAGGGACACGTGCTATTCCTGCGGTCGGAGGGCCTTTTGTAAGGGAATGTCCAAGAATACGAAGGAGACCACCTCCAAAAAACAGTGGATACAGAGGTCTCTGTCAAAATGCTAAGAGTTTTTGCCCAGTACAGGGTTGTCCATGCCATCTGCCAGGAAACGTGCAGCCGAGCAAGGCTCAGTGGCATGCCATGACACAAGAACCACTGTACCAGAGGCCAGAGACCACCACAGGCCACCAAGTTCAGAACTGCAGCAAATGGTTGCAGGACTACGGAACACAATGTCCCCAGTTACCAGACTGGAGCTGTCTACAGCCCAGCCAGTGATGCTAACCAATGCCATTGCTCACACAGGATCTACAGGACAGCTGGAACCTGAACCACAACCACGTCAGTTCCTAATAGTGGGAGTGAACGGATCCCATGTGGAAGGTTTCCATATCATTCCAACTGTGTTATCTGTCACTTGTTCACAGGAAATTACAGTGTTACCTTTATGTACAGACCCTCCATGCTTTTTACCCAAAGGAATAACCATAGCACAAGCTTTTCTCCTACCAGATTCATGGAGCAACACATCCGTCATCGCTTGGACCAGGCACATCAGCCGCGGGCAGCCTCAACTGATCTGTGTCCTGAAGCACCTCGGGAAAGCCATCACCCTCGATGGCCTGATAGATATCGGAGCAGACGACACTCTGATATTGAAACCGAAATGGCCACAGGACTGGACCATCGTGCCTACACTGGACCAATGGGCAGGTATTTGTGGTCACTGTGAAAGCTTTCGTAGCTTGCACTCAGTCACATTTGAGGGACCCGAAGGTCGTGTTGCCACCACAAAACCATTTATAGTAGGAGATGATATAGTTCTTTGGGGAAGAGACAGTCTCTCACAATGGGGTCTGAGACTAGAAACCAATTTTCAACAAAGGCTGTTGATGGACATAATACTCTAAAACTCACATGGACATCTAATACACCTGTCCTGGGATGACGTTATGATTCTTGTATCCCCATTTGTGTGTGCTGTTTATGCTGGATATCATGTTCTATGCCTTCAAGACTGGCTCTGAAGAGTGAAAGTTTTGTTTTGGTTTCTTATCAGCCACTCCCCCACGTCTGGCGGGACACAGAGACAGGACAGTACACAGTGCTGCTTTTGCTTTTTGCCCTGCTTTTCTCTTTGCTCTCGCTCTTGCTTCTGCTTTGCTCCTGCTTTGCTCTTGCTTTTTTGCTTTGCTCATTAGTTAGTTTAGCTAAACAGTCCAAATTTCTTCCTGGACTGTTTCTTCTTTCCTTTTTGGACCTACTCAAACCTGCTCCGGACTGGGACCTGGGAAACACCAAGAGTTTGCACCCTGTGGCCTGCAGCAGCCACCCCAGCGCCGGAGGGACTGCTAACAGAGCAACCACCCCAGGAAAGACATTCTGAATTTGTCATCTTTTTCAGAGCGGTGAAAGAGTGGTATCATCTGGTATTGTTCATTTTGTGTGCTGGAGGGTGCTGTGCCTGTTAAATAAACAGGTTCTTTCCACTTCTCTCCAAGGAATCCTTCCTGAGCCGGTTGGGGGGAGGGGCCATGTGGGTTTGCTTTCTGGAGGGTCCCCCTTTTGGGATTCTCTCCCAAATTTGCCCTAAACCAGGGCACTGGGTCAGCCAGTGGCCCTTACCAGAAGAGAAACTTGCTGCATTAGAGCAGTTAGTACAGGAACAGTTAAACAAAGGTCACCTAACTCCAACTACCAGCCTCTGGAACACTCCAGCTTTTGTAATCAAAAAGCCAAACAGTGGGAAATGGAGGTTATTGCAGGATCTCAGAAAAGTTAACCAAGTGATTCAAGAAATGGGTTCTTTACAAACAGCTTTACCTTCTCCTGTTATGATTCCAAAGGATTGGAAGTTAACTGTTATTCATTTAAAAGACTGTTTTTTCAATATTTCTTTGCATCCAGGTGACGCACCAAGATTTGCCTTTTCCATACCATCCATAAATCATCAGGCACCTTTAAGAAGATATCATTGGCTTACTCTCCCACATGGCATGCGCAATTCCCCCAGTATATGTCAGTGGCATGTAGCAAAAATACTTTCCTCAGTTTGTGCACAATACCCAAATTCCCTCATCTTGAATAATATGGACTATATTTTAGTAGCAGCAAAGGACCAAGCATCAATGCAGGAGACAACAGATCAGGTCATCTCAGCAGTGGAGAAAGCAGGACTCACAGTAGCGAAAGAAAAAATACAGATACTCCCCCCCTGGAAATATTTAGGATACAGGATCACAGAACAAACTGTAACTCTGCAACCACTTCAACTAAAGACAAATCCAAAAACACTGAATGAAGTGCAGCAGCTAGTAGGGACTCTGAACTGGCTTAGTCCACTACTAGGCATTTCAAATCCAGATTTAGCCCCTCTGGCAGATTTATTGAAGGGAGACACAGCTTTAAATTCACCATGAGAATTCAACAAAGAAGCTCAAAATACTTTAGATAAAGTGATGCGACCCATCCATTCACGCCAGGCTCATCGGTATAATCCTAACTTGTCTTTTTTGTTTGCAGTTTTAGGAGAGAATCCACAGCTTCACGGTCTAATAGTCCAGTGGGATCTATAGAAGAAGGACCATCTGATAATCTTAGAATGGGTTTTCCTATCTCATCAGCTGGGTAAAACTGTAACAACTTCCCCTGAAATTATTTTGCAATTGATCATCATGGCTAGATCCAGAATGTTTTCCCTTGCAGGGAAGGATTTTGCAGAAATCTTTCTGCCTGTCACATCCATCTATTTGGAATGGTTAATTCAAAATTCAGAGGTCATGCAATTTGCCTTAGAAAATTTTACAGAGAAAATATCAGTCAATTGTTCCAAACATGAGCTATTAAGTTCATCTTTAAAATTAATTCATAAGCCCTTCAGAAGTCATGCCCCCCTAGATGCAATCACATTTTATACGGATGGTTCTGGGAAGTCAAAAAAATCTGTGATTGCTTGACAAAATCCAGAGACCAAAAAATGAGAATCAGATATTGAGGAAGCAGTTGCTTCTGCACAGATTATAGAGTTAACAGCAGTCATATGGGCCTTTTCAAAATTCACATTTCCCTTTAATTTAGTAACAGATTCAATTCATATTGCAGGTGTAGTGGAGAGAGCAGAAGGGTCTCTGCTAAAAGAGATTTCCAATGACCAGCTATACGGTTTACTCAAAAAACTAATCTTCCTTCTTTCCATTCAACAGGAACCTTACTTCGTAATGCACATTCGTTCACATTCTTCATTTCCAGGTTTCTTAGCAGAAGGCAATGCCATGGCTGATTTGTAAGCCATGCCAATCCAGAATACACTTCCTAATGTTATTGAACAAGCCAGAATGAGCCATGCTTTCTATCATCAAAATGCACCTGCTCTAGTAAGAATGTTTAACATCTCTCAGAATCAGGCAAAAGCAATTGTTCAATCATGTCCAGATTGCCAAAAATTTGCTATACCAGCAATAGCAACAGGAGTTAACCCTCAAGGCTTAAATAGCCTGCAGATATGGCAAACTGATATAACTCAATATCAGTCATGTGCATGGTTCAAACATATGCATGTATCAGTAGACACATGCTCAGGGGCAATTTTTGCTTCTGCACATCAAGGAGAAAAGAGTAGAGATGTAATTAAACATTTCTTACAGGCATTTGCATCCCTAGGCATTCCTCAAGAAGTCAAAACTGACAATGGACCAGCCTACCTTTCTAATAAACTGCAGGAGTTTTTCAAAACCTGGGGTATCAAACACACCACAGGTATTCTACTTTGTTCCACAGGCCAATCTATTGTAGAAAGAGCACACAGGTCTCTGAAAATGGTCTTTGAAAGGTAACAGGGAGGGACAGAAGTGCTTTCTACAATAGAGAGGCTGAATAAATCTGTATATGTTTTTAACTTCTTAAATAATTCTTTTATGGAGCAGGTACCGTGGATTTTCAGACATTTCAGCAATACCAGTAAAGCAAAGCTCAAGGAAAGGTCACCAGTCTTCATCAAGGATCCAGAGACAGGACAGATTTTGGGACCCTATCCTCTTGTGGCTTGGGGGTGGGGGTTTGCATGCATTTCTACTAATGCAGGTCTTCGATGGGTCCCTGCAAAGAATGTCAAGCCACAGATACAGCCAATCCGGGAGCAGCAGAAGACACCAGAAGAAGAATGCACAAACAACTGAGTGACAGCTGGAAGCAGAGACTGTTTTCTAAGTTTGTACTAGTTAAAATTGTTTAAAATAGAGTTTTGCACTGAAAAAGTTCTGTAAGCTATTGTTATTGTGTCAAAAAGTTGTTAACCTACCTCTATGTTCAAATCATGTATAGCCAGAAATTTGAGGCTTGCCTGAGAAAACACTTCACCAAAATTAAGACAGAAGATTAGAACCAAATTTAAAAATTAATGGCAAAACTACAAATTGTCGACAAGTGTGAGACTTTTTCAGTTCCTGTTCCTTTCTCCTCCTTTTTAGATGTATAGAAAGGGTGAGATATAGGAGTGTGCCCCCTGTTGATGGACTGACAAAACTATCCTTTGTCCCCTCAAAAAAGAAAGAAGCCCAGAAGTTTCTCTCCTCGATTAGGTGAAAAAGCCACCTCATGGGCCTGGGGGACTTCACCTCAAACTTAAGGATAGTTAATTGGACAGAAGCCAAAAAGTCCCATCTGGGCAAGTAACTAGAAAAAGGAGTGAACAAAGAAACTAATCGCTTTTGTAAGGTGTTTTACCAGGACCAAGGACCTCCTGCATCTGGCTCAGTTTTTCTCTGTTGTTTAGCCTTTTATTAAACTTTTTTGTTTCCAACACTGCAACAGAAGCCATCCTGCTGATTTTTATGCCTCCAAGGGTAGCCGAGCTATCTTGGGTGTGTTATAGGCCTCCAAGAGCTTATTAGACCTGGTTCAAGGAGGCTAATATAACATATGTGAAGTCACTGGGAGGGTAGACCAGGAGCTGCACAATTAGAGCAATAAAACCATCCTTTTTCTTACTGCCTAAGGATGTGAAATCAGACTTGGGAGTCATGGTATATGATGATCTGTCCAGAAAGAAAAGGAGTTTATTTGGCAGAACCCAAAATTGGAACAATGAAATTTGGAACCCACAAAAGATTATCAATACTTATGGGCCGGATACCTGGGCCCAAGATGGATCCTGGGGGTACAGAACCTCAGTATATATGCTCAATCGAATCATCCATTTACAAGCAGTACTTGAAATAATGTCTGATCAAACAACTCTGACCACTGATCTCTTAAACCAGCAGCAGCAACAAACACGATCAGTAATTTACCAGATCCGATTGGCAGTGGACTACCTCCCCGCAGAGGAAGGAGAGATCTGAGGGAAATTTAATACTTCAGAATGCTGCCTAGAGATCGATGACCATAGAAATGTAATTAAAAACATTACTCAAAATATTAGAAAACTAACCTATGTTGGTAGTTAAAAATAGACTCCCTTGTTTGAAAACTTGGATTGGTGGGACAACTTGTTCACCTGGAATGGTAAATGGTGGCAGAAATTGGTCTTCTTTGTGGTGTGTGCACTAGCAAGTGTAATATTACTACCATGTGTAATTCCATGTCTAGTCCGGATAGTAGCCAGCATTGTCCAAAACAGCATCATGCTGCGAGGTAACGTAGATGGGAAAGATGGCAAAAAAGTAATGTTAATAAAAGAACAGTGATCAGAATGACAGAGATCTGCTTGAACAGTACGAGAAACGGAGAAAAGTAGAAGTTGAATTTAAAAGGTTGATGCAGGCTAGAAGCCTGATCAAATAGTTAGAGAGGGAAATTATTAAAAATAGGTTAAAAACTGTTGTAAAATAGTTGATAATTGTTAAGCATGCACTATTATTTTGGTTATTATATTTTAAAACGGGTTAAAAGGTTAGTTATAAGAAATATGGTACTCAACGTACCATATTACACCTAAGTAAAGTGCACCACCCCCCAAGCGAAACGAGCCAGCCTGGACAGAACTGTAATGGGCCAATCAAGCTCCTTAAACCTTCATGCAAATGAAGGATCCAAAAAGAAACCAATCCAAAGGGACAAAAAACAGGCTTCTGACCCACTGAAGCCGTGCCACTCCATCTGGGACATCGGGGGCATCGCTACATCACTGCTCAAGAAGACTGCGTTGCAGCATCCTCGATGGGAACACTCCTGCTCGGCCCATGGGCCCCCATGCTTTAGGCCTTTCTCTTTCTTACAATAAATGCTGAAATCACCTTAGTACCGGGAGCCTGGTCCCATTTTTAACAGCCAGTATGATTTATTTCAGTGCTTACGCATGCTACCCAAGGACATGCGCACCCCCGAAAATTCCCAAGTCTACTTTATCCCCTAACCTGTTGCATATGCATAAAAGACATATGCATATGCATATGCATTAAACTGTCTTATCAATTATATGAACCGGCGCAGTTTTTCAGTCACATAGTTGTAATGTGGTGTTTATAACTCAGATTCAGTTTTTCTGTCTGCTTCAGTCTCAAGATCAGTGGAGGGTCTCTTCTTATCTCTCTTCAGCTTGGATGTGTGGTAGCAGGCCCCTAGCCGGGTAATAATTAGCATTGACTCCATGATCCAGAAGGCATGAAAGACACTTCATTATTAGAAATCTACAGTTCTTATAGAAACAATGGTGGACCTAAGACCTGATTGGTCTCAAAGTGAAAACGTCTCACACACTATTGGTGGCTATCAATAACACACTCTAGACAACCATATCTATAAACAATGGCTACAGAAAGAGAGATAATGATTGTTTGAATTCTTTTCCTCCAAGTTTTCCTCAGCTTCTACACAGCTTCCCAGGATTTTTCTGGGAAAGTCTGTGCCCGGTGTCTGTGGCCATAGAGCTGCTGCCACATGGATGGTTGCATTCCTTTCTAAGTAGCCTTGAGTCTCCTTTGTTCTCTCTGCAGGCCTTTTTGTGAGCACACAAGTTAAAAGACTAAACAAAAAAAAAAAAAATTTAAAATCGGTTTCTATCCCGAGTTAAATTTCCAACCCCCTGTTTCATATCCCATTTCTCTGATGTCAGAGAGAACTCCTTACCAGACACACATCTGGCCTGGGTTATCTCACCAATTCATGTGAGAGGGAGAATTGCCAGAGCTATTGCACTAGCTGATGGACAGAACAGATAAGCAGTTATAGATGGATAATGAGATGATTGGCTCTCAAAATTAAAAGATAACTATTGTGTGAATATTAAGAAAAGCTTTAGTGATGTATAGTACTGTTATTGTAGTTTAGATGTCCTTTGTTCTCCCCATAGTTCTCTTTGCCCCCCCTGTATTGTGACCATCAGACAGCCTGGGGTTGTCTAGGGCAGGTAAAAAAGAAGGCATGCACATGTGTCCCTTGCATGGGGCAGTTGGGAAGGGAAAAGCTTGTTGCTTAGGGGGTGTGGCATGGCAACACCTGATCTCCAATCAAGTTACAAGAAAGCAGTTTCCACTGATAAATGGCAAAGAAGAGCTGACTGACAGACTTTGGGAAGGGCCAGGGCTGGCTGATGCAACCCCCAGGGGTATAAAAGACTGAGCATCCATCTTGAAGATGAACTGGCCACGTGGTATCCACAAGGGGCAGTTCCCAGCGCTGGAGTTTTTTCCTTATGTAGTCCTTTGTTGCATTTTTGTTAAGGTTTAATAAACCTTTTTAAATTTTCAAAGTAAGCAGTTGTTTCTCACAAGCTCTTCTGTGGTAGGGGGGAAGTCCTGCCACAGAGTCAAGTGAAAATATGTGAGAGGAACAACTCTGCAGACATCAAGGTTGGGGCAGAAGGAGTGGGAGGAGATGCTCCAGGTCCCAGAGCTGAAACCATGGTGAATCAGCTGTCCCTCTGCAGTACATGGTGAAACAGCTCTCCCCCTGCAGCACATGGAGGTTAATGGGGGTGCAGAGATCCACCTGCAGCCCATGGAAGAGACCCATGCCGGAGCAGGTGGATGCCCAAAAGAGAGCTGTGAAGCTGTGGGAAACCCGTGCTGGAGCAGGGTCCTGGCAGGTATCTGCAGACTTGTGGAGAGAGAAGCCCATGCTAGAGCAGGTTTCCTGGTAGAACTTATGAGCCTGTGGGGGACCCACACTGTAGCACCCTGTTCTTGAAGGACTGCACCCCGTGGAAAAGTGGAGAAGTGATTCATATTGGAGCAGTTCATGAAGAACTGTTGCCCACGGGATGGACTAACACTGGAGAAGTTCATGCAAGACTGTCCCCCATGAGAGAGACCCCATGCTGGAGCAGGGGACAGACTCCTCTCCCTGAGCAGCATAAGGAAAAACATGTGATGAACTGACTGTAACCTCCATCACCTGTCTCCATGCGCCAGTAGGGGAGAGAAGGTAGAGCTGGGAAGGAGGGAGGGGAAGGTGTTTTTAAGATTTATTTTACTTCTCATTATCCTGCTGTTGGAAGTTATGTAACTTTCCTAATTAATTTTTCTAATTACTGGTTTTAATTCACTTTTCCTTAATTGTTTTAATAATCATAAGTAGTGTATTAATCATGTGAAAAATGCCAGTCACTTGTTTTAAAATTTTAAAAGTTTAATAGTAATAAAATGATTATAAAAATAATAATACAAATTAGAGTTATAAGAATTTGGACAATCAGAGTTAGGACAAGAAAGAACAATAAAAAAGCAAAGAATTATGAACGTTTGGATGCTTTCCTCTTGAAAGCGTGGGTCACTAACGAAGGATTAACTCTTAAAAGCAATAGCCTGTTGCATATTCATATATCTTATACATGATTCAAAAATTCTTTTCAAACAAAGGGTGTTTTCTGGGTATTGTCAGCTTTCCCCCCTCATCTTGTAAATCAGTCATCTCGGTCCCCACCAAGTCTGGTTCTTCCCGATAAGAAGGCAATAATTCTTCTCTTGAGATCTTGGTGTCTTGTTGCTGTTATCTCTGTGCAAAGAATTTCTTGAGCTAGTTGGAAAAAGTATCTTATATCGCATAGTTTCTATTTTAATATTATGTTATAGCCCAAAACTATAAATAACACACTACTGAAAAGGATTAATACAGTATAACTTTCAAACATAACACATATAATATTCATTTTAATATTTGCAAAAAGCTAATCATATAATATGCATTTTTCTCAATAATAAGCAGTGCAATTTTCCAATTTAGCCTGCACCTAGCTAAGTTTTTTCATAGGCTATTGTTGTTAGAATTTGATTGGAAAATCACTGGGACTTTAGGTTTAGCTAAACTAACCCTGATGACCTTCAATGAACAATGACTGGGGGAGCTAAAAGCTGGACACCTGTTGTGAAAAATACCAATCACTTGTGTTAAAATTTTAGAAGTTTAATAGTAATAAAATAGTAATAAAAATTAGGACAATAAGAATTTGGACAATCAAAATTAGGACAATAAAAGACAATAAAAACCAAAGAATTACGGACATCCGGGTGTTCTGCTCTGCCACAGAACATGTTTTGCTAAGAAAGGATTAACCCTTAAAAGCAATAGCCTGGTGCATATTCATGTATCTCATGCATGATGCAAACATTCCTTTCAAACTCTGCATTTTTCTGCTTATTCTCAACTTCCCCCCTCATCTTGTTAATCAATCACCTTGGTTCCCACAAAGTTTGGCTTTTCCCAATAAGGAGGCAATACTTGTTCTCTTAAGATCTTGGTAACTAGTTGCTGTTATCTCTATGCGAAGAATTTCTTGATTATCTTATCCATTACTTGAGCTAGTTACAAAAAGTCTTCCATCACATAGTTTCTATTTTAATACTATGTTATAGACTAAAACTATATTTACCACACTACTTAAAAGGATTAATACAGAACTACAAAAAAATTAATACAACATAACTTTCCAACATTACACATATAGTATTCATTTTAATTCTTGTGAAGAGCCAATCACATAATATGCATTTTTCACACCTGGAATGTAGAATTTATAGCCCTTCAAGGACATCTCACAGAAAACAAAAAAAAAAAAAAGAAGAGACTAAAAAAGGCATTTCAGCATGACTTCTGTAAACTCCCTATCTGGGAAAAAGAAAAAGGGAGCAAAAAGACTGAAAATGTGACCAAATTAGCATGATAAGCAAGAAATTGATAACCAATAGAAGATAGAAGACTAAATAATTAAGAGAATTATGTAATTTAGAACCAATGAACATTAGTTTCTATGTTTGCTAAAAATGTATAAATAAGTGGAAAGTTTTGAAAGTCATGTCCATCTAGGTGGAGCTATCCCAGTGCACCCCAGCACTGTAATAAAGCAATGCCTACTTTCTAATACTTAAAAATAGTGTTAGAGAGTTTGATTTATACCAGCACTTCTGGCAACCATTTTTGGCGACCCAGGTGAGACTGTTTCTGAGGCTCCATAAATTCATGGGATTGAGAGGGGGGTCTAGCATGCACCCAAGGTTTTTCAGGGAGATCTTCAAATCCCCTGATCCGGTGAGTTCAGGGCAAGACTCCAGGGATTTTATTAAGGTATTACTCAGGGTATAGCAGGTATACCTATCCATAAGCAGCAGTGGAAAGTCTCTGCAGAAACTGAGCTTTATAATATATAAGGGTTATAAAAGTGGTGATATAACTGTAAAAAATCAGTGTGATATTTGGGTTATAAAAGTAATCACTAGTGATTATATAATTTGCTTTTTTCTATTTTAAAACATTAGCTGCAGCTGCTTGTACGAAGCAGAGAGACACAGAGTCCCCAGGGAGGTGCAAAGGAGAGCTGCTTTATTGCAAAAACCAGGCCTTTGTAAGCAGTTAGCCCACTATTGGTCACATTCCATTTAAGTATAACAAATATAATTCAACCAACCACCATACACCACAATGTGAACACATAATGGTTATATAACTTGCTTTTCTACCTCCAATTCAGCTGAGTCACTTTCCCATAATCCTCTTCTACTTAGCCAAAATAGCAGGCTTGAGCCATGATTTTACAAGAGTAACAAGGCCCTTATTTTATAAGGTTTCACCTATATACAACATCTCCCCCTTTCTTTGTTTTTTTTTTTTTGCAAAGGATTCATGCACCCTGATGCCAAAACAGTCTGCACCTTTAAGGCCATTATCTTATTAAGACTATTACTGATCATCTGCTGGACTCAGGATAAGATACATGGAATACAGATCGCAATCAATAAAAACCCATAAATACAACCATGCCACTGACAAAGAGACCCACAGCATAGGAAAACAAAAAAGATGATGTTCAGTGTTCCCAGGCAGTGGAAGTAAATGGCTACTGTTCCAAAGTTCATATGGCTGGAGCTCAGGGGCCATGCTGTTTAGGCAGGAGGAAGTCCATTAGCTGTAAATGCTGACTTTGACATTACTGAGTGTCTTTCTGGAAGCATGGAGCAGAGATTAACTGAAGAAGATCAGCAGGAACACAATAACATGATGGTGGGTGCAGTGGGACACAAGGCCTCTGTTGGCAGGCTTCCTCTGAAAGCCTCCAGACACAGCCATGTTCCTGGCAGTCCTACGCCTGCTCCTGCCTTGTCTATGAGGGCTGGATGGTGATTAGGTCATTTTTCCTCTCACTGGGACTCATCTACTCGGAGGCGATCAATGTTTGTCCGGACAAGCAGGTAACCACCTTATACCTTTTGGCGATGAAACAAATGCATACCTTCTCTCCTAGGTTAGTAAATCAGCTAGGCCTTGCCATTGCACACCCAGTTGTGAATCCTTACATAAAACTTTCAGAAATTGGTCCTGCCGCCCCCAAATTTCACCCCCTG
Organism: Serinus canaria; assembly: GCF_022539315.1. Lineage (NCBI taxonomy): Eukaryota > Metazoa > Chordata > Aves > Passeriformes > Fringillidae > Serinus > Serinus canaria. The sequence continues at coordinate 5,011,203 of NC_066342.1, read as the reverse complement.
GGGCCGAGGGGTCTCGAGAACAGAGATCTTCTTCTCCTTCACTGAAGACTGAGGGCACCACCACCCTCCTCACCCATCGTCTCTGTTCATGCACTCCTTCACATCACATCACTGCACTCTCTTGGCTCTGAGCCACTGCCTCCCCCTAAATGCAGTCTCTGTGTCACAGGAACAAAAAGCGTTTCTGTCCATGGATATACAAGAAAAGTCCAGCCAAAGGCCACTCCATCATCTCCTCCCACCTAGGATTCTTCTCAGCTTCTCTCAGACATCTTTCACTTCCACCAACTTGCATCATACTTGCTCATTTCCTGCTATTTCATCTCTATCTCTCTCCTCATTCAGCTCCAGGAGGAATCAGCATTTGCAAGGTTTCCATCATCCAAGAGAAGGGTTAAAAGTCTCAGGCCCTGCCTGTCCATGAACTCCCACGACTGCCCTGCTGGGCACTTTCTCACAGCACCCCCCCCTTCTCCTTCATGCCAGCCGTGCTATCAAATTACAAGGTGGCACCAGCACAGTCACGGGCTCTCTCCCTCTCTCTCTCTCCGGGGTGGGGGTGGGGGGGGGAGTGGGGGGTGGCTGCCCGAAGCCTCTCAGTGATCCTCCACCCTTCCATCTCACAGGGGCCTTCACCTCTCTTCTCTGTCCTAGGCCTGGCCTACCAGTCTACCTCCTCCAGCGGCATGGCTTCCCCTCCCCCACCCAGCTCAGAGCCGAGCAGGGGAGGTCTGTTCTCTTTCAGGAACTGGAACCAAGAGAGACCTTCCCCCGGGAGTTCTCAGCTTTTAACCCTCCTGTGTTCTCAGAGGTGTATCCATGTCCTCAGTGGCCACACCAGGTGCCAATATTCAAATCTGAGCACCTATTGCTTTGACCACAGCTTTCCAAAAAACTGACTTCCTCTCAAACCACGACAGTGGTAAAACAATAAACTCACACCGAGCAAAAATCATCAAGGTAATACATGTAATCAGTAGCACATGAGAGATAGGATGGTGATTTAGAAAGATACATCATCAATTCCCTAAATACTGTACCATCACCCAGTGTGGTATTGTCCACAAGGGTCCCAGGATGAGGGAAGAGACAAGAAAGTTGACTCCATGTATCAAAAGGCTTGAGTTATTATTTTATGATAGATAATACATTAAAACTATACTAAAAGAATAGAAGAAAGGATTTCACTAGAAGGCTAAGCTAAGAATAGAAAAGGAAGTGAATAACAAAGGCTTGTCTCTAACCGAGACAGTCTGGATAGGTGAACTGTGATTGGCCCTTAATTGGAAACAACCAGATGAGACCAATCACAGATTCCCCCTGTTGCATTCCACAGCAGCAGATAAGAATTGTTTACAGTTTGTTCCTGAGGCCTCTCAGCTTCTCAGGAGGGAAAAATCCTAAGGAAAGGATTTTTCATAAAACATGTCGGTGACAACCCAGAGTCTGCAATAGCTGGCAAGCCCTGCTTCACAATGAGGACCTGGAGAACCATTCCCAGGAAAGGTTTCCAAGTTTACCTCGAAAGGGGGGTCTCGCTGTTATAAGCCCACATCACTTAAACTTTACAGAACTTAAACTGAACAGACTTTAAGTGTAACAGAACTTCAAAGTAACACAGACCTGAACCTTAACATCACTTAAACTGTACAGAATTGAAACATAACAGAACTGAAAATTAATATCATTTAAATTAAACAAAACTCAAGTCAGAGTTGAGAGTGTTCCTTTAAAAGTTTCAAATACAACAGAATTTAACTCATCTTGACTCCATTGTTACAAGAAAGCTACTGAAAATTTGTCATGCAACAGTTAAACATCACTGAACAATATGCAGGCAAACAACTGATTTGTGACTGAAATAGCAGTAACATGGATTTACTGGAGAGATTATAAGGGTGTGGCCAATAAATTTTGATTTTATATAATTTAAATTTAAGAATAGCTCATAGTCACTGCAAACAGCATTGAAAATACCCATTCATAGTCAGGACTTTTCTGGTGTAAGAATAACTTCACCAGGGTATTTTAAAGTGCAGCTTTACTCAGAAAAATGACAACTGTGTATATCTTGGCAAATTGCACTTCAAAATCTGCTCAGTTCACAGATGGTAGGACAGCTTTTCAAGATTGCCTATACAATAGATTTGAGCTTGGACTAATAAAAGTAATGGGATATAAATATTTAGGGCTAAAACATCAAGAACCTAGTTATATAATACTGCCATGAGTTTTGCACATGTAACTTGCTTAGATCAGTGGGTGTGTAAGACTGACACTTGTATATAAACAGCTACAAAGTCATGGTTTCAGAATATTCTTATGGAGTGAGCTACTGTTTACTGCACTTTTGGTCCATTGATGTACTTACACGGTTTTGATATCAAGTCCAATTTCAATTTATATGTGGCAAGGAAGAATAACTACACTTTAATCACTAAATAGCTGTACCTATTTGAAATGCTGTTACATGTTTCTTCATGGAGAAAGATTCACAATAAAATTACCTTATTAAAGCTGTGGGATAAAAAGCAAACAAAGTGGTAAAGCTGGCACAATTCTGTCTGCTTTTGCAATGAAGATTCATGAGCTAATTCTATCTAATTCACAAATAGCTGCTGCAGATAAAGCTCAGGGTTTGCCTTCAAGTGAGCAAAGGACTGCCTGATCTATGAGTGGCATAGGCCTCCCCTAGCTAATTGCTCCATACAAGTAAATCATGCAATGTTTTGAAATCGGGCTTGAAAGTTAATTGCTGTTCTGTTAATATCCACCCAAAATATTTCCAAGGAGGGATGTCCAGAATTTTCTAAGGGGGCACCATATCTTACAAATATGAATCTTTCTGTCCACAAACTAAAAATTATCCACATAGGGATAAATTGTGCTCTGAGGGTACTTGTCGGAACTCAGGAAATCCCTTTGGGAGTCCGGAGTTGCCGGGACCCCTGCCAGGGGGCTCAGAGACCCTGGCACACAGCCCAGAACACCAGTGGGTTCGATTATGACCCATGGAACAAATTGCCTGCTTTGTATGAAGACCTAAAAGCCACAGCAGTTTAAATAGTGTAATAATAAAGTTATCACTGGGTGTAAATGCTGGTTTTGGGATTTTTAGTATAGGGGTTTTTGTGGACAAGATGGAGGGTTTTGGGCGTATCTAGCCTTTCTTCTTCTTCTCCTTCTCTACCTCCATCTTCAGTGGTGATGTTGGCACTTTCAGATTGGTTTAGAGTAGAAACTCACTGTCTAAGATAGGTGATAGGTATTGGAAAATAATTGTAAACATGTTACACGTAGTTTTTAGTATATAAAGATAACACTGCCCTGGGGGCAGGCAGAGTGCCTCTGACTGTCCTGCTGAGCAGACCTTGGCTGGGCAGGAGGAAAAATTTTATAGATAAGATATAATAAAAATTACGAGACCGAAAACTGAAGAGCTTCGACTCATCCTTTGAACACGTGGGCTGAAGCAGAGACTTTTAACACATCTCAGGGTCGCAAAGCCCTGCAATCCCCCGAGAGGTACTGACTTGCAAATACTTTTCCTGGTATACAAGTTTCTAATTTTTGTGGTAGCAGCTAACGTCATTATAACTTAGCAAAGAATTGGTATTAATTCAGTGTAATCAGAATTTTAAATCACAATTCCTGAAAAGGGAGTATACATCCCACATCATGGCAAGTTCTACCAATCATGCAATATATCAGCATTTCTGTTGAAGAATTTAGACCTTGCTATGCTACCAGTATGCGGGAAGACACTACATTCACACAGACAGCCTGGAATCTCTCTAATAAACAGTCCTGGCAAAATACACAGCTCATTGAAAATGCAAGGTTAGTTTTGACAGAGTTCCAGTAATGATGTCACAAATATCGCAAGGATACCCCTCTGCATTTTGGGGTTTGAGTACACAACATCACCTGTTAACTGAACGACAAACTCTCCCATATCAATCTCCGCAAGTGTCTGATGTCCATGTTTCAATGCATCCTCTTGGCATTCTGACAGCAATATGCCGTAGCATCAGCATTCAGTGTAGGCTATTGACACACGGAATAGAGACTCCACAACCAACGAGTTTGTGAAGTAGGTATGTTTATTCAGTGCCGGACACATGGGGGGGATGGCTCCATCACAAACATGCACACCAAACAGAGCAGACAGTGTTTATAGACACTTAAGATCATACATTAATGCAGCTCCGGGGTTTTCGGTGTCTCCCCAAAAATGGCTGCTGTGGGTGTCCCAGACAGCGAAGTCCAGTTAAGCACAACCTGTCCGGGCCCCTCAGGCAGGCTCCAGAGCTGCAGGCAATCTTAGCAAGCTCAGCTCTTAAGTGAGATCAGCTCTTTAGTGATTCTGAGCTCATTAGTGATTTTTAGCTCTTTGCTTGCTAAGTGCCTCAGCAGCAGATGCAGGGAGAGAGAGGACAAGCGCTGTATGAGGTTCCACAGAGATGTCTTTATTTGTAGCTTCTGCATAGGGTCTCACTGACAGCTCCTCTCCCGAACTGGGCAGAAGTAGAGGTTTATATAGGGTACAGGAGTTTTGGGAAACAGTCCAATAGTAAGGGTCGAAGCGAAAGTGACCTATGGCCTTACAGAGAGATAACAAGGGTCCCAAGGTGGAAGAGTGGCTTCTTAGGTCCAGTCATCATGACTAGGCATTTCTTATCTTAGGCAACTGACTGCCAGGGAGGCCTTGCAGGCCCTGTGCCTGCTACAATACATATTTACGAAAGTTTCAACATTGCCTATACATATTCATGACCTATCCTTGCCTACTCTCGCTTGGTATGTTAATCAGCCTTTCATTATTCTGTGCTTGCGCACTGTCTTCTGATGGTCTCGGGCAGGGGTCACTGGATGAAGTAAGTAGTCATCCCCATGGTGTCCTCTGGATGAACCTTGTCCTTGTGGAGGCTCTCTTGGTGTCTGGTCGTCCTTCAAGGCCTCTGGCCATAGTCCAAACTAAAGATCCAGTTTTTACTGGTTTTTAGAGCACTAGTTCCTGCTTTATCAGTCTAAAACTATAGGTGAAATCCTGTTGTCACAGAGCAAAGGATTATCTGTTCTTAACACACTTGATTACATAGCAAACTACTGTCTCATAAGCTTAGTTATAAGTTTCCTATATCACTATGAATCCATCATGAGCCATGCTTTATGGTTCTGGGTTCAGGAGGGTAGGCCGAGCCAGGGTAGATATCAAAGGCTAACAATTCTCAGGGCCAGCAGGTATGCCAAGAGCTGGTGGTTCAGCCAGGGACTCCAGAGGGGGCAGGGGACCCATGGGGTCCAAGGAGGCGACTGTGCCCGGGGGACCAACTGAGGCTGAGGGGGCTGCCACTAGCAGAGCAGCTGCAGGGGGGGCAGCTAGCGAGGGAGCTGCTGTGGGGGGAACTGGCAGCTGAGAAGCCAATTGCGTGGGAGGCACTCTGCAGAGGAGCCTGTAGAGCGGCAGCAGTGGAGGAGCGGCCTGCTCCAGGGGGAGCCTCTCACTCCCAGGGGGAGCTCTGGGGGGGCTTCATTAATGCCCATAATATCATGCACTAAATTGAGGATTGATCCGTTCACTGGATCCATTCTGTGGATCCGTTCCCTGGATCTGTGCCCGGGATCCATTCCCGGGTTCCTTATCAGTATATTTTCTAGCACTCCCTGATGCAGCTGCACACAGGAGTTTTTAACATCAAGGCTTCTCTCATTTAGGAAAGAGTTACAGGGCTCTTTAACTCATAATTAAAGTTGCTCCAATGTGGAGAATGTGCTGCTATATCTTTAAGCTGCACCGAAGCTACTGGGACTCCTCCCCAGTTCCAGGATATTCACAGTCACGTGGTTCTTCATCCAGCAAACACCACTGACCTAACCTTAAAGGCATTTTGCTCTCTGTCGGACTGTGGTTCACAAAGAAAGTCCTCTGTTGTTGTAGCAGGGTCTGAACTCTGCTTTCTGCTTGCAGTCTGAGGGTTTTAAGGGTCTGCCTTGCTGAATTGTGGTCCATCTCTTCATTGCAATCTGGTATACCGGTGTTCTGGGTCCATGGGCTTTGTTTTCGGCCACAGTTCTCCTCCTCACTGTAATCTTATCTCTCATCGTTCAGGCACCAGTTGTACGAGGCAGAGTTATTAGCTGCACTCTATTACATTGGAGGTCCTTGGGCAAGGCAACAACTTTTAATGTAGGTGCAGGGAACTTTGGGTGGGCTGAGTCTCCAGAGCCCAAGGGAGCATGTCAGCAGGCAGAGAAGGTCAGGCCTGGACTCCCTTCCCAATCTAGACATCACTGAACTCTCTGGATTTATTCCCATTGTCCTGTTAGAGGGCTATTCCATATTTCTGGTATTTGGCATCCCCAAGGGGTATTAGTGCAATCTGTCAGCTGATTGATATTTTCTGAAGTTATTTCAAGATCGGGTTTTGAAATATTGCAATTCTCAACAGTATTTTTCTTATGTGTCCATCACAAGGAATATTCCTCTACTATCCCTGTCCAATTGGCATGGGTACTGTTTCCTTCCTTATGTGTTCCCACATTTTTCTCAAATTGTGAACTAAGACTCCCCATGAGTCCCAGATTGCAAGGAAAGATGTATTCTATTTTCCATCTGTATGGTAGTTGTCTTCTGTTAAGTGGGCAGTTTTCCTTATCTCTTCCACAACCACTCCTCCCTCCGGGGGTACATCTGCTGATAATAGGCTATTGAATGTCACTGCATGACTGATAAGAACTATAACATCCCATTGTGAGATGCTCCCCCCAGAGGGAAGAGCCAAGCATTCTACCCAGATATAATCTGGAGATTCTGGAATACCAGCACAGCTTCTCCACTGGATTTCCCAGAGGAACAGCAGCTGTCTCTTCTTCCACTGGATCTTCAGAGAAAGACTACACCCTTTTCTACAGGATTCCTGCTCCAACAGAACCACACCTGACACTCCAGGACGACTGCAGCCACATTTCCAATTGGACTGCTACCAACACCCTGATCAACACTGTGTCAGGTTGTATTCCGACTCTGTCAGTGTTGTTTTCGTTTACTGCATTGTTTATTTTATGCTTTTATTTTCTTCCCTAATAAAGAACTATTATTTCCTGCTCCCATATTTTTTGTCTGAGATCCCCTTAATTTCAAATTTATAGCAATTTGCGGGGGGGGGGGGGGGGTGTTTACATTCTCCATTTCAGGGGAGGCTCCTGCCTTCCTTAGCAGGCACCTGTCTTTCCAAACCAGGACACCATGGAACTGGATTTTCTGCTGAGGTTGGTATTGATAAGCAAGCTGTTACAGAAACTCTAAGCAAAAAAAACCCAAAAAAACCAACAAAACCAAACCAAAACAAAACCAAAAAAAAAAACCCAACAAATTCCCCCCACAAGAAATTAAGAAATTAAATAGAAAACTTCACAGTGTTAGTTACTTTTGTTTCCTTCATATTTTCATGCGTAAAAGATTATCCACCACTTCACTATATATGATTGCTGGTTTTACCTGTGTATGATGAACTCAGTGCTTGATTCCTTCTTTCCTTCTACCTTGAGTGCAGTGTAGGTTACTAGGAGGACTTGTTATGGTCTCCTGGATTGGTCCAAAATTCTAGGTTCTGATCCACACTGTGTCTCCTGGTTGGAAAGTATGTACATCCATAACTATGAAACATGTGCTGCAATCAAGCAGGCTAAATTAGTAAAGCCTCTGTGGTATATTGGACAATGGTGAAAATACAAATATGGGGAGGCCTGGCAGATTGATTACATCAGACTCTCACAAAGCCACCAAGGCAAGCACTACATGTTTACAGTGGTGGAAGCAATCACTGGATGTCTGTGCCTCACACCAGTATCCAGAACACCATCTTAGGCCTTGAAAAGACATGGCTTCCCAGAAAGAATCTGGACCACACATTTGCCATTAAGAGAATCAAGAGTACAAGGGACCTGGGAGTATTAACGTGTCCTAGGTTGATAAGGAAGGGAGTTTTTAGGGAGGTTGTGGTCAAACCAATCAGTGCTTAGATTTGAATATTGGCACCTGGTGTGGCCACTGGAGACATGGATATGCCTCTGAGAACACAGGGGGTTAAACTCTCTCTTGGTTCTGCAGCTGCAGGCTGGGTGGGGGAGGGGAAGCAGGATGGAAGGGTGGAAGACCACTGAGAGGCATCGGGCAGCCCCCCCACCCCCCCCACCCCCCGGGGGGGGAGAGAAAGAGAGAGAGAGAGAGAGAGAGAGAGAGAGAGAGAGAGAGAGAGAGAGAGAGAGAGAGAGAGAGAGAGAGAGAGAGAGAGAGAGAGAGAGCCTGTGCCTGTGCTTGTGCCGCCTTGAAATTTGATATCTTGGGCTGGCAGCAAAGCCGAAGGAAAAGGGGAGGGTGCAGCAAGAAGCATAGGAGTTCTGGGCGGGCAGAGCTGGAGATTTTAACCCTTTTCTTGGACAATGAAAACTTTGCAGAACATTAACCCTCCTAGAAGAGAGACAGACATGAAAAAGAAGGAAATGGGCAAGTGTAGTGAAGGTCTGAGCAAGTGAAGGATGTCAGAAGAAGATGAGGAAGAATCCTAGGTGGGAGGAGATGATGGAGTGGCCTTTAGCTGGACTTTTCTTGCATAGCCATAGACGGAACCGATTTTCTATAACACAGAGACTGCATTTAGGGGGAAGCAATGGCTTGAGCTAATAGAGTAACCTGCTGCAGTGGTGCTAAGTGCAGGAGTGGAGAGAACAGAGAAAGATGAGGAGGGTGTGGTTGTGCCCTCTGTCTTCAGTGAAGAAGATCTCTGTTCTCAAGACCCCTCAGCCCCGGGGGGTGAATTTGGGCGGGACTGGTGTCCTGAAAGCGAGAGACTGTTGCTTTTTTGGAACTGGGAAAAGCATCCTTAAAGGGAAACCCTAGAAGCAATTCTGGTCCATGTGCAGTGGTGAGAGCACTGGACATGGAAAGAAGAAGTCACGAGGGCAAATGTTCTCCAGGTGGTGCCATGTGTGACATGGAAACACAAGAGGTCTCAACTGTGTTTCTTGGGGAAGCCTATGGTACAAGAGGGACTCCTCTCTTGATGAACTGAGATTTGATTATCTGAGGGTTGGTGATGAACTGAGAGTTGATTATCTGAGGGGTAGTAACTTGACTGACAATCTAAAGTTTTGCCTCACTGTGCTTGGGTGGAAAACTAGGTGGGGGGAGGAGGAATGTTTCAGAAGGTTTTCATTTTGTACTTTGTGTGTGTTCCTTTTTACATATTGTAAGTTAAGAAAGTTTTTTACTTTATTCCTAAGCTGGAGCCTGCTTTGCTCTATTTCTGGTCACGTCTTACATCAGCCACCAGGGAGAATATATTTTCATGGGGGCACTGGCATTGTGCCAGTGTCAAACCATGACATAAAGTTATGTCCCTTGTGGAAGGAGTTACCACTAGGAACTATTGGAATAATTACCAATATATCCAGATGGGACTTGTCCGGGCTTGACTAGCCTCTGCTGCTTGACCGAAAGGTGGCAACTGCGGTGTTTTCACCTCAGAGACACCTCTGGCTATGCTGGATGCTGCAGCTGGGCACTAGAGACAAGTCCAGACATGCAGAGCTCCGGTTTACCTCTATGCAGATGCTTTAAGGCGAGGTGAAGGAAAAGGAGATGGGTCCTGTTAGAGGGTTTTGATTCAGAGTTTTATTCTGATCCGCAAGCTTCTGAATCCCATAACAGCTCTAACAGAACCTCGGGAACCGCGTGGTTGCTGGCTCTTTTAACCTCAGGGAGAGGGGGAGGGAAGGGGTAGGGATCCCACCAACCAGGTGCAGGGTGTGCAGGTCTCAGGTGAAAGGGACACCTGGCTGGGCCAATGGCCCCCCAGGGATGCAAGGCATCTTTTGAACTCTGCCAATCACTCAACACCCTTCTGGATTGCCAGGGTTGATAGACAGCACTTAGCAGGGGTCAGGGTGGGGAGAAAGGAGAGGTGATTGGTACCTGGGAAAGGACCTGGATACCTGAGACAAACTATGACATCACACCGCAACAAGGAACTCAACTATGGGGAAAAGTTAAACATGATGAAACTTGGAAATATGTATAGTATGAGAACTATAGTGGGATGGATTTTAGAATCCTTTTTTACTCCTCAGATATCTACCTTTGGGAACAGACTGGCCATTCACAATGGAAACTTTAGCAAATGCAACTCAATTGGGTTTTACTGAAATAAATGAACAGTTGCAAGCTATGACTAAAATGGCTTTACAAAACAGATTGACTTTAGACCTCTTGCTGGTTCATGAACATGGAGTATGTGGTCACTCAAATTTAAACAATACATACTTGTTGTGAGCACATCCCAAATGTGACTGCTAAATTGGATGATTAGATGGAGAGGATAAAATTGGTTGCCGTATCTAGCAGAGGATTAAGAGTGGGATTAGAAAGTAACTGGTTGAATAGAATATTTAAAGGACTTGGATTTTCTCTGACTGGTTGGATGGCCTAATTTCTGCAAAGTATAATTGTGATCATAGTAATAATTGTGATTATGATCCTTGCTTTAAGGTGCATAAAAACCGTGATTGATAATGCAACACGAGGAACTTCTATGATGTTAGTAAAAAAGAATAGTGAGGCTTATGAAGGCTTAAAAGACAAGCTTCACAAGCCTCAAAGGGGGGGGAATGTTGCTAGGTGAAAAATTGTTTGCGCCTGGTAGGTTAAATACAATGCTTGTTATTGAAAAACCACTGGCCTATGGAACAGCACATCGCTTATTCTGTCGGGAAGAAGAACTGGAGTGCAGCTAATAACTGAACTGAAAGGAGATATTAATGAACTTTCTTCCTGCAAACAAAGAGGAAGGTAAGAAGGTGCAGGTAATACACTCCCCAGGGTGTATCAGTAATAACTGGTAACATTACTGATTGACTTATCATGTGTTTTAGGGCACCATAGGGCAGTGGATGAGTTTCTGTGATTGGCTAATGTTTTCGTATCCCCATGGATTTTGACACTTTCTTTTATTCATGTGGACTCTTCTGCACTGAGTGGGTCGTGGGTACGATGACTGTTTCTGGGTCCCGGTGAGGCAGCTGTAGGGGATGGAGGGATTAGAACAAACTGGAGACAGATGTAGGAATGTGCCCCCTGTTGACAGAGTGACCAGATTATCCTTTGTCTCCTAAAAAAGGAAAAAAGCCCAGGAGTTTCTCTCCTCAATTTGGTAAAAAGACACCTCATAGGACCTTTGGGACTTCACCTCAAACCTAGGGCTACCAAATTGGACAGAGGCCAAAAGGTCCTGACTAAGTAATTCACTAGAAAAAGAAGAACAAAGGAAATAATCGCTTTTGTGGGGTGTTTTAGCAGGAGCAAGAACCTCTTACCCCTGGCGGCTCAGTCTTTCTCTGTAAGAGCCTTGTTATTTGCCTTTTATTAAAACTTTTCTGTTTCCAACACTACCTCAGAAGCCCTCCTGCTAATTTTATGCCATCTGAGGTAGCTGGGCTATCTCAGGTGTGATAGGTTCTCTGAGAGCTCATAAGACCTGTCTCGAGGAGAAAACCCATCAGACAGAGTTGCTTGGGTTGAAAATAGCAGTTATTTTTTGGCCCTTTTCATGCTCTGGAAATTCTTCTACCTGGATATAAAGAGAAGGGGGTTAGGGGACTGCAGGTAAGGTAGACAGGTGGCAGCTAGTGGTAGCTGTGAGAGGCAGCTGGTTGTGCTGCGCAGGGCAGCGGTGGTGGTGAGGTGTGGTGCTGTGTGTGCATGCGCCTGAATTGTGGACGTGTGCCTGGGTGCAAGTTGGTAAATGTGAAGGGGATGGGGATGTTGGCGTGTGGTTTATTGTTAATTTGGCTTTTTACCTGATGGTAAGGGGAATGGAACATATGTCTTTTGTGCATGATCTGGGAGGTAACACAGAGATGGATCAGGTAGAGAATGAGGTGGTATCTTGCTCTCTGTTGTCTTCCCCTTGCATTTCCTTGGGTTTCTATGAAGTACTTGTTTTCCTTGCAGTCTTCTGTAGCACTTTGTTCCTTCAATTTAGAGTGTGTGGCGGTAGTTCAGCTGGGCTTTAATGAAACTTCCACCTGAGCAGTTGAATGGGAGTGATGGTCATGCAGTTTTTCATACACATGTGTGTGTCTCTGGGGAAAAAGGGGAAAAGACAGGTCACAGGGGAAAAGCTTACCTTTAGCAAAGGTTTATATTTAGAAAACGTGTAGATTGTGACTTACAGGGGTGTCCTGGTTTGGAATGGGAAGAAATTCAGGAAAGTGATGCAAAGCTTTTTGTGTAACTGATAGTCTGTAGAACTACGGAGAAGCTGGACACGTCTCTGTGAAACACACATGTTAAAGACGAAAAACTCTGTGAACTCTCTCTTTCCTTTCTGGTCAGTGGGGAGGTTGCGAGCCTCAGTCCCGGTCGCCGGTTCTGGCCCCCGTCTCAGCCAGGCCGTGCCTGGAGGTCCTGCCATGGGCCAGGCCCCTTTCCCCCTCCCTGGCCCGCTTGCTGGCACCCCCATCGTCTCTGGTCTGACCAGGCCAGGCCCCAGCAGCTGCCAGGCAGGAAGGCGGGGAGGCTGCAGAGCCCGGGCCGGAGCAGGGCTGACCACGGCTGCAAAGATCTTATCATCAAATCCCCTCCCCCCAGCACGGCTGAGACCAAAGACCTCTGCAGACTGTGCAGAAAAGCAAAGACCAACCATGAGGATGATCCTGACACAGCCCAGCCACTGCTCCCCACCACAAGTTAGGTCAGGAAGGCCTCAGGCATGATCTTAACCCTTTCATTGCTTCAATCTTCCCTCGAGTGAGAGCAAAGAACAAGATGCAAGTATGTAAAGGAACACTTGAAGACATCGAGGTCAGTGAGGAAGAAGTTAAGTCTTAGGAGGGAGGAGGAGAGGCCTTGTTTTTAGAGCTGAAATCCTCTTGTAAGCTATAGAGAAAAGACTCTTTTTCCTTATAACACATGAAACTATGAAGAGATTAAAGTGTTCAAATTGATATCGAGCAAAAGCCTCCATGCTAAGTGTGTAAAACGTGTATTTTATGATTGGCTTTTTGCAAATATTAAAATGAGTATTATATGTGTTGTGTTAGAAAGTAATGCTGTATTAATTCTCTTAAGTAGTGTGTTAAATATAGTTTTAGGTTATAAAAAAATGTTAAAATAGAAACTATGCGGTTATGAATAAAAAAAGGGTAACCCATTTTTTTAAAGGTTGCGGAATTACAAGTTGAGCCAGTTCTGGCAGAGAAGAGTTCTTTGTTAGCTTCATGTTGTAATCACCTGTTGAGTTGGTCGTTAACTCCCTATTGTTGAGAATTCCTCTTTTTGTCAGTACCACCCTGCCTGTGGCCAGGTGGATGGCCCTTCTGGGGCAGTGAAATGGGGGGACATCGGCGGGGGGTGTGTGTGTGGGGGGGATGGCACACAAATGACCTCGGAGCCAGCATGCAACGGGAGAACCCCCCACCAAACTTAGCAAATAAACCCCTAAAAACAATGAGCCAACACAGAATTAAGAGATCAAAGTGATATCTGGACGTGAGGAACAAAGTCCAGAGCCTGTAGAAACACTGAGACCCTTTTTTGCCCCTCCCCCTAGCCAAGGAGGACCTTGGCTAGAGCCAGGACCCTGAAGGTCAAACCGAAAAAGTTTACAAGGGGTATCCCTGGTGCTCTTGTGAGGACAGAACCCCCAGCTCTGCCTACTAGTGGACAAAGCTGCACTTTCCTCCTCCTCCAAGCCACTCCTGGGACCAGCGGCGGTGTGACCGCGGATCCATTGGGCCTTCCCACCTGAGCTGATCACTTCTAATAAAGGCATTAAAAAGGAGAAAGATCTCCTGCCCTATTTATTTCATATGCTATGTAAAACACTTTTTTAAAGAAAGGACTGGCAGCGAGATAGCAGCCACAGGACACCTAAATCTTTCAGAGAGAGAGAATTTATTGCCCTCATATCAGAAGAAACTTCCTGCCTCGAAGGCGCTGTTAGGATTCAGAGGAAGAAGTTGACACTGACCAGACAGAATCCTGTATTTGAATGGAATTTATGCATCATGTATGAAGTGTATGAATATGCAACAGGCTATTGTTTTTAAGGGTTAATCCTTTGTTAACGGGTGTCCTTTTTCGGGCTTATGCTGCCCAGAAAAGGTACCCAGACATCTGTAACTCTTTGTTTTTATTGTCTCGTATTGTCCTAATCTCAATTGTTCAAATTTTTGTTACTCTAATTATATTCCTATTTTTATAACCATTTTATTACTATTAAACTTTTAAAATTTTAAAAACAAGTGATTGGCATTTTTCACAGTTCTTACTACCTTTTTTCCCTTTCTAGTTACTTTTAATAAAATTTACTTTACACCCTCTTAAAGTTTTGAGCCTGCTTTGCTTTTCTGCTAATCCTATCTCACAGCAGGAAGAAATCCCAAAATTAGAGAAATCTTAAATTAGCAAACCAAGACCACTACACAAAATTGGCATTTCCGCCCGGTTTCGCACTGAAACCGCCACAAGGGGGAATGCGATTTATGAACACACCTTTCATAGGCAGTTTTTTGGACATCAGCAACACCTGAATGGTAGTCGGTCTCAGACAAGTTTTGTCAGTCTCTTCACAGCATTCTGGATCCAGGCCCCTGGCAAGCAACAAACTTCACTAGCTAATAGGTCATGTTGGCAGATGGGTGTCTCTGCCCTGTAGAAGCGATTTCCCACTACAGCACTCACTGCATTCTCCTGGTGGTTGCCAAACTAGTATGGTTTTGTGAGTGGTATAACATGCTCTTGTTGCGGTGTGAAGCAATATCCTGTCCCTCAGGTGTACCAACTTCTTCCTTCCCCTCCCCCTTGCCCTCTTCCTACCTGCTGTCTGTCAAGGTCCACATTCCAGTAAGGGTGTTGTGTGATTGGCAGAAGTTCAAAAGATGCTTCTCAGACCTGGGGTCATTGGCCTGTCCAGGTGTCATTGTCCCCTGAGACCCTCCCCCTCCCACCTGGTTGGTGGCTCACCTATCCTTTCCCTCCCTCTCCCTGTGGGCTTAAAAGACACTGAAACCATGTGGTCAGTATTCTGTTGGAGCTGTTACCAAGATTCAGAGCTCTGTGACCCTGGAATAAACTCTGGATTTAACCTTCCAGCGGAATCCGCTCTCTTTCCTCTTCACCATCGCCTGAACCTTCTCCACTAGAGGCAAACTCAGTTTCTAACATGTCTGGACTTATTCCGAGTGCCTAACTGCAACTTCTAGCCAGCCAAAGGTGTCTCTGAGGTGAAACACCACAGCTGCTGCTTTTGGTCCAGAGCACTAGGGCCGGACGAGCCCAGGCACGTTCCACCCAGCAATACTGGGATTTTATTCTATATGCTCTAACCTAGCAAGACGTACTGAAAAATACCTGGGTGTTATACAGTGAGAAGGTCTAGTGATTTCATTTTAACAACACTGAATGAATGAGAGGCTTGCAACACTCAGATATCTCCATTCAACCAATGCTGCTGAAGTCATGGTAATTAAGTAGAAATACTACTTTACATAATGGTGAATGTGATTTGTTGAAAAGTAACAGAAGGTTAGCACATAATTCCTAGGAAGCAGTAGATATTTTATATTTTCGATTGCATACTTATGTTGTTGTTCACACTTAGTCTTGCTAGATTCAAAGTTTGGGGGGGGTTGGTGGTGGTTTGGGTTTCTTTATTGCTGTATATGATTATCATGCTGAAACAAAGTAGAAATTTTCCAAGTTCCAGGGTAGAAATCTATTTTAATTTAAGGTAAATGTACATCTTTTAGTTAAGCTTTGAATTTGAAACCTTAGCTATTTAGTCTGACTGCCTGTTCTTGCAAATGGCTAAGCTCAGAGAAACTGTTTCAGTGAAAGACAGAGATAAAGGAGAGACAAATCAACTTAGCTTAAGAACTCTTTCTGATAACAAAAAACTAGCGCTAGTCTGTAAAATGAATACGTATAACCTATTGTGAAATTTTATGCATATGTATATAGAGAGAGAGATAAAAAGAGACCTGAAGATCCCAGAGGTACGCATGCCTTTTAAGGAGAGTAATCCCCGCATGCGTCGAATGCTGCAATAAACATACCAGCTTTACAACTTTCACAAAGTTGTAGAATTTTTTATTTTCTCGGCAAAACACTGTTCAAAATATCTTTCAAATCTAAGCCCAGGAGAGAGTGAAGTATTCAATGCCATTTAACACTTGAACAAAAGAGGAAAAAAACCCCAAACAACCTGAGAACCAAAACAAACTAATAAACTGAAACTGGTATTTCACTTTGTGAGAAACAACTGCTCACTTTGAAAATTTAAAAAGGTTTATTAAACCGTAACAAAAATACAACAAAAGGACTACATAAAGAAAAATTCACAGTGCTGGAAACTGCCCTACTGGATAACATGTGGCTGGTTCATCTTCAAGATGGATGCTCAGTCTTTTATACCCCTGGGGGTTGCATCAGCCAGCCCTGGCCCCTCCCAAAGTCTGTCAGTCAGCTCTTCTTTGCCATTTATCAGTGGAAACTGCTTTCTTGTAACTTGATTGGAGATCAGGTGTTGCCATGCCACACCCCCTAAGCAACAAGCTTTTCCCTTCCCAACTGCCCCAGGTAAGGCACACATGTGCACGCCTTCTTTTTACCTGTACTAGACAACCCAGACTGTCTGATGGTCACAATATAGAGGGGGGGAAAAGGGAACTATGGGGAGAACAGAGGACATCTAAACTACAATAACAGTACTATACATCACTAAAGCTTTTCTTAATATTCACACAATAGTTATCTTTTAATTTTGAGAGCCAATCATCTCATTATCCATCTATGACAATCTCTGCTTCAGAACTTGCTGAAAAGTCTTACTCTGAGCAATTAATATTTATACAAGTGCAAAAATCGCAAGCTGTAGAACTTCTTTGCTTGGCAAGTGATGATAGTTGTATAAAATGCAGTGCTGAATATATGATGTAATGCTATTTAGTAATCATAGAAAGATGAAATGTAGATGTGTCTTGGGGGGATTTTATGATGATAGTCTTTTCCCTGATCATCTGTTATATGTCCAAAAAATGGTTACTGCACTATCCTAGGGTGATTTTATGTGGCTGAATTGTATTCCCATTTGTCTGTTTAGCCCAGAAATAAGTTTTGCACCTTTAAGATGAGTTCTGAGATCAAAGGTGGGGAGAGAAGAAGCACACAGTTTATTTTCAGAAACTGCACTCACTCCTCCACATTCCTGATCCTGGACTGTGTTGTCTGTGGGTAGACAGACAGCAGGACAGAGCTCTCCTTTGCTTTTTAATTAGTTTTTAGCTAGCTGAGGCAGAGAAATTCCCTGGACTGTAGATTTTCTTTTTCTTAGAACTGTTTAAACTTGCTGTTGACTGAAAACCCAGAAGAGCACAGGCAGCTTGCACCTTTGGCCCACCGGGCCTGGCCTGGGCAGCAGCATTTACAGCGCCGGAAGGACTGATGAGAGACTGAGTGAGCCAAGCTACAGTCCATGATGGGGGCTTTCTAAGTTTGTCATCTCTTCAGAGTGGCTAGAGGTTTTATTATTTAATATTGTCCATTTTTTGTGCTGGTCAATGCTTTGCCTGTTTAATAAACAGGTTTTTTTCCACTTTTTATCCAAGGAAATCTTTTCCCCAACCAGTTGGGGAGAGGCAACTTGAATTTGCTTTCTGGAGGAACCCCTTTGGAGTTTTTCTCCTAAATTTGCCCTAAACCAGGACATGCACCTTTAAGGTGCCACCTGGGAGGGGGGCGGGGGAGAGAGAGGTGGAGCCTTGGGGCTCTTCTGCAGGCTGTTTGCTTTTTCAAAGCCTCACTCCACAGGCGTTCATCATGTGGTATGGACTGTGGGGTCTTTTGCTTAGTTAGCTTGGCTTTTTTTTTAGCTTAGGCAAAAAGGGTTTTTTTGGTTTTTTGGTTTGTTTTTTTTTCTGGTGTACATTTGTTTCTTTGTTTGTTTTTCTCTTCCCCTGTCCTTGGAGACTGTGATAGCAATCGTTTGGTGGCTTTTTTTTTTTTTCCAAGTGAATTGAACAGTTTGGTTTTGGTCCAAGATCAGAGACAACAATCTACAAGAGAAAAATTGGCCAGGACCAGCAGGAAGGCAAGGGGCCACTTTCTTTTAGCCCCAGACCTTGGAAGAGCTGAGCCGGGGTGAGAAAAGGAAACCAAATTCTCTTGCGTCACCTGCTGTGAAGAGGGGACCAACACCAGCGATTTACCGGGTTCCCGTCTATTCTGCCCGAGCTGTAGTGTGTCTTTTGTTTTGGACTTTTTTTCCTTGAGACAGGAGCCAGTGCCTTTTTTTTCCCCACCACATTGCCGGTCATTGTGGGTTTTTTTTCTTTCCCTGGCATTTTGGGGTTTTTGTTTTGGTGGGGGAGGGGCGGTGTTGTTGTTTGTTGCTAATAGGTAAAACCTTATAAAATAAGGGCCTTGCTACTCTTGTAAAATCATGGCTCAGGCCTACTACTTTAGCTAAGTAGAAGACTATGGGAAAGTGACTCACCTGAATTGGAGGTAGAAAAACACGTTATATAGTCATTACATGTTCACATCGTGGTGTATGGCGGTTGGATGGATTATGTTTGTTAGGATTTAATACTATGTAACTGATAAAGGCCTAACTGCTTTAAAAGGCCTGGTTTTTGCAATAAAGTGGCTCTCCTTTGTACCTGACTGAGGACTCTGTGTCTCTCTGATTTGTACAGAGAGTGGTAAGGTCTGACAGTTCAATATCTAGCATTTATGCATCTTTTTTTCCCGTGCAGTGTGGGCACTCTGTCAATAAATAGTTGGGTTTTTTTCACTCTCTTCCACTAGTACTCATTTATTATCAGCAGAAAGGGATTGTTGGAATCTTTTATTTTTTTAGAGGAAACACTCATTCCAGAGTCTTTTTCTCCTAAACTTGAGTCCTAGGGTGAAGTTATGATGCTTGTATCCCCAGTTATCTGTTCTGTTTATGTTATGAACAAAAAAAAAAAAGGTTACCGTTTTTTTTCCTAAGAGAAGGAGCAGCAGAGGAGTTTTTGAGTTGATCTGAGAGTTGACCGTTGGCCTAGAGTTCTTTGTTGGTGAAATGTTGTAACCGCCAGTTAAGTATCCTTAAGTATCGTCATTTGACTCTCAATTGTAGAAGATTCTTGTTTATTTCAGTACCACCCTAGCCTGCTGCCAAGAAGACAACAACCCCCCCCTCGGACGGTGAGAGGAGAGGGGGATATTTGCATCTCAGGAGACATGCAAATTTCCCCCAAACCCAGACTACCTTAGGACAGGACCTTTACCAAATCCTGGAAAATACCCCAAAAGAGACGAGCCGAAACAGAATTAAAAGGTCAGAGTGGTGTCTGGACAGCAGGGCCGAGGTCCGAAGCTGGAAGAGACACTTGAAAACCTCGGTCACTCCTCGCCCTAACTACAAACGATGTCAGTCAGACCCAGGACCCGCTGGACTGATAACCCAAACGGAGACACCCTGGGTATACCCCACTGCCTTGCGAGGACAGGACTCCCGGCCCTGCCCCCTTGGGGACAGAGCTGCAAATCCTCCTCTTCTGAGTCACTGCTGGGAGCGGCGGTAGAACTCCGGGGATCTGCTAAAACCCCCATCTTCGAGCTGATCACTTTAATAAAGGCATTAAAAGGAGGAGAATCTCCTGCCCTGTTTATTTCAGTTTATGCTGGATATTATGTTCTGTGCCTTCAAGACTGGCTTTGAAAAGCGAAGTTTTGTTTTGTTATCAGCCTGCTCACTCCCCCACAGTTGGTGGGAAACAGACGGGGCAGTTCATAGTGCTGCTTTTGCTTTTTGCTCTTGCTCTTCCTCCTGCTTTGCCCTTGCTTTTGCTTTTGCTTGTTAGTTAGTTTAGCTAGGCAGTCCAAATTTTCCCTGGACTGTTTTTCTTTCCCTATTCTTGGAACCATTCGAACTTGCTCCAGACTGGGACCTGGGAAACACCGAGAGTTTGCACCCTGTGGCCTGCAGCAGCCATTCCCAGCACCAGAGGGACTGATAACAGAGCAACCACTCACCAGAGAGACTCTCTCTGAATTTATCATCTCTTCAGAGCTGTCAATGAGTTTTGTCATCCAGTATTGTTCATTTTGTATGCTGGGGAGTGCTTGGCCTGTTAAATAAACAGGTTCTTAACCACTTGTCTCTGAGGAATCCTTCCCGAACTGGTTGGGGGGATGGACCGTGTGGGTTTGCTTTCTGGAGGGGCCCCCTTTTGGAGGTTTTCTCCCAAATTTGCCCTAAACCAGGACAACTTGTCTCTAAACCACGACAAAATTTGGCACCCAACTTAAGGGGCAAGAGAAAGTGAAGGAAGAAAAAATTACATTCTGGTTTGAAACACTGTGTTGGGGTACAGCAATCAGTGGTCACCATGTTGCTTGCTTTAATAATGGCTCTCTGGAACCTAGACATATTTACCAATTCATATATAGGGGCAATTTTGTCCCTGGTATATGTCTTTTACATATCAGGGACAAGAATCAGGATTGCCATATTGATGTGCCCGGTGCTAATAATTTATGAAAGTTTAACAGAGGTACTGGTAGTTATCAAGGATGTGTATGCTCTGTTGTTTTTCCATCCTGGTCTTGGTAGTCTTTTTTTGATTTTTATTAATAATTGCACCCAGTCTGTTAGGGGAAAAGTAGGGGATGATTTTTCCCAGCCCTCTATCTCCTTCCCCTTCAGATCTGGCACGTCACCTTTTGAGAATGTTCATTTTCCCCTGGATGGTAAAGATACCACCTTCCTGTTGTTTTATCTGGTAGGTTTCCTCTGTATAGTCTGCAGCTTGTCTAGAATCAGGGCTGAGATTTCCAGAGAGGCTGTCCAGACACCTGCCCCAATTGTGGAAAATTCTGAGTGGTGTGGGGTGTGGGAGGACATAGGCCAAATCCTGAAGGAATTCTCGGCCCCAATAGCTTGGAATGTCCCCCCTGAACAATTTCAGAATCCAGCAGAGGTGGGGAAATATCTGAAAGAAAATTGCAATGAAAACTCTAATGAGAAGAAGCTCATTGCAATGTGCTGGGCCCTGGATAATGCTTACTGCATACTGCTAGATACTGTAGGGCAGCAGATACAGCCAGAGGGGCAGGAGGATGGATCAGCAGACACCCCAGTCACTCAGGCTGCAGTTAAACCAGATCGGGAGCCTAAGCCAATAGCAATTGCCCCTGTCCAGAGAAGGAAACACAAAATCAAATCCGTTTGCCCAGTGGATGATGATGGGGAGCCAGTATCCTCACAGGCAGCAGAGGAATCCAAACCAGAAATCATTATTGAGTCTCTGTCCATAGAAAGTCTTTGCAGTCTAAGAAAAGATTACAGCCGATGGCCTGATGAATCTATATTAAATTGGTTGGTCCAAATCTGGGACTCTACAGGTGATAGTATGATTCTGGATGGTACTGAAGCAAGGCATTTGGGATCTCTGTCATGTGATGTGGGTATTGACCAAGGGATGACAAGGGGGCCCAAAGCTCTCAGTCTCTGGACACAGCTCTTAAGAAGCATCAAGGAAAGATACCTGTGCCAAGATCTCCAGCTGCAGCAAAGCCTTTGGAATTCCATGGCACAAGGGATTCAACGCTTGAGAGAACTGGTGATGATAGAGATAGGTTTCTCAGACAACCAAACAATTAAGAGTCCAGACATGGTAAAATGTACACCAGTGATATGGCTAAAACTTGCTAGACTCGGGCTACAAGAATATGCCCCTGCTTTAGCAGTGATGAAGTGGAATGAGGGGGATAAGACAGTGGGTACTATGGTAAAGAGGCTCCAGGCATATGCAGGCACTCTGCACAGCCCAACACAAGCAAGAATCTCAGCTGTGAAAACAAGTCGGTCAGAGCATATAAAGAAAATGGAAGACAGGATTGAGGAGACTCAACAGAAACTCAGGAA
This sequence comes from Serinus canaria, assembly GCF_022539315.1. NCBI lineage: Eukaryota > Metazoa > Chordata > Aves > Passeriformes > Fringillidae > Serinus > Serinus canaria. The sequence continues at coordinate 4,989,226 of NC_066342.1, read as the reverse complement.
GGAACTTAAAGATAGCTTTATCCAAATCTCGCCAGTACAGACCAGAGACCCTGTTACCAGAAGCAGATGCCCCCAGCTAGGGAGAGAGGGTACAACCCACGTGCTGACCTGTGGTTCTTCCTATGTGACCATGGGGAAAATATGAAAAGGTGTGATGGAAAACCCACTTCTGCCCTGGCAGCACGGGTGTATGAACTGAAGGAGGGCAATACTCAGAAAGAGAGCTCCACCAGAAGGGATGTAGCTCCAGTTTCCCAGAGCCAAGCTACCAAGTATAACAGAAGGGAAGATGACATGTCCAGTCCCCTTGAAGAAATCTCTAGAATGTATGCCCAGGGAGGGAATGATAGCCAGGGCTAGAGGGGCCCTGCCTCCAGCCAGGGAGAGGCACGAGAGAATGGCATCTTTTGGACTGTGTGGATCTGATGGCCTGGCACATCAGAACCACAAAAATATAAGGCCTTGGTAGACAATGGTGTGCAGTGCATGTTAATCCCATTGGGACATGTGGGGGCAGAACCTGTTTCTATTGCTGGGGTGACAGGGGGATTGCAGTAGTTGACTGTTGGAAGCTGAGGTGAGCTTGACTGGGAAGGAGTGGCAGAAACATCCTATTGTGACTGGCCCAGAGGCCCCATGTATTCTGGGTATAGTTTTCCTCCGGAGCAGCTATTTCAAAGACCCAAAGGGACTCAGGCGGGCTTTTGGAATAGCTGCTGTGGAGACAGAGGGCATTAAGCAATTGAACATCTTGCCTGGGCTGTCTGAAAATCCTTCTTCAGTTGGACTCCTGAGGGGGAAGAACAATGAATACCGATTGCCGCCTTGACAGTGCACCACCGGCAGCATCAGACAAATCGAGATGCCATGATACCCGTCCACAAGATGATCTGTGAGCAGGTGTCATGGGTTGACACTGGCCAAATGCCAGTGCACTAATGAAAAAATCATTCACTCCTGCTCAGCTATAGCTGAGCAGAAGACGGAAGAAAATGAAATTAAAAGGCTCATAGGGTGAGATAATGATTAGGAGAAAGTACTTTAAGGGCAAAATAGGCCCAAAACTTTAAAAGGTATAAAGAAAAAAAATCTACTAACAGACTTAAAAGAGGATAATGAACACTAAAATAAATTTTAGAACACCTTTTCCCTCCCCCAGCCCTTCTTTCCTTCCCATTAGGAGCACAGGGAGACAAAACATGGGGTTATTAGTCAGTTTGTCACTCCAAAAAAAATCATTCTTCAGTTCACTTGGGAGAGGAGTCTCTTTTGCTATGTCATGGGGTCCTTCCCATGAGAGACAGTTCTCTGTGAAATTTTCTAATGTGGTTCAAATTTTCACAAGTAGCAGTTGTCCTGGTTTATGGCAAAACTGGGAGAGAATAGGTAAACAATACTCACCATAAAAGGATCTGGGTGTCGGTTTGCAGGAGATAATTGACAACGTCAAAGCAGCCAGACTTGGAACTGGTGCCAGCTTGGCTCTGGGAGGCATCCTGCGCCATGCCGAATTTCAGGAGTCAGCCTGCCACTCAGCCCCAGAGGAACTAGATCACCAACGCCGGCCCTTTTCCCAGGTAATGAATACTCACCAGCCCAGGTTCTTGGTGTCAGCTTGCAAGAGGTACTTGTCACTGTCAAACCAGCCTGATAAGGCACTAGGGCCAGCTTGGCTCTTGGAGGCATCCTGCGCCATGCGGAATTTCAGGAGCCAGCTGGACACTCAGCACCAGAGGCACTATATCAAAAACGCCAGCCCTTCTCCCAGGTAAACAATACTCACCAGCCCAGGGTCTTGGTTTCAGTTTTCAGGAGGTACTTGGCACTGTCAAAGCAGCCTGACTTGGCGCTGGTGCCAGCTCGGCTCTGGGCCGCATCCTGCGCAATGCCGAATTTCAGGAGCCAGCTGGCCACTCTGGCGCACAGGGCCCTAAAAAAAAACGCCAGCCCTTTTCCCAGGTAAACAACACTCACCAGCCCAAGTTCTTGGTGAGAGTTTGCAGGAGGTACTTGGCACTGTCAAACCAGCCTGACTTGGCACTGGTGCCATGTCACCGACATAGTTTATGAAAAATCCTTTACTTAGGAATTTTCCTCTCCTGAGAGCTGAGAAGCCTCATGAACGGACCGTAAACAATTCTTATCTGCTGCTGTGGAATGCCACGGGAAAATCTGTGATTGGCCCCGTCAGAGTGTTTGCAATTAAGAGCCTATCACAATTCACCTGTTCAGCCCGTCTCGGGCTGAGAAGACTTCAGTTTACACATTCCTATTCTATTCTTAGCTTAGCTTTGTAGTGAAATACTTCTCTTTATCCTTTTAGTATAGTTTTTATATCTTATATACCATATCATAATAAAAAAAGCCTTCTGATGCATGGAGTCAACTCTCTTGTCTCTTCCCTCATCCTGGGACCCCAAAAAACCATGTAATAGTGCCAGCTTGTGTCTGGGAGGAATCCTGCGCCATGCCGAATTTCAGGAGCCAGCTGGCCACTCGGCACCAGAGGTACCAGATCACAAACGCCGGCCATTTTCCCACGTAAACAATACTGACCAGCCCGAGTTCTTGGTGTGAGTTTGCAGAAGGTACATGGCACTGTCAAACCACTCTGACTTCGCACTGTGTCCTGCTTGGCTCTGGGAGGCATCCTGCGCAATTCCAAATTTCAGGAGCGAGGCGGCCACTCTAGCCCAGAGGCCCCCGAAAAACAATGCCGGCCCTTTTCCCAGGTAAACAATACTCAGCAGCCCAGGATCGTGGTGTCAGTTTGCAGGAGGTACTTGGCACTGTCAAACCCGCCTGACTTGGCGCTGGTACCCTCTTGGCTCTTGGAGACATCCAGCGCAAAGCCGAAATTCAGGACCCATCCGGCCAGTCCGGGCCACAGACCCAAGAACACAAACGCCAGGCCTTTTTTCTGCCAAACAAAAGTCACCAGCCCAAATTCTTGGTGTCGGTTTGCAGGTGGTACTTGGCACTGTCAAACTAGCCTGACTTGGAAGAGGTGCCACCTTTGCTCTGGGAGGCAACCTGCGCAATGCCGAATTTCAGGAGCCAGCCGGCCACTCCTGGCCACAGGCCACCGAAAACAAATGCCGGCTCTTTTCCCAGGTAAACAATACTCACCAGCCCAGGTTCGTGGTGTCAGTTTGCAGGAGGTACTTGGCACTGTCAAACCCGCCTGACTTGGCGCTGGTACCCTCTTGGGTCCTGGAGACATCCTGCGCAAAGCCGAATTTCAGGACCCAGCCGGGCACTCCAGCCCACACACCCCAGAACAGTAACGACGGCCCTTTTCCCCACCAAACAAAAGTCACTAGACCAAATTCTTGGTGTCGGTTTGCAGGAGGTACTTGGCACTGTAAAACCAGCCTGACTTGGCACTGGTGCCAGCTTTACACCACAACAGGTGCCCGCTTGGCTCTGGGAGGACTCCTGCGCAATGCCGAATTTCAGGAGCCAGCTGGCCACTCTGGCCCACAAGGCCCTAAAAAAAAAGCCGGCCCTTTTCCCAGGTAAACAACACTCACCATCACAAGTTCTTGGTGTGAGTTTGCAGGAGGTACTTGGCACTGTCAAACCAGCCTGACTTGGCACTGGTGCCAGCTTGGCTCTGGGAGGACTCCTGCGCAAGGCCGAACTTCAGGAGCCAGCCGGCCGCTCAGCACCACAGGAACCAGATCACCGACGCCGGCCCTCTTCCCAAAAAAACGATACTCGCCAGCCCGGGTTCTTTGCTTCAGTTTAAAGGAAGTAGTTGGCACTTTCAAACCAGATTACTTGACGCTTGTGCCAGCATGGGTCTGGGAGGAATTTTGCGCAATGCCGAATTTCAAGAGCCTGGCGGCCACTCTGGCCCACAGGCCCCCTTAAACCAACGCTGGCCCTTTTCCTAGGTAAACAATACTCACCAGCCCAGGATCTG
>NC_066342.1:4960260-4984798 GCF_022539315.1 Serinus canaria | reverse complement strand
GGGCTGGCGAGTATTGTTTGCCTGGGAAAATGGCCGGCATTGGTGTTCCGAGGCCTCAGGCCAGGAGTTCCCGGCTGGCTCCTCAAATTCGGCATTGCGCAGGATGCCTTCCAGAGCCAATCAGGACACAGTGCGAAGTCAGGGTGGTTTGACAGTGCCATGTACCTCCTGCGAACTGACACCAAGAACCTTGGCTGGTTAGTATTGCTTACGTGGGAAATGATCCGGCGTTGGTGATCTGGTGCCTGTGGTGCAGGAAAGCCGGCTGGCTCTTGAAATTCGGCATTGCGCCGGCTGCCTCCGAGAGCCAAGCTGGCACCAGCGCCAAGTCAGGCTGGTTTGACAGCGCCAAGTACCTCCTGCAAACTGAAACCAAGAACCGAGGCTGGTGAGTATTGTTTACCTGGGAAAAGAGACGGCGTTGGTTTAAGGGGCCTGTGGCTTGGAGTGGCCGGCTGGGTCCTGAAATTCGGCTTTGCGCAGGATGCCTCCCAAAGCCAAGTTGCACCTGTTCCAAGACAGGCTGGTTTCAAAGTGACATGTACCTCCTGAAAACTGACACCCAGATCCTGGGCTGGTGAGTATTGTTTACCTAGGAAAAGGGCCAGCGTCTGGTTTAAGGGGGCCTGTGGGTCAGAGTGGCCTCCTGGCTCTTGAAATTCGGCATTGCGCAAAATTCCACCCAGATCCATGCTGGCACCAGCGCCAAGTAATCTGGTTTGAAAGTGCCAAGAACCTCCTGAAAACTGAAACCAAGTACCATGGCTGGTGAGTATTGGTTACCTGGAGAAAGGCCGGCGTTTGTGATCTGGTGCCTGTGTTGCTGAGGGGCCGGCTGGCTCCTGAAATTCTGCATTGCGCAGGATGCCTCCCAGAGCCAAGCTGGCACCAGTGCCAAGTCAGGCTAGTTTGACAATGCCATTTACCTAATGCAAACTGACACCACGAACCTGGGCTGGTGAGTATTGTTTACCTGGGAAAAGAGGCGGCGTTGGTTTTCGGGGGCCAGTGGCCAGGAGTGGCCGGCTGGCTCCTGAAATTCGGCATTGGGCAGGTTGCCTCCCAGAGCAAAGGCGGCACCAGTGCCAAGTCTGGCTAGTTTTTCAGTGCCAAGTACCACCTGCAAACCGACACCAAGAACTTAGGCTGGTGACTTTTGTTTGGCAGAAAAAAGGTGCGGCGTTAGTGTTGTTGGGTCTGTGGCTCAGAGTGGCCGGCTGGGTCCTGAATTTCGGCTTTCCGCAGGATGTCCCTAAGAGCCAAGTGGGTACGAGCGCCAAGTCAGGCGGGTTTGACAGTGCCAAGTACCTCCTGCAAACTTTCACCCAGATCCTGGGCTGCTGAGTATTGTTTACCTGGAAAAAGGGATGGCATTGGTTTTCGGGGGCCTCTTGGCAAGAGTGGCCGGCTAGCTTCTGAAATTCAGCATTGTGCAGGAGTCCTCCCAGAGGCAAGCAGGACACAGTGCGAAGTCAGAGTGGTTTGACAGTGCCAAGTACCTCTTGCAAATTGAAACCAATAACCGAGGCTGGTGGGTATTGTTTACCTGGGAAAAGAGACGGCGTTGGTTTAAGGGGCCTGTGGCTTGGAGTGGCCGGCTGGGTCCTGAAATTCGGCTTTGCGCAGGATGCCTCCCAAAGCCAAGTTGCACCTGTTCCAAGACAGGCTGGTTTGAAAGTGACATGTACCTCCTGCAAACTGACACCCAGATCCTGGTCTGGTGAGTATTGTTTACCTAGGAAAAGGGCCGGCGTTGGTTTAAGGAGGCCTGTGGGCCAGAGTGGCCGCCTGGCTCTTGAAATTCGGCATTGCGCAAAATTCCACCCAGGTCCATGCTGGCGCCAGCGCCAAGTAATCTGGTTTGAAAGTGCCAAGAACCTCCTGAAAACTGACACCAAGTACCATGGCTGGTGAGTATTGGTTACCTGGAAAAAGGCCGGCGTTTGTGATCTGGTGCCTGTGGTGATGAGGGGCCGGCTGGCTCCAGAAATTCTGCATTGTGCTGGATGCCTCCCAGAGCCAAGCTGGCACCAGTGCAAAGTCTGGCTGGTTTGATAATGCCGTGTACCTCCAGCAAACTGACACCACGAACCTGGGCTGGTGAGTATTGTTTACCTGGGAAAAGAGCCGGCGTTGATTTTCGGGGGCCTGTGGCCAGGAGTGGCCGGCTGGCTGCTGAAATTCGGCATTGCGCAGGATGCCTTTAAGAGCCAAGCTGGCACCAGTGCCAAGTCAGGCTCGTTTGACAATGCCAAGTACCACCTGCAAACTGACACCAAGAATTTGGGCTGGTGACTTTTGTTGGGTAGAAAAAAGGGCCAGCCTTAGTGTTCTAGGATCTGTGGCCCAGAGTGGCCGGCTCGGTCCTGAATTTCGTATTTGCGCAGGAGTCCTTCCAGAGCCAAGTGGGCACCAGTGCCAAGTCAGGCTCATTTGAAAGTGCCAAGTACTTCCTGCAAACTGACACCAAAAACCTGGGCTGGTGACTATTGTTTGCCTGGGAAATGGTCCGGAGTTGGTGATCTGGTGCCTGTGGCCTGGAGTGGCTGGCTAGGTCCTGAAATTCGGCATTGCGCCGGCTGCCTCCGAGAGCCAAGCTGGCACAAGCGCCAAGTCAAGCTGGTTTGACAGTGCCATGTACCTCCTGACAACTGACACCCAGAACCTGGGCTGGTGAGTATTGGTTAGCTGGGAAAAGAGCCTGCGTTTTTGTTCAGGGGCCAGGGGGCCAGAATGGCCAGCTTTGTCCTGAAATTCAGCATTGCGCCGGATGCCTCCGAGAGCCAAGATGGCACCAGCACCATGTCAGGCTGGTTTGACAGCGCCAAGTACCTCCTGCAAACTGAAACCAAGAACCGAGGCTGGTGGGTATTGTTTACCTGGGAAAAAAGCCGGCGTTTGTGTTCAGGGGCCTGTGGCCTGGAGGGGCCAGCTGGGTCCTGAAATTCGGCTTTGCGCAGGATGCCTCCCAAAGCCAAGATGCACCTGTTCCAAGACAGGCTGGTTTGAAAGTGACATGTACCTCCTGTAAACGGACACCCAGATCCTGGTCTGGTGAATATTGTTTTCCTAGGGAAAAAGCAAGCGTTGGTTTAAGGGGGCCTGTGGGTCAGAGTGGCCTCCTGGCTATTGAAATTTGGCGTTGCGCAAAATTCCACCCAGATCCATGCTGGCACCAGCGCCAAGTAATCTGGTTTAAAAGTGCCATGAACCTCCTGAAAACTGACACCAAGTACCATGGCTGGTGAGTATTGGTTACCTGGAGAAAGGCCGGCGTTTTTGATCTGGTGACTGTGTTGCTGAGGGGCCGGCTGGCTCCTGAAATTCTGCATTGCCCAGGATGCCTCCCAGAGCCAAGCTGGCACCAGTGCCAAGTCAGGCTAGTTTGACAATGCCATGTACCTACTGCAAACTGACACCACGAACCTGGGCTGGTGAGTATTGTTTACCTGGGAAAAGAGCCGGCGTTGGTTTTCGGGGGCCAGTGGCCAGGAGTGGCCGGCTGGCTCCTGAAATTCGGCATTGGGCAGGTTGCCTCCCAGAGCAAAGGCGGCACCAGTGTCAAGGCAGGCTAGTTTGTCAATGCCATGTACCACCTGCAAACCGACACCAAGAACTTAGGCTGGTGACTTTTGTTTGGCAGAAAAAAGGTCCGGCGTTAGTGTTCTTGGGTCTGTGGCTCGGAGTGGCCGGCTGGGTCCTGAATTTCGGCTTTCCGCAGGATGTCCCTAAGAGCCAAGAGGGTACGAGCGCCAAGTCAGGTGGGTTTGACAGCGCCAAGTACCTCCTGCAAACTGAAACCAAGAACCTGGGCTGGTGAGTATTGTTTACCTGGAAAAAGGGCCGGCATTGGTTTTCGGGGGCCTCTTGGCAAGAGTGGCCGGCTAGCTTCTGAAATTCGGCATTGTGCAGGAGTCCTCCCAGAGCCAAGCAGGACCAGTGCGAAGTCAGAGTGGTTTGACAGCGCCAAGTACCTCCTGCAAACTGAAACCAAGAACCGAGGCTGGTGAGTATTGTTTACCTGGGAAAAGAGCCGGCGTTGGTGTTCAGGGGCCTGTGGCCTGGAGTGGCTTGCTGGGTCCTGAAATTCGGCTTTGCGCAGGATGCTTCCCAAAGCCAAGTTGCACCTGTTCCAAGACAGGCTGGTTTGAACGTGACATGTACCTCCTGCAAACTGACACCCAGATCCTGGGCTGGTGAGTATTGTTTACCTAGGAAAAGGGCCAGCGCTGGTTTAAGGGGGCCTCTGGGCCAGAGTGGCCGCCTGGCTCCTGAAATTCGGCATTGCACAGGATGCCTGCCAGATCCATGCTGGCACCAGCGCCAAGTAATCTGGTTTGAAAGTTCCAAGTACCTCCTGAAAACTGACACCAAGTACCATGGCTGGTGAGTATTGGTTACCTGGAGAAAGGCCGGCGTTTGTGATCTGGTGCCTGTGGTGCTGAGGGGCCGGCTGGCTCCTGAAATTCTGCATTTTGCAGGATGCCTCCCAGAGCCAAGCTGGCACCAGTGCCAAGTCAGGCTAGTTTGATAATGCCGTGTACCTCCTGCAAACTGACACCATGAACCTGTGCTGGTGAGTATTGTTTACCTGGGAAAAGAGCCAGCGTTGGTTTTCGGGGGCCAGTGGCCAGGAGTGGCCGGCTGGCTCCTGAAATTCGGCATTGGGCAGGTTGCCTCCCAGAGCAAAGGTGGCACCAGTGCCAAGTCAGGCTAGTTTGACAGTGCCAAGTACCACCTGCAAACCGACACCAAGAATTTAGGCTGGTGACTTTTGTTTGGCAGAAAAAAGGTCCGGCGTTAGTGTTCTTGGGTCTGTGGCCCGGAGTGGCCGGCTGGGTCCTGAATTTCGGCTTTGCGCATGATGTCTCCAAGAGCCAAGAGGGCTCCAGCGCCAAGTCAGGCGGGTTTGACAGTGCCAAGTACCTCCTGAAAACTGTAACCCAGATCCTGGCTGTTGAGTATTGTTTACCTGGAAAAAAGGCCGGCATTGGCTTTTGGGGGCCTCTGGGCCAGAGTGGCCACCTGGCTCCAGAAATCTGGCATTGGGCAGGATGCCTCCCAGAGCCAAGCAGGACACAGTGCGAAGTCAGAGTGCTTTGACAGTGCCATGTACCTTCTGCAAACTCACACCAAGAACTCGGGCTGGTCAGTTTTGTTTACGTGGGAAAATGGCCGGCATTTGTGATCTGGTACCTGTCGTGCCGAGTGGCCAGCTGGCTCCTAAATTTCTTCATGGCGCAGGATTCCTCCCAGACACAGGCTGGCACCAGTGCCAAGTCAGGCTGGTTTGACAGTGCCAAGTACCTCCTGCAAACTCACACCAAGAACTTGGGCTGGTGAGTGTTGTTTACCCGGGAAAAGGGCCGGCGTTTTTTTTTAGGGCCCTTTGGGCCAGAGTGGCCAGCTGGCTCCTGAAATTCGGCACTGCACAGGATTCCTCCCAGAGCCAATCTGGCACCAGTGCCAAGTCTGGCCTGTTTGACAGTGCCAAGTACCTTATGCAAACTGACACCACGAACCTGGGCTGGTGAGTATTGTTTACCTGGGAAAAGAGCCGGCGTTGGTTTTAGGGGTCTGTGGCCAGGAGTGGCTGGCTGGCTCCTGAAAATTGGCATTGGGCAGGATCCTCCAGACCAGTCGGACCAGTGCCATGCGGTTTGCAGTGCCAGTCTCTGAAACTGACACCAGTCTGGCTGGTGAGTTGTTTACTGGAAAAGGCGCTTTTTTTAGGGCCTGTGGGCCAGAGTGGCCGCTGGCTCCTGAATTCGGCACTGCGCAGGATGTCCTCCCAGAGCCAAGTGGGCACCAGTGCCAAGTCAGGCTGTTTGACAGTGCCACGTACCTTATGCAAACTGACACCACAGACCTGGGCTGGTGAGTATGTTTACTGGGAAAAGAGCCGGCGTTGGTTTTAGGGGTCTGTGGCCAGGAGTGGCCTGGCTGCTCCTGAAAATTGGCATTGGGCAGGGTCCTCCCAGGGCAGGCGGGCACCAGGCAAGTCAGGCTGGTTTGACAGTTCCAAGTACCTCCTTCAAACTGACGCCCAGATCCTGTGCTGGTGAGTATTGTTTACCTGCGAAAAGAGCCAGCGTTCGTTTTCGGGGTCCTGTGGCCAGGAGTGGCCGGCTGCCTCCTGAAATTCGGCATTGGGCAGGTTGCCTCCCAGAGCAAAGGTGGCACCAGTGCCAAGTCAGGCTAGTTTGACAGTGCCAAGTACCACCTGCAAAGCGACACCAAGAATTTAGGCTGGTGACTTTTGTTTGGCAGAAAAAAGGTCCAGCGTTAGTGTTCTTGGGTCTGTGGCCCGGAGTGGCGGGCTGGGTCCTGAATTTCGACTTTGCGCAGGATGTCTCCAAGAGCCAAGAGGGTACCAGCTCCAAGTCAGGCGGGTTTGAAAGTGCCAAGTACCTCCTGCAAACTGTCACCCAGATCCCGGGCTGGTGAGTATTGTTTACCTGGGAAAAGGACCGGCCTTGGTTTTAGGAGGCCTGTGGGCCAGACTGGCCGCCTGGCTCCTGAAATTCGGCATTGCGCAAGATGCCTCCCAGAGCCAAGTCGACACCAGTGCCAAGTCAGGCTGGTTCGACAGTTCCAAGTACCTCCTGCAAACTGACACCAAGAACTTGGGCTGGTGTGTATTCTTAACTTGGAAAATGGCCAGCGTTTGTGATCTGCTGCCTGTGCTGCCGAGTGCCCGGCTGGCTCCTGAAATTCGGCATTGAGCAGGAGTGCCTCCCAGAGCCAAGCTGGCACCAGTGCCAAGTCAGGCTCGTTTAAAATGCCAAGTACCTCCTGCAAACTGACACCACGAACCTGGGCTGGTGAGTATTGTTTACCTGGGAAAAGAGCCAGCGTTATTTTTCGGGGGCCTGTGGCCAGGAGTGGCCGGCTGGCTCCTGAAATTCGGCATTGGGCAGGATTCCTCCCAGAGCCAAGCGGGCACCGGTTGTGGTGTAAAGCTAGGTTCTTCCCCTCAGCTGTGACTTCTTCCTCCTTGCCTGTCCCTTGCCCAGTTCCGGATTACTGTATCAAGATCTACATTTCAGGAAGGGCATCATGAGTTTGACAGAAGTTCAAAAGATGCCCTTCAGGCCTGCGGTCATTGGCCTGTCCAGATGTCATTGTTCCCTGAGACCCTCCCCCTCCCACCTGGTTGGTGGCTCACCTGTCCTCCCCCCCCCCACCTTCCTGTGAGCTTAAAAGGCGTTGGAGCCATGCGGTCGCGGTCTGTTCGGAGCAGTACTGAGATTCGGAACTGTAATACCTTGGAATAAATTCTGGATTTAACTCTCCGGCAGAACACGCTCTCTTTCTCTTCACTATCGCCTGGACTTTTCTACCAGAGGTAAACTGAGTTCCGCTTTGCATGGGCCTATATCGAGTGCTTAATAGTAACTGCTTGCAGGCCGGAGGTGTCTCTGAGGAGAAATATCCCCAGTAGCCACTTTTAGCTCAAGAGAAAGCAATAGGCACCAGTGCCAAGTCAGGCTGGTTTGACAGTGCCAAGTACCTCCTGCAAACTGACACCAAAAACCTGGGCTGGCGAGTATTGTTTGCCTGGGAAAATGGCCGGCATTGGTGTTCCGAGGCCTCAGGCCAGGAGTTCCCGGCTGGCTCCTCAAATTCGGCATTGCGCAGGATGCCTTCCAGAGCCAATCAGGACACAGTGCGAAGTCAGGGTGGTTTGACAGTGCCATGTACCTCCTGCGAACTGACACCAAGAACCTTGGCTGGTTAGTATTGCTTACGTGGGAAATGATCCGGCGTTGGTGATCTGGTGCCTGTGGTGCAGGAAAGCCGGCTGGCTCTTGAAATTCGGCATTGCGCCGGCTGCCTCCGAGAGCCAAGCTGGCACCAGCGCCAAGTCAGGCTGGTTTGACAGCGCCAAGTACCTCCTGCAAACTGAAACCAAGAACCGAGGCTGGTGAGTATTGTTTACCTGGGAAAAGAGACGGCGTTGGTTTAAGGGGCCTGTGGCTTGGAGTGGCCGGCTGGGTCCTGAAATTCGGCTTTGCGCAGGATGCCTCCCAAAGCCAAGTTGCACCTGTTCCAAGACAGGCTGGTTTCAAAGTGACATGTACCTCCTGAAAACTGACACCCAGATCCTGGGCTGGTGAGTATTGTTTACCTAGGAAAAGGGCCAGCGCTGGTTTAAGGGGGCCTGTGGGTCAGAGTGGCCTCCTGGCTCTTGAAATTCGGCATTGCGCAAAATTCCACCCAGACCCATGCTGGCACCAGCGCCAAGTAATCTGGTTTGAAAATGCCAAGAACCTCCTGAAAACTGACACCAAGTACCATGGCTGGTGAGTATTGGTTACCTGGAGAAAGGCCGGCGTTTGTGATCTGGTGACTGTGTTGCTGAGGGGCCGGCTGGCTCCTGAAATTCTGCATTGCGCAGGATGCCTCCCAGAGCCAAGCTGGCACCAGTGCCAAGTCAGGCTAGTTTGACAATGCCATTTACCTAATGCAAACTGACACCACGAACCTGGGCTGGTGAGTATTGTTTACCTGGGAAAAGAGCCGGCGTTGGTTTTCGGGGCCAGTGGCCAGGAGTGGCCGGCTGGCTCCTGAAATTCGGCATTGGGCAGGTTGCCTCCCAGAGCAAAGGCGGCACCAGTGCCAAGTCAGGCTAGTTTGTCAGTGCCAAGTACCACCTGCAAACCGACACCAAGAACTTAGGCTGGTGACTTTTGTTTGGCAGAAAAAAGGTCCGGCGTTAGTGTTCTTGGGTCTGTGGCTCGGAGTGGCCGGCTGGGTCCTGAATTTCGGCTTGCGCAGGATGCTCCCAGACCAAGCGGACCAGTGCCAAGTCAGGCTGGTTAGACAATGCCAAGTACCTCCTGCAAACTGACATCAAGAACCTGGGCTGGTGAGTATTGTTTACCTGGGAAAAGGTAAACAACACATTGGTGTTTTGAGGCCTGTGGGCCACATTGGCCGGCTGGCTCTTGAAATTCGGCATTGCGCAAGAGTCCTCCAAGAGCCAAGCTGGCACCAGCGCCAAGTCAGGTGGGTTTGACAGTGACAAGGACTTCCTGCAAACTGACACCAAGAACCTGGGCTGGTGAGTATTGTTTACCAGGGAAATGAGCCGGCGTTGGTGTTCAGGGGCCTGTGGCCAGGATTGGCCGGCTGGCTCCTGAAATTCGGTATTGCGCAGGATGCCTTCCAGAGCCAATCAGGACACAGTGCGAAATCAGGGTGGTTTGACAGTGCCATGTACCTCCTGCAAACTGACACCAAGAATTTGGGCTGGTGACTTTTGTTGGGTAGAAAAAAGGGCCGGCGTTAGTGTTCTAAGATCTGTGGCCCGGAGTGGCCGGCTCGGTCCTGAATTTCGGATTTGCGCAGGATGTCTCCCTGAGCTAAGCGGGGACCAGCGCCAAGTCAGGCGGGTTTGACAGTGCCAAGTTCCTCCTGAAAACTGACACCCAGATCCTGGGCTGGTGAGTAATGTTTACTTGGGAAAAGGGCCGGCATTGGTTTTAGGGGGCCTGTGGGCCAGAGTGGCCGGCTAGCTTCTGAAATTCGGCATTGCGCAGGAGTCCTCCCAGAGCCAAGTGGGCACCAGTGCCAAGTCAGGCTGGTTTGAAAGTGCCAAGTACCTCCTGCAAACTGACACCAAAAACCTGGGTTGGTGAGTATTGTTTGCCTGGGAAAAGAGCCGGCGTTGGTTTTCGGGGGCCTGTGGCCAGGAGTGGCCGCTTGGGTCCTTCAATTCGGCTTTGCGCAGGATGCCTTCCAGAGCCAATCAGGACACAGTGCGAAATCAGGGTGGTTTGACAGTGCCATGTACCTCCTGCAAACTGACACCAAGAATCTGGGTTGGTGACTTTTGTTGGGTAGAAAAAAGGGCGGGCGTTAGTGTTCTAAGATCTGTGGCCCGGAGTGGCCGGCTCGGTCCTGAATTTCGGCATTGCGCAGGATCCCTCCCAGACGCAAGCTGGCAATAGCGCCAAGTCAGACTGGTTTGACAATGACAAATACCTCCTGAATACTGACACCAAGAAACTTTGCTGGTGAGTATTGTTTACGTGGGAAAAGGGCCGGCGGTTTTGTTCAGTGGCCTGTGGGCCAGGGTGGCCGGCTGGCTCATGAAATTCGGCACTGCGCAGGATGCCTCCTATACACAAGCTGGCACCCGAGCCAAGTCAGGCTGTTTTGACAGTGCCAAGTACTTCTTGCAAATTGACACCAAGAACCTTGACTGGTGCGTATTGTTTACATAGAAAAGGACCGGCCTTTGTTTTAGGAGGCCTGTGGGCCAGACTGGCCGCCTGGCTCCTGAAATTCGGCATTGCGCAAGATGCCTCCCAGAGCCAAGTCGACACCAGTGCCAAGTCAGGCTGGTTCGACAGTTCCAAGTACCTCCTGCAAACTGACACCAATAACTCGGGCTGGTGTGTATTCTTAACTTGGAAAATGGCCAGCGTTTGTGATCTGCTGCCTGTGCTGCCGAGTGCCCGGCTGGCTCATGAAATTCGGCACTGCGCAGGATGCCTCCTATACACAAGCTGGCACCAGCACCAAGTCAGGCTGGTTTGACAGTGCCAAGTACTTCTTGCAAATTGACACCAAGAACCTTGACTGGTGCGTATTGTTTACCTGGGAAAAGAGCCAGCGTTGGTTTTCGGGGGCCTGTGGCCAGGAGTGGCCGGCTGGCTCCTGAAATTCGGCATTGGGCAGGAGTCCTCCCAGAGCTAAGCGGGCACCGGTTGTGGTGTAAAGCTAGGTTCTTCCCCTCAGCTGTGACTACTTCCTCCTTGCCTGTCCCCTGCCCAGTTCCGGATTACTGTATCAAGATCTACATTTCAGGAAGGGCATCATGAGTTTGACAGAAGTTCAAAAGATGCCCTTCAGGCCTGCGGTCATTGGCCTGTCCAGATGTCATTGTTCCCTGAGACCCTCCCCCTCCCACCTGGTTGGTGGCTCACCTGTCCTCCCCCCCCCACCTTCCTGTGAGCATAAAAGGCGTTGGAGCCATGCGGTCGCGGTCTGTTCGGAGCAGTACTGAGATTCGGAACTGTAATACCTTGGAATAAATTCTGGATTTAACTCTCCGGCAGAACACGCTCTCTTTCTCTTCACTATCGCCTGGACTTTTCTACCAGAGGTAAACTGAGTTCCGCTTTGCATGGGCCTATATCGAGTGCTTAATAGTAACTGCTTGCAGGCCGGAGGTGTCTCTGAGGAGAAATATCCCCAGTAGCCACTTTTAGCTCAAGAGAAAGCAATAGGCACCAGTGCCAAGTCAGGCTGGTTTGACAGTGCCAAGTACCTCCTGCAAACTGACACCAAAAACCTGGGCTGGCGAGTATTGTTTGCCTGGGAAAATGGCCGGCATTGGTGTTCCGAGGCCTCAGGCCAGGAGTTCCCGGCTGGCTCCTCAAATTCGGCATTGCGCAGGATGCCTTCCAGAGCCAATCAGGACACAGTGCGAAGTCAGGGTGGTTTGACAGTGCCATGTACCTCCTGCGAACTGACACCAAGAACCTTGGCTGGTTAGTATTGCTTACGTGGGAAATGATCCGGCGTTGGTGATCTGGTGCCTGTGGTGCAGGAAAGCCGGCTGGCTCTTGAAATTCGGCATTGCGCCGGCTGCCTCCGAGAGCCAAGCTGGCACCAGCGCCAAGTCAGGCTGGTTTGACAGCGCCAAGTACCTCCTGCAAACTGAAACCAAGAACCGAGGCTGGTGAGTATTGTTTACCTGGGAAAAGAGACGGCGTTGGTTTAAGGGGCCTGTGGCTTGGAGTGGCCGGCTGGGTCCTGAAATTCGGCTTTGCGCAGGATGCCTCCCAAAGCCAAGTTGCACCTGTTCCAAGACAGGCTGGTTTCAAAGTGACATGTACCTCCTGCAAACTGACACCCAGATCCTGGGCTGGTGAGTATTGTTTACCTAGGAAAAGGGCCAGCGCTGGTTTAAGGGGGCCTGTGGGTCAGAGTGGCCTCCTGGCTCTTGAAATTCGGCATTGCGCAAAATTCCACCCAGATCCATGCTGGCACCAGCGCCAAGTAATCTGGTTTGAAAATGCCAAGAACCTCCTGAAAACTGACACCAAGTACCATGGCTGGTGAGTATTGGTTACCTGGAGAAAGTCCGGCGTTTGTGATCTGGTGACTGTGTTGCTGAGGGGCCGGCTGGCTCCTGAAATTCTGCATTGTGCAGGATGCCTCCCAGAGCCAAGCTGGCACCAGTGCCAAGTCAGGCTAGTTTGACAATGCCATTTACCTAATGCAAACTGAAACCACGAACCTGGGCTGGTGAGTATTGTTTACCTGGGAAAAGAGCCGGCGTTGGTTTTCGGGGGCCAGTGGCCAGGAGTGGCCGGCTGGCTCCTGAAATTCGGCATTGGGCAGGTTGCCTCCCAGAGCAAAGGCAGCACCAGTGCCAAGTCAAGCTAGTTTGTCAGTGCCAAGTACCACCTGCAAACCGACACCAAGAACTTAGGCTGGTGACTTTTGTTTGGCAGAAAAAAGGTCCGGCGTTAGTGTTCTTGAGTCTGTAGCTCGGAGTGGCCGGCTGGGTCCTGAATTTCGGCTTTCCGCAGGATGTCTCCAAGAGCCAAGAGGGTACGAGCGCCAAGTCAGGCGGGTTTGACAGTGCCAAGTACCTCCTTCAAACTTTCACCCAGATCCTGGGCTGCTTAGTATTGTTTACCTGGAAAAAGGGCCGGCATTGGTTTTCGGGGGCCTCTTGGCAAGAGTGGCCGGCTAGCTTCTGAAATTCGGCATTGTGCAGGAGTCCTCCCAGAGCCAAGCAGGACACAGTGCGAAGTCAGAGTGGTTTGACAGTGCCAAGTACCTCTTGCAAATTGAAACCAAGAACCGAGGCTGGTGGGTATTGTTTACCTGGGAAAAGAGCCAGCATTGTTGTTCAGGGGCCTGTAGCCTGGAGTGGCCTGCTGGGTCCTGAAATTCGGCTTTTCACCGATGCCTCCTAAAGCCAAGTTGCACCTGTTCCTAGACAGGCTGGTTTGACAGCGCCAAGTACCTCCTGCAAACTGAAACCAAGAACCGAGGCTGGTGAGTATTGTTTACCTGGGAAAAGAGACGGCGTTGGTTTAGGGGCCTGTGGCTTGGAGTGGCCGGCTGGGTCCTGAAATTCGGCTTTGCGCAGGATGCCTCCCAAAGCCAAGTTGCACCTGTTCCAAGACAGGCTGGTTTCAAAGTGACATGTACCTCCTGAAAACTGACACCCAGATCCTGGCTGGTGAGTATTGTTTACCTAGGAAAAGGGCCAGCGCTGGTTTAAGGGGGCCTGTGGGCCAGAGTGGCCGCCTGGCTCTTGAAATTCGGTATTGCGCAGGATGTCTCCCAGACGCAAGCTGACACCAGTGCGAAGTCAGAGTGGTTTGACAGTGCCAAGTAGCTCCAGCAAATTGACACCAAGAACTTGGGCTGGTGAGTATTGTTTACCTGATAAAAGAGCCGGCGTTTGTTTTCGGGGGCCTGTGGCCAGGAGTGGCCGGCTGGGTCCTGAAATCGGACTTGCGCAGGAGGCCTTTCAGACCCAAGCTGGCACCAGTGCCAAGTCAGGCTAGTTTGACTGTGCCAAGTACCACCTGCAAACTGACACCAAGAATTTGGGCTGGTGACTTTTGTTGGGTAGAAAAAAGGGCCAGCGTTAGTGTTCAAGGATCTGTAGCCCGGAGTGGCCGGCTCGGTCCTGAATTTCAGATTTGTGCAGGAGTCCTCCCAGAGCCATGTGGGCACCAGTGCCAAGTCAGGCTCGTTTAAAATGCCAAGTACCTCCTGCAAAGTGACACCATAAACCTGGGCTGGTGAGGATTGTTTGCCTGGGAAATGGTCCGGAGTTGGAGATCTGGTGCCTGTGGCCTGGAGTGGCTGGCTAGGTGCTGAAATTCGGCATTGCACAGCATGCCTCCTAGAGCCAAGCTGGCACCAGCACCAAGTCAGGCTGGTTTGACAGTGCCAAGCACCTCCTGCAAACTGAAACCAAGAA
Source organism: Serinus canaria (assembly GCF_022539315.1). Classification (NCBI taxonomy): domain Eukaryota; kingdom Metazoa; phylum Chordata; class Aves; order Passeriformes; family Fringillidae; genus Serinus; species Serinus canaria. The sequence goes on along the minus strand of NC_066342.1, from coordinate 4,970,832 downwards.
CCGAGGCTGGTGAGAATTGTTTACCTGGGAAAAGAGCCGGCGTTGGTGTTCAGGGTCCTGTGGCCGGGAGGGGCCGGCTGGGTCCTGAAATTCGGCTTTGCGCCGGCTGCCTCCGAGAGCCAAGCTTGCACCTGTTCCAAGACTGGCTGGTTTGAAAGCGAAATGTACCTCCTGCAAACTGACACCCAGATCCTGGTCTGGTGAGGATTGTTTACCTAGGAAAAGTTCCAGCGTTGGTTTAAGGGGGCCGGTGGGTCAGAGTGGCCGCCTGACTCTAGAAATTCGGCATTGCGCAAAATTCCACCCAGATCCATGCTGGCACCAGCGCCAAGTAATCTGGTTTGAAAGTGCCCCGAACCTCCTGAAAACTGACACCGAGTACCGTGGCTGGTGAGTATTGGTTACCTGGAGAAAGTCCGGCGTTTGTGATCTGGTGACTGTGTTGCTGAGGGGCCGGCTGGCTCCTGAAATTCTGCATTGCGCAGGATGCCTCCCAGAGCCAAGCTGGCACCAGTGCCAAGTCAGGCTAGTTTGACAATGCCATTTACCTAATGCAAACTGACACCAGAACCTGGGCTGGTGAGTATTGTTTACCTCGGAAAAGAGGCGGCGTTGGTTTTCGGGGGCCAGTGGCCAGGAGTGGCCGGCTGGCTCCTGAAATTCGGCATTGGGCAGGTTGCCTCCCAGAGCAAAGGTGGCACCAGTGCCAAGTCAGGCTAGTTTGTCAGTGCCAAGTACCACCTGCAAACCGACACCAAGAACTTAGGCTGGTGACTTTTGTTTGGCAGAAAAAAGGTCCGGCGTTAGTGTTCTTGGGTCTGTGGCTCGGAGTGGCCGGCGGGGTCCTGAATTTCGGCTTTCCGCAGGATGTCCCTAAGAGCCAAGAGGGTACGAGCGCCAAGTCAGGCGGGTTTGACAGTGCCAAGTACCTCCTTCAAACTTTCACCCAGATCCTGGGCTGCTGAGTATTGTTTACCTGGAAAAAGGGCCGGCATTGGTTTTCGGGGGCCTCTTGGCAAGAGTGGCCGGCTAGCTTCTGAAATTCGGCATTGTGCAGGAGTCCTCCCAGAGCCAAGCAGGACACAGTGCGAAGTCAGAGTGGTTTGACAGTGCCAAGTACCTCTTGCAAATTGAAACCAAGAACCGAGGCTGGTGAGTACTGTTAACCTGGGAAACGAGCCAGCATTGTTGTTCAGGGGCCTGTGGCCTGGAGTGGTCTGCTGGGTCCTGAAATTCGGCTTTTCACCGATGCCTCCTAAAGCCAAGTTGCACCTGTTCCAAGACAGGCTGGTTTGAACGTGACATGTACGTCCTGCAAACTGACACCCAGATCCTGGTCTGGTGAGTATTGTTTACCTAGGAAAATGGCCAGCGTTGGTTTAAGGGGGCCTGTGATCCAGAGTGGCCGCCTGGCTCTTGAAATTCGGCATTGCGCAAAATTCCACCCAGACCCATGCTGGCACAAGCGCCAAGTAATCTGGTTTGAAAGTGCAAAGTACCTCCTGAAAACTGACACCAAGAACCATGGCTGGTGAGTATTGGTTACCAGGAAAAAGGCCGGCGTTTGTGATCTGGTGCATGTGGTGTTAAGGGGCCGGCTGGCTCCTGAAATTCTGCATTTTGCAGGATGCCTCCCAGAGCCAAGCTGGCACTAGTGCCAAGTAAGGCTAGTTTGACTGTGCAGAGTACCACCTGCAAACCGACACCAAGAATTTGGGCTGGTGACTTTTGTTTGGCAGAAGAAAGGGCCGGCGTTAATGTTCTTGGGTCTTTGGCCAGGAGTGGGCGGCTGGGTCCTTAATTTCGGCTTTGCGCAGGATGTCTCCAAGAGCCAAGAGGGTACCAGCTCCAAGTCAGGCGGGTTTGAAAGTGCCAAGTACCTCCTTCAAACTGTCACCCAGATCCTTGGCTGGTGAGTATTGTTTACCAGGGAAATGAGCCGGCGTTGGTTTTCAGGGGCCTGTGGCAGAATGGCCGCCTGGCTCCTGAAATTCGGCATTGCGCAAGATGCCTCCCAGACACAAGCTGGCACCAGTGCCAAGTCTGGCTGGTTTGACAGTGCAAAGTACCTCCTGCAAACTGACACCAAGAATTTGGGCTGGTGACTTTTGTATGGTAGGGAAAAGGGCCGTCATTACTGTTGTGGGGTGTGTGGGCTGGAGTGCCCGGCTGGGTCCTGAAATTCGGCTTTGTGAAGGATGCCTCCCAGAGCCAAGCTGGAACCAGTGCCAAGTCACGCTGGATGGACAGTGCCAAGTACCTCCTTTAAACTGACACCAAGAACCCGGGCTGGCGAGTATTGTTTATCTGGCAAAAGGGCCGGCGTTAGTGATCTGGAGCCTGTGGTGCTGAGCGGCCGGCTGGGTACTGAAATTCAGCTTAGCGCAGGATGCCTCCCAGACGCAAGCTGACACCAGTGCAAGTCAGGCTGGTTAGACAATGCCAAGTACCTCCTGCAAACTGACATCAAGAACCTGGGCTGGTGAGTATTGTTTACCTGGGAAAAGGTAAACAACACATTGGTGTTTTGAGGCCTGTGGGCCAGATTGGCCGGCTGGCTCATGAAATTCGGCATTGCGCAAGAGTCCTCCAAGAGCCAAGCTGTCACCAGTGCCAAGTCAGGCTGGTTTTACAGTGACAAGGACTTCCTGCAAACTGACACCAAGAACCTGGGCTGGTGAGTATTGTTTACCAGGGAAATGAGCCGGCGTTGGTGTTCGGGGGCCTGTGGCCAGGAGTGGCCGCTGGGTCCTTCAATTCGGTATTGCGCAGGATGCCTTCCAAAGCAAATCAGGACACAGTGCGAAATCAGGGTGGTTTGACAGTGCCATGTACCTCCTGCAAACTGACACCAAGAATTTGGGCTGGTGACTTTTGTTGGGTAGAAAAAAGGGCCGGCGTTAGTGTTCTAAGATCTGTGGCACGGAGTGGCCGGCTCGGTCCTGAATTTCGGATTTGCGCAGGATGACTCCAAGAGCCAAGCTGTCACCAGCGCCAAGTCAGGCTGGTTTTACAGTGACAAGGACTTCCTGAAAACTGACACCCAGATCCTGGGCTGGTGAGTAATGTTTACTTGGGAAAAGGGCCGGCATTGGTTTTAGGGGGCCTGTGGGCCAGAGTGGCCGGCTAGCTTCTGAAATTCGGCATTGCGCAGGAGTCCTCCCAGAGCCAAGTGGGCACCAGTGCCAAGTCAGGCTGGTTTGAAAGTGCCAAGTACCTCCTGCAAACTGACACCAAAAACCTGGGTTGGTGAGTATTGTTTGCCTGGGAAAAGAGCCGGCGTTGGTTTTCGGGGGCCTGTGGCCAGGAGTGGCCGCTTGGGTCCTTCAATTCGGCTTTGCGCAGGATGCCTCCCAGACGCAAGCTGGAACCAGCGCCAAGGCAGGCTGGTTTGACACTGCAAAGGACCTCCTGAAAACTGACACCAATAACCTGTGCTGGTGAGTATTGTTTACCTGGGAAAAGGGCCAGCCTTGTTGTTCGGGGGCTTGTGGGCCGTAGTGGCCGCTTGGGTCCTGAAATTCGTCATCGCGCAGGATGCCTCCCAGAGCCAAGCTGGCACCAGTGCAAGTAAGGCTGGTTTGACAGTTCCATGACCTCTGAAACTGACGCCAAGTGCCTGGGTTGATGAGTATCGTTTACATCGGGAAAGGGCCGGCGATTGTAGTTCGGTTGCCTGTGGCCTGGAGTGGCCGGCTGCCTCCTTAAATCGGCATTGCGCAGGATGCCTCCCAGAGCCCAGCTGGAACCAGCTCATAGTCAGGCTGGTTTGACAGTGACAAATACATCCTGAGTAGTGACACCAACAACCTTGGCTGGTGAGTATTTTTGACCTGGGAAAAGGGCCGGCGTTTGTTTTCAGTGGGCCTGTGGGCCAGGTGGCCGGCTGGCTCCTGAAATTCGGCATTGCGCAGGATGCCTCCCAGAGCCAGCTGACACCAGTGCCAAGTCAGGCTGGTTTGACAGTGCCAAGTACCTCCTGCAAACTGACACCAAGAACCTGGGCTGGTGAGTATTGTTACCTGGGAAAAGGCCAGCGTTGTGTTTTGAGGCTGTGGCCAGAGTGGCCGGCTGGCTCCTGAAATTCGGCATTGCGCCGGCTGCCTCCGAGACTCAAGCTGGCACCAGCGCCAAGTCAGGCTGGTTTGACAGCGCCAAGTACCTCCTGCAAACTGACACCAAGAACCTGGGCTGGTGAGTATTGTTTACCAGGGAAATGAGCCGGCGTTGGTGTTCGGGGGCCTGTGGCCAGGATTGGCCGGCTGGCTCCTGAAATTCGGTATTGCGCAGGATGCCTTCCAGAGCCAAGCAGGCACCAGTGCGAAATCAGGGTGGTTTGACAGTGCCATGTACCTCCTGCAAACTGACACCAAGAATTTGGGCTGGTGACTTTTGTTGGGTAGAAGAAAAGGGCCGGCGTTAGTGTTCTAAGATCTGTGGCCCGGAGTGGCCGGCTCGGTCCTGAATTTAGGATTTGCGCAGGATGTCTCCCTGAGCTAAGCGGGGACCAGCGCCAAGTCAGGCGGGTTTGACAGTGCCAAGTTCCTCCTGAAAACTGACACCCAGATCCTGGGCTGGTGAGTAATGTTTACTTGGGAAAAGGGCCGGCATTGGTTTTAGGGGGCCTGTGGGCCAGAGTGGCCGGCTAGCTTCTGAAATTCGGCATTGCGCAGGAGTCCTCCCAGAGCCAAGTGGCACCAGTGCCAAGTCAGGCTGGTTTGAAAGTGCCAAGTACCTCCTGCAAACTGACACCAAAAACCTGGGTTGGTGAGTATTGTTTACCTGGGAAAAGGCCGGCGTTTGTTTTCGGGGCCTGTGGCCAGGAGTGGCCGGCTGGCTCCTGAAATTCGGCATTGCGCAGGATGCCTCCCAGAGCCAAGCTGGACACCAGTGCCAAGTCAGGCTGGTTTGACAGTGCCATGTACCTCCTGCAAACTGACACCACGAACCTGGGCTGGTGAGTATTGTTTACCTGGAAAAGAGCCGGCGTTGGTGTTCTGGGGCCTGTGTGCCGAGTGGCCGGCTGGCTCCTGAAATTCGGCATTGGGCAGGTTGCCTCCCAGAGCAAAGGCTGGCACCAGTGCCAAGTCAGGCTAGTTTGTCAGTGCCAAGTACCACCTGCAAACCGACACCAAGAACTTAGGCTGGTGACTTTTGTTTGGCAGAAAAAAGGTCCGGCGTTAGTGTTCTTGGGTCTGTGGCTCGGAGTGGCCGGCTGGGTCCTGAATTTCGGCTTTCCGCAGGATGTCCCTAAGAGCCAAGAGGGTACGAGCGCCAAGTCAGGCGGGTTTGACAGTGCCAAGTACCTCCTTCAAACTTTCACCCAGATCCTGGGCTGCTGAGTATTGTTTACCTGGAAAAAGGGCCGGCATTGGTTTTCGGGGGCCTCTTGGCAAGAGTGGCCGGCTAGCTTCTGAAATTCGGCATTGTGCAGGAGTCCTCCCAGAGCCAAGCAGGACACAGTGCGAAGTCAGAGTGGTTTGACAGTGCCAAGTACCTCTTGCAAATTGAAACCAAGAACCGAGGCTGGTGGGTATTGTTTACCTGGGAAAAGAGCCAGCATTGTTGTTCAGGGGCCTGTGGCCTGGAGTGGCCTGCTGGGTCCTGAAATTCGGCTTTTCACCGATGCCTCCTAAAGCCAAGTTGCACCTGTTCCAAGACAGGCTGGTTTGAAAGTGACATGTACGTCCTGCAAAATGACACCCAGATCCTGGTCTGGTTAGTATTGTTTACCTAGGAAAATGGCCAGCGTTGGTTTAAGGGGGCCTGTGATCCAGAGTGGCCGCCTGGCTCTTGAAATTCGGCATTGCGCAAAATTCCACCCAGACCCATGCTGGCACAAGCGCCAAGTAATCTGGTTTGAAAGTGCAAAGTACCTCCTGAAAACTGACACCAAGAACCATGGCTCGTGAGTATTGGTTACCTGGAAAAAGGCCGGCGTTTGTGATCTGGTGCCTGTGGTGCTAAGGGGCCGGCTGGCTCCTCAAATTCGGCATTGCGCAGGATGCCTTCCAGAGCCAAGCTGGCACTAGTGCCAAGTAAGGCTAGTTTGACTGTGCAGAGTACCACCTGCAATCCGACACCAAGAATTTGGGCTGGTGACTTTTGTTTGGCAGAAGAAAGGGCCGGCGTTAATGTTCTTGGGTCTTTGGCCAGGAGTGGGCGGCTGGGTCCTGAATTTCGGCTTTGCGCAGGATGTCTCCAAGAGCCAAGAGGGTACCAGCTCCAAGTCAGGCGGGTTTGAAAGTGCCAAGTACCTCCTTCAAACTGTCACCCAGATCCTGGGCTGGTGAGTATTTTTTACCAGGGAAATGAGCCGGCGTTGGTTTTCAGGGGCCTGTGGCAGAATGGCCGCCTGGCTCCTGAAATTCGGCATTGCGCAAGATGCCTCCCAGACACAAGCTGGCACCAGTGCCAAGTCTGGCTGGTTTGACAGTGCAAAGTACCTCCTGCAAACTGACACCAAGAATTTGGGCTGGTGACTTTTGTATGGTAGGGAAAAGGGCCGTCGTTACTGTTGTGGGGTGTGTGGGCTGGAGTGCCCGGCTGGGTCCTGAAATTCGGCTTTGTGAAGGATGCCTCCCAGAGCCAAGCTGGAACCAGTGCCAAGTCACGCTGGATGGACAGTGCCAAGTACCTCCTTTAAACTGACACCAAGAACCCAGGCTGGCGAGTATTGTTTATCTGGCAAAAGGGCCGGCGTTAGTGATCTGCTGCCTGTGGTGCTGAGCGGCCGGCTGGGTACTGAAATTCAGCTTAGCGCAGGATGCCTCCCAGACGCAAGCTGACACCAGTGCAAGTCAGGCTGGTTAGACAATGCCAAGTACCTCCTGCAAACTGACATCAAGAACCTGGGCTGGTGAGTATTGTTTACCTGGGAAAAGGTAAACAACACATTGGTGTTTTGAGGCCTGTGGGCCAGATTGGCCGGCTGGCTCTTGAAATTCGGCATTGCGCCGGCTGCCTCCGAGAGCCAAGCTGTCACCAGTGCCAAGTCAGGCTGGTTTTCATGACAAGGACTTCCTGCAAACTGACACCAGACCTGGCTGGTGAGTATGTTTACCGGAAAGGCCGGCATTGTTTGGGGCTGTGGCCGAGTGGCCGCTGGCTCTGAATTCGGCATTGCGCAGGATCCTCCCAGAGCCAAGTGGACCAGTGCAAGTCAGGCTGGTTTGAAAGTGCCAAGTACCTCCTGCAAACTGACACCAAAAACCTGGGTTGGTGAGTATTGTTTGCCTGGGAAAAGAGCCGGCGTTGGTTTTCGGGGGCCTGTGGCCAGGAGTGGCCGCTTGGGTCCTTCAATTCGGTATTGCGCAGGATGCCTTCCAGAGCCAATCAGGACACAGTGCGAAATCAGGGTGGTTTGACAGTGCCATGTACCTCCTGCAAACTGACACCAAGAATTTGGGCTGGTGACTTTTGTTGGGTAGAAAAAAGGGCCGGCGTTAGTGTTCTAATATCTGTGGCCCGGAGTGGCCGGCTCGGTCCTGAATTTCGGATTTGCGCAGGATGTCTCCCTGAGCTAAGCGGGGACCAGCGCCAAGTCAGGCGGGTTTGACAGTGCCAAGTTCCTCCTGAAAACTGACACCCAGATCCTGGGCTGGTGAGTAATGTTTACTTGGGAAAAGGGCCGGCATTGGTTTTAGGGGGCCTGTGGGCCAGAGTGGCCGGCTAGCTTCTGAAATTCGGCATTGCGCAGGAGTCCTCCCAGAGCCAAGTGGGCACCAGTGCCAAGTCAGGCTGGTTTGAAAGTGCCAAGTACCTCCTGCAAACTGACACCAAAAAACCTGGGTTGGTGAGTATTGTTTGCCTGGGAAAAGAGCCGGCGTTGGTTTTCGGGGGCCTGTGGCCAGGAGTGGCCGCTTGGGTCCTTCAATTCGGCTTTGCGCAGGATGCCTCCCAGACGCAAGCTGGAACCAGCGCCAAGTCAGGCTGGTTTGACAGTGCAAAGTACATCCTGCAAACTGACACCCAGATCCTGGGCTGGTGAGTATTGTTTACCTGGGAAAAGGGCCAGCCTTGTTGTTCGGGGGCTTGTGGGCCGTAGTGGCCGCTTGGGTCCTGAAATTCGTCATCGCGCAGGATGCCTCCCAGGGCCAGGCTGGCACCAGCACAAGTAAGGCTGGTTTGACAGTTCCATGAACCTCCTGAAAACTGACGCCAAGTGCCTGGGTTGATGAGTATCGTTTACATCGGGAAAGGGCCGGCGATTGTAGTTCGGTTGCCTGTGGCCTGGAGTGGCCGGCTGCCTCCTTAAAATCGGCATTGCGCAGGATGCCTCCCAGAGCCCAGCTGGAACCAGCTCATAGTCAGGCTGGTTTGACAGTGACAAATACATCCTGAGTAGTGACACCAACAACCTTGGCTGGTGAGTATTTTTGACCTGGGAAAAGGGCCAGCGTTTTTGTTCAGTGGCCTGTGGGACAGGGTGGCCGGCTGGCTCCTGATATTCGGCACTGCGCAGGATGCCTCCCAGAGACGAGCTAACACCAGTGCCAAGTCAGGGTGGTTTGACAGTGCCAAGTACCTCCTGAAAACTGACACCAAGGTCCTGGGCTGGTGAGTATTGTTTACCTGGGAAAAGGACCGGCCTTTGTTTTAGGAGGCCTGTAGGCCAGACTGGCCGCCAGGCTCCTGAAATTCGGCATTGCGCAAGATGCCTCCCAGAGCCAAGTCGACACCAGTGCCAAGTCAGGCTGCTTTGACATTGCCAAGTATCTCCTGCAATCTGACACCAATAACTCGGGCTGGTGAGTATTCTTAACTTGGAAAATGGCCAGCGTTTGTGATCTGCTGCCTGTGCTGCCGAGTGCCCGGCTGGCTCCTGAAATTCGGCATTGGGCAGGTTGCCTCCCAGAGCAAAGGTGGCACCAGTGCCAAGTCAGGCTAGTTTGTCAGTGCCAAGTACCACCTGCAAACCGACACCAAGAACTTAGGCTGGTGACTTTTGTTTGGCAGAAAAAAGGTCCGGCGTTAGTGTTCTTGGGTCTGTGGCTCGGAGTGGCCGGCGGGGTCCTGAATTTCGGCTTTCCGCAGGATGTCCCTAAGAGCCAAGAGGGTACGAGCGCCAAGTCAGGCGGGTTTGACAGTGCCAAGTACCTCCTTCAAACTTTCACCCAGATCCTGGGCTGCTGAGTATTGTTTACCTGGAAAAAGGGCCGGCATTGGTTTTCGGGGGCCTCTTGGCAAGAGTGGCCGGCTAGCTTCTGAAATTCGGCATTGTGCAGGAGTCCTCCCAGAGCCAAGCAGGACACAGTGCGAAGTCAGAGTGGTTTGACAGTGCCAAGTACCTCTTGCAAATTGAAACCAAGAACCGAGGCTGGTGGGTATTGTTTACCTGGGAAAAGAGCCAGCATTGTTGTTCAGGGGCCTGTGGCCTGGAGTGGCCTGCTGGGTCCTGAAATTCGGCTTTTCACCGATGCCTCCTAAAGCCAAGTTGCACCTGTTCCAAGACAGGCTGTTTTGAACGTGACATGTACGTCCTGCAAACTGACACCCAGATCCTGGTCTGGTTAGTATTGTTTACCTAGGAAAATGGCCAGCGTTGGTTTAAGGGGGCCTCTGGGCCAGAGTGGCCGCCTGGCTCTTGAAATTCGGCATTGCGCAAAATTCCACCCAGACCCATGCTGGCACAAGCGCCAAGTAGTCTGGTTTGAAAGTGCCAAGAACCTCCTGAAAACTGACACCAAGAACCATGGCTGGAGAGTATTGGTTACCTGGAAAAAGGCCGGCATTTGTGATCTGGTGCATGTGGTGTTAAGGGGCCGGCTGGCTCCTGAAATTCTGCATTTTGCAGGATGCCTCCCAGAGCCAAGCTGGCACTAGTGCCAAGTAAGGCTAGTTTGACTGTGCAGAGTACCACCTGCAAACCGACACCAAGAATTTGGGCTGGTGACTTTTGTTTGGCAGAAGAAAGGGCCGGCGTTAATGTTCTTGGGTCTTTGGCCAGGAGTGGGCGGCTGGGTCCTGAATTTCGGCTTTGCGCAGGATGTCTCCAAGAGCCAAGAGGGTACCAGCTCCAAGTCAGGCGGGTTTGAAAGTGCCAAGTACCTCCTTCAAACTGTCACCCAGATCCTTGGCTGGTGAGTATTGTTTACCAGGGAAATGAGCCGGCTTTGGTTTTCAGGGGCCTGTGGCAGAATGGCCGCCTGGCTCCTGAAATTCGGCATTGCGCAAGATGCCTCCCAGACACAAGCTGGCACCAGTGCCAAGTCTGGCTGGTTTGACAGTGCAAAGTACCTCCTGCAAACTGACACCAAGAATTTGGGCTGGTGACTTTTGTATGGTAGGGAAAAGGGCCGTCATTACTGTTGTGGGGTGTGTGGGCTGGAGTGCCCGGCTGGGTCCTGAAATTCGGCTTTGTGAAGGATGCCTCCCAGAGCCAAGCTGGAACCAGTGCCAAGTCACGCTGGATGTACAGTGCCAAGTACCTCCTTTAAACTGACACCAAGAACCCGGGCTGGCGAGTATTGTTTATCTGGCAAAAGGGCTGGCGTTAGTGATCTGGTGCCTGTGGTGCTGAGCGGCCGGCTGGGTACTGAAATTCAGCTTAGCGCAGGATGCCTCCCAGAC
>NC_066342.1:4902325-4959760 GCF_022539315.1 Serinus canaria | reverse complement strand
CTGGATGCATAACCATAACCAAGAACCATTCACACCTGGAGCAGACCCCAGCATGTTTATAAACTTCTTACAAGCTATTACCACCAAGCCCAGCAGGATAGCTATTCTGGTCACTGCCCCTCTGCTGTAAAAGCTACATATTAGGGACAATGCAAGAGCTATTTCTGGATAAGAAAATAAACCAAGGGACCATAGAGGTATTAAGATCGCAAAAAACCTTAGGGACCAGAAATGCATGAAAGCCTTCACCCCAATAGACATTATGAATTCAAAAAGCATGTCTATTAACTATTTTATACTGAAACAGAATAATGGTAACCAAAATGCACTCAAAACAGGGTTTTTCCACTCTCTCATGAGCCCCATTCTCTGGGCGCCAAAATTTGTCCTGGTTTAGGGCAAATTTGGGAAAGAATCCCCAAAAAGGGCTTCTCCAAAAACAAACCCACATGGCCCCTCCCCCCCACCTGGTTCGGGAAGAATTCCTCGGAGAGAGGTGGAAAAAACCTGTTTATTTGACAAGCACAGCACCCCCATCACACACAATGAACAATACCAGATGACACCACTCTTCCACTGCTCTGAGAAAGATGACAAATTCAGAAAAGTCTCTCCTGGGGGTTTGCTCTGTTATCAATCCCTCCGGCACTAAGGCAGCTGCTGCAGTCACAAGGTGTAAACTCTCTCTCGGTGTTCTGAATCCCAGTCCGGAGCAGTCAGCAGGTCCAACGGGGTGGGGGGAACAGTCCAGAAAGGAATTTGGACTGTTTAGCTAAAGTAACTAATGAGAAGGGGGGAAAAAAAGCAAGAGCAAGCAAAGCAGAAGCGAAGCAGAAGCAAGAACGAAAGCAAAAAGCTGGGCAAAAAGCAAAAAAAAGCAGCAACATGCACTGGTGCTATCTGGATGTCCCGCTGAGTGGCTGATAAGAGGCCCAAACCAAAACTCTCACTCTGACAGTCTTAAAGGCACAGAACATAATATCCAGCATAAATTACATACACACGAATGGGGATAACAGTCACCCTAGGACAACTGGATACCTTCAGAGAAGAGTTGAGACCCTAGAGGGCCCCAAGGCTGGCCCAAGCTGGAAGATAAGAGCAGTTAACGGCCTGCCCAGGTGGACATCAAGAAAGAATCCAATGACGTACTCGAACACCCCAGACCACAAATCACCATTGGATCAAGAGGCACGTATGGGGCACATGAAGAGCATGTGAAGATCAGGTGCACAGACTGTGAGGGTATAAAGGCACAGGATTTTTGTTCGGGGTCCCTCTCTGGAGCCACCAGCTCAAGCTGAAATAAACCAACTCTGACTCAGAAGCCAGGGTCTGAACTTTTCTTTAACAGACAGCAACTCAGATGGGATCCTAGGTCTTGCCTCTGGATCTGCCTGACTCCAAATATCCATACTGCTGGCAGACAGGTGAGTTCATGTGGGTTCTTTGCAGTGGAAGCTTTCTCTCTAGAATGAGTTTAAATTCTGACACAGAGGCAAGTGGGATGCAGGTTCAAATCCAGCATTCCAAGGAGGCAGGTTTGAGTCCAGCCTTACTCTATAAGCGATGACAAGGAGTTTGTCTAGGAGAGTTTTAAGTCCTCTGAAAAATGGTACCTGTATTTTGGTAAAAAAGAAATTCAGAGTTCAAGTCACTGAAATTAGGTAAAAAGGAAATTTTGGGTTAGAGCTCTGAAACAAGGTAAAACTGGGGAATATGGCCAGAGTAGAGAAGGGGATGCCCTTGGCTGAAATCCTCCAGAATTGAAGAAAAAAATAAAACAAAACAAAAACAAAAGTCTGGAACAAAAGAACTGGTGAAAAAGTGTGCTATAGAATTGCATCAGGAGGAATGCCCATCTGTCACTACAAAAACAGGGATAAATCCATAGAAAACCTGGCCAGGTTGTGGTACACATTTGATCAAAACCATAGAATATCTCTAAGACTATCTTTAGAAAATCATCATTCTAATCATATGTGTTGTTTGTTTATATGGGATAATTTGGCTTATGCAAGGAGAAGACCTAAAACAAAATCTGAAAGCAAATGATGATTGCAATCACAGAACTAGTATCTGAAACAGGGGAGGATGTTCCTCCCTACACTGCAGCTGCTGCGGCTGTTTCAGACACTCTGCTTGCTTTTTCTTCTACCCCCCACCTTTGCAAACTGCAGCTGCTTTATCTCCTGTCACTTCGCTCGCTGTCCCTTTGCTTGCTCCTGCTCATACCTCCCCGCTGCTGCAAAATGCAGGGCTGTATCCTACGTCCCTGCACATGGTGCCAAATCCCGCTGCTATGCAACCTAGGGCTCTGCCAAGTAGTGCCCCAGTGTTAGCATTCTACAACCATTATCTGTGGTCCTCAGGAGAATTAACAGCTTGGGGAAGTAAAATGCCAAGGCTAAGGGAGGATGCTGTTTAGAGCTGTTTCAAGTTTAAATGTATATATATAAAGGCTCATGTGCTTTATTTTCAGCTTTTGTGAGATTGGATGTGGCACTCAGTGCCATGATTTAGTTGAGGTGGTGTTAGGGCATGGGTTAGACTCGATGATCTTAAAGGTCTCTTCCAACCTAGTGATTCTGTGAAATCTAGTATGGTGAAAGTGTAAACATGTAAAAAAATGCTGAGTGTAGCCATGTTTGTATACGATGGAAGGGAAGAAAGGCAAAAGGTAGAAGAATTGAAGGTGAAAAAAAAGATAAAGGAACAGGAGGCGAATTTATTTGTGACAGTGTCGGCAAAAAAAATATTTCAGGATAGAAACAAAGGATTGGAAATAAGAGCGTATAGGAAAAATGTAATAGCTAAAGACTCACCAGTGTGTCTCTTGGGAAGGGATCTGTTGCAGGCTTTGGATATAGAAAAAAGGTTGGCACCAGAAGGAATATATTTAATTGTTATGGGAATGAATGTGATAAAAGAAAAAATGTAAGAAGGTATAACCAGAAATTATTTTGGAATACCCTCAGAATTGAGAAAAGTCCCAAAAATATTGTGGTGTGGAGCTGGATGAGCACAGATGTGGGACTACTGAAGTTGGCACAGCCCATGTGGCTAAAATCAGTAAGGTGTTAGAAGACCCCAGACCACAAATCACCATTGGACCAAGAGGCGTGTGCAAGGCACATGAAGAGCACATGAAGAGCACATGAAGATCAGGTGCACAGACTGTGAAGGTATAAAGGCACAGGGATTTCTTTGTTCAGGGTCTGTCTGGAGGCACTCAGCTCAACCTGTAATAAACCGACTGCTTCAGAACCTAGGGTCTGAACTTTTCCTAAACAGTAAGCATCCCAGACCCTTCCACTTGCAGTTAAGTCCTGGAGCATTCAATTCCTTCAGGAGAACAAGAGCCACACAGCTGTTAAGGACAAACTTGGACCCTTTGCAGAAATTGCAGAAGGCCTTCTAATAGTCCTCTAAAGTCATTGTTTCTCAAGGTGTAACAACACTTTTTTCATATTTCACAGAAATGCTAAACAGCTGCTGCCAACATTCACCAAGCATTGCTCCTTTCACAAAGACATTAGTTTATAGTCATATCGTACTCATAAGGTAGACAACCCATGAACACAGCACATACAGTACATAAGAGAAGTCTGCAGGTATCCCAAGGGGTAGGTGCATATGGCTGGGATAGCTATTTCATTAATGTGCACTCTATTTGGATGTAAGTCCCTGACAACAGATGAAGGAACTTGCTCAACACAGACAATGACAGCAAAAGTGAACATATGTGAACATGTCATCTGTGAATATCCACTGATGATACTTCAGTTTTGCCAATAAACAAATAATTGCAATTCTTCCAAGTAATAAATATCTTAAAAATCTACATTTATTAGCTTGGCATCAAATTTAAATGACAATTTTGTTACATACCAGGAGAAAAAACCCACCAGACCACCTAAAGGTAAATTCCTGGACAGGTAAAGAATATATGATAGAGCATCACTGGATGTATGTGGAAGATGGAGTTGCAGAATTTGGATAGTTCTCATCGTTAAAATGAAAAACATTCAGAAAGACAGACTGGCCAAAGAGGCCAGACTATTATTTCACTACTGAAAGAGAAGGATGAGAGGGAAAACAATAGTGTACTTATTTAGCAGAAAAAAATAAAAATAGGATTAAAATTGAATAAAGCATCAAATTAAAAGAGGAAATTCAACTGTCTACAAAAATGCTAGATGCATAAGTGGTAAACCCAAAAGCTTGCTAATATACAAATTAAATTTAAACAGGGAGATATAATTGAAGCAAAGATTTACATGAGTCAAAGTGCAGTGATTACATTTCTGTGCTTCAAAATTGGCTTCTAGACAGCAATCTTTAAGGTTTTCACTTTAAAATCTAATAAAAAGAATTGGCACAAAAGCTAGAACCAAGTCAGATGACCAAGTCACAGGTGGTTTGACAGACAACTGAGTGGGGCTCTTTAAACAATTTAATGAAAACAGAAGGAGGTAACAGTCTCCCAGGGCAACATAATGGATGCTACAAGTCCCAATCAAATGACATTGGAATGTCTGTATTTCAGAAATGATGATTTTCTAACACAGAAAAGCACCATGCAGAAATACATCCTATCATATGAAGAAAAAGAACTTGTGGCAGAATTGAAGTAAAAAGTAATTTTTAGAGGGTGTTATAACTTGATTACATTTGTTATATGCAAGCAAAAAGAAGTCCAAAACTAGTAGTACAAATACTTCATGTTTCATGAGAGATACCTGAACAAAACCTGACAGAATTAGGAGTGAGAACAGCTGCAATTAAATTTAAAACAGGAACAACTAAGAGGCATTTCATAACATTTCATTAAATAGTTAGACAGCCTCAATTCCACAAAAAAGGAAAGCATGAAAAACAGTAAAAGGAGTTTGGATAAGAGGGGATGTAAAGAGAAAGTTGAAATAGGTAAGTTAAAACCTTCAGAAGTATTAAAAATTGTTAAGGGGGAGGGAGGGGGGAAGAGAAGTCAAATGAAGAACTAAAGGGTTCCAAAGACTGGGGAGGGTCTGTTTTTTCGTTGTTTTCTCAACTTCAAATTTTCATGAAAAAAAAAAAAAACAAAAAAAAACTTAAAACTGCATTGGTCCTCTATTAAATGGATATGGTTCTTCATATTAACACCAAAAAATCCACATACAGTTTGCAAATATTTCTGTTTTGGCTTTAGGGAAACACAGATCATATTTAAAGCGACAATGAAAGAGTTTCCACTACAGCAGTTACTGAAGATGTTACAGAGCAGTTACTAAAGTTAGAACATTATCATTACTCAGTAAGTCAGGACACCTCTTATCAAAGGGATAACTGACCAAGAAGCCCTTCTGTCATAAATCTTGAAATATCACCAAAAAAAAAAAAACAAACCAAAACCCAAGGATGAGAATGGGACGTGGAAGAGATTGCATACCAAGAGTTAAGCAGTTACAACAGTTCAAGTGGTTTGGTTTATAAATGCAGCAGTTTTGAGGAACTAGGCTTCTGCTAAGCAACTGATTTGGTATCATACAACAAACAAACAGCACACATTCCTTCTTTAAGCAGAAAGTATTAAATTACATAAGAGAAAGTCCTCAGGCAGCTTTGTTTCTATCAGGATCCCAGCGATACCCCTATTCTGATAAGAAACTTAAATATCTTTTCCCATGAGATTAAAAAAATACCTCTTAATTTACTACTGACAATATCTGTAGGTGATACAAAAGCTGTGAACTGGTAAATTACAAAGAGGATATGATGATGAATAACCTGTAAACCAGGAACAGGCAGAGATTGTGCTTCTGAATACAGGTAAATATAAGGTTAACTATACAGGAATAGAGAAAGCAGGTGGCAAATGGTCCATCAACGCACCCTGAAATGCAATTGTTTTAAAGAATATTTTAGTTATGGTACACAGCCATTTAGAGATGAATAGTTTGATGCCATAACTAAAAAGGTCATTGTTTTCCTTGTGCAAATCTCAACAGTGGCATCTCAACTATCACAAGAAAAGATTTACTTCTGCACTTGTAGCAAAGAATGTATACACCTCAGCGCTCATTTCTCATAGTCTGTGATTTAGAAGTGATGTTGGAAAGGATGAGAAAGATAACTATAAGAATGATTAAAGCACTTAAAAATTCACCCTACAATTAGCATTAGGAAAGCAATTAATTTAGCTTCATAATGGATACAAAGATTAATTACTATCTTGGTCTCAGTTTCTAAGTGCCCATGGGTCATATATCTAATATCAAAGGTCAAAATATAACAAGTGACTAGAAGCAAATCCTGGACAAATTCAAGGTAAGAACAGGACAATGTTTCTCAGGGGAAATTTATTTTTTATAACATACCAAGAAATGTGCAAGCATGTTGATCTGTAAGAGTTTTTAGCTCAAGAGTGCATTTTTTGCCTTTGTGTATCAAGATAAGGATAGTTTAATAGGTGAAGAAAAAGCTACACATGTAAGCAAAGCAAAATGAGGCATTAATTTGCTGTTTTGACACTTTCTGGGCCTCAGCATGTACAATGATATTTGGGAAAATAAATGGCATTTCTCTCTTTCCTCCTTATTTCCCAGATCTTTTATTGCTGAGCACATCCTACCAGCCCCCCCTGCCCCCTTAACGACTTGAGATCAGGGATGGGGGAAGGGGGGGGGGCAGAGTGGGGGAAAAAAGGATAAAATCGTAGCACTGTGAAAGCACTGTGAAAGCACTGCTCAGCAATAGCCAAAACATTGATGGTATCCACACTGGTTTAGTCACAAATCCAAAACACAGTATGATACAGGTTGCTATGAGGAAAATTAACTCCATCCCATCCAGATATAGCACTGAATTTTTATTGCTAGCATTCCCCTGGTCTATGAGATGAAGTGACATGCCTAATACTTAGTAAAGCAAATATCAGGGTTTAGAAAAAACAAAGTCCCATATTAGATCCTCAGTTTCCAAAGCCTGATAGGTTCCTAAAACCACCTGGCACCTTTCTCAGCATTCCTGCATTTGAGTTTTTCTGGCCTCATAAGTTAGCATTTGCTGCTACAGAAAACTTCTGTCTTTCTGGCTGAAACCCATTTACCCAGAAACATGGGTAGAAGTAGTTTCAGGAATTCTTATCCAACGTCCTCTAACATGTCCAAGAGAATTAACATTCAGATTAACAATTTAAGAGTATAAACTGGGAGAAGAGTGGCTAGAGAATAGCCCTGCTGGGGGTGAAGGTCAGCAACAGGCTCAATTGAAGTCAGCAGTGTACCCCAGCAGCCAAGAGGGCAAAACGCATCCTGGGATGCATCAAACACAGCACAAGCAGCCGGTCAAAAGAGGTGACTATGTCTCTGTATTTAGCATTAGAGTAGCCTCACCTTGAGTACCGCGTGCACTTCTTTACCCCACAATTAAAAAAGGATTTGAAGGTCCTTGAAGTGCCCTCAGAAGAGGGCAACAAAGCTGGTAAAAGGGCTGGAAGGCACGTCCTGTGAGGAGTGGCTGAGGACTCTGGGTTTGTCTAGTTTGGAGAAATGGAGTCTAAAAGGTAACCTCATGGCTCTCTGAAGCTTCCTGAGGAGGGGAGGTGGAGAGGGAGGTGCTGATCTCTTCTCCCTGGTATCCAGACAAGATCGCAGAATATGCTGAGCTGGATGAGACCCACAAGGATAATCAAGTCCAACTTTCAGCCCTGCACAAGACCATCCCCAAGAGTCATACCATGTACCAAAAGCATTGTCCAAATACTTATTGAACTCCGGCAGGCTTGGTGCTGTGACCACTTCCCTGGGAAGCCTGTTCCAGTGCCCAACCACCCTCTGTGTGAAGAACCTTTTCCTAATATCCAACCCAAACATGCCCTGACAACTTCCGGGTCTTCCCTTGGGTCCTGTCACTGATCATCACAGACAAGTGATCAGTGTCTGCCCTTCCTCTTCCCCTCACAAGGAAGCTGTAGACTGTGATGAGGTCTTCCCTCAGTTTCCTCCAGGCTGAACAGACCAAGTGACCTCAGCCGTTCCTCATATGGCTTCCCCTCACAGCCCCTCACCATCTTCATTGCCTTCCTTTAGACACTCTCTAGTAGCTTTATAGCTTTCTTATATTGTGGTGACCAAAACTGCATACAATATCTAAGGTGAGGCTGCCCCAGTGCAGAGCAGAGCAGGACAATCACCTTCCTTAACTGGCTGGTGATGCACCCCAGGGCACAGTTGGTCCTCCTGGCTGCCAGGGCACTGGTGACTCATATTCAATTTTCCATTGACCAGGACTCCCTGGTCCCTTTCTGCAGCACTGCTCTTCAGCATCTAATTCCCAAGTCTGTCCATACATCCAGAGTTGCCCCATCCTCGGTACAGAATCCAGCACTCTCCGTTGTTAAACTTCATATGGTTGGTGATTGCCCAATCTTCTAATTTGTTGAGCTATCTCTGCAGGGCCTCCCTGCCTTCAAGGGAGTCAACAGCTCCTCCCACTTTTGTATCATCTGCAAACTAGCTTAGTATCCCTGCCAGTCGTGCGTCCAAGTCATTTATGAAGATGTTGAAGAGAACTGCCTCTAAGATGGAGCCCTGTGGAACCCCACTAGCGATGAGTCAGCAGCTTGATGTTACCCCATACACTATAACCCTTTGTGCCTGACCCATGAGCCAGTTGCTCACCCATTGCATGCCATGCTTATCCATCTGTGTGCTAGACATTTTGTCCAGACTGATACTATGAGAGGATGTGTGGGAATGGTTCAAAGTTGCACTAGGGGAGGTTTAGACTGGACATGAAGAAGTGTTTCTTTACCCAGAGGGTGGTCAAACACCAGAACAGGCTTCCCAGAGATGTGATCGATGCCCCAAGCCTGTCAATGTTAAAGAGGCATTTGGACAATGCCCTTAATAACATGCTTTAATTTTTGACCCACCCTGAAGTGGTCAGGCATTTGGGCTAGATGATTATTTTAAGTCCCTTCCAATTGAACTATTCTATTCTCAAATTTAGCATGAAGAAAAAAAAAAGAACCCACAGATATATATTGTTCCTAGAACTTCCCTGAGAACTTTGAAAACTTTTCCAACTGTGGTATCACTTAGACTTGTGTCCCTCAGTATCTTATTTCTTTGCACAGTGTTAACACAATACTTAAAAGCCTGTTGCCCACTTACTTCTCTGATTTTAAGAATACTATTTATATGGTTTCATAGTATTTCCAATATTCAAGTGCTTCCTCAGTTTTTATTTTACTTTGTTGCTCTTGATTCTTGCAAGTTACTTTTAAATAAGTAGAGCAAATAACAGTTGAATGTTGAAAAATGTCCCATAATTTTATTAGCAACGGCTGCATGCAATCTTGTTCAAGTATGAGAACACATTTCCTGAGTATTAATCCATTCAGCAGAGCAAGAAACACACATCTACCTTATCATGCTCTCCCTTCCTGGGATTAATTTTGCAGATTGTTGTAGTACTTCAAAAGAAATACTGTCTCTTATTTAATTACCACTGCCTTTACACACCAAACAATTTGAAGTAGCTAAAAACAGAAATATTTCTTAACATTACAATATATACCCCAAAGTCCCTTCTCCTCTGTTTTATCATGTTTCCCTCCCATACAAATTCAATAATGTTTTTAAAAGAAAGTACAAATTTTGGGTCCCTTGATTTTTTGATATATGAGCAAAAATAAGTCAGAATTTTTTGAGTATTGAGGTTCTAAACTAATTTCTATTAACTAAAGTAGATAACTTTTAAAGAAGAAGGAAAATCAAAACAAAATAACCCAGAAGAAAGTTCTTTATAAGAGCTGAATATAAAATATTCATTTATCATGCATTAAAAAATTAATATGCTCTTTTCCAGCAAATGTGAAATCATGATATCACATAGATATCAATATGATGATTTATGTTTTCCTCAAAACCAGTTATTTTTATCAATTAATGTATATGTCTATATATATATATAATAGATCAGTGTTTGTCATCCAGAATCAAATACAAGATAATAATAAAAGGTCGCAATGCTCTTTCAAAATAATTACATTTTCTGCTTTAATGAAGAGCAAAGAAAATAGTCAATTAGGATATGCTAATCAATACCAACATCTTTAAATTGTGCACAAAAAATCCTGAAACGTGTATTATCAGTTTATCTACTTATATAAGTAGATGAGACTATTGGCATACATATTTCAGATTACAGCAGAGAAGGAAGACTGATTGTTGGCTTGATGGGCCCACTTCCTCTTCAAGGTTTTTGAAGTCTAAGTCTGCTAATTTACAGAGTTCTGTACACAAATCTTTCATTCGGCTACCACAGGTATACAAATAAAACCCTACAACATATATATATCCTATAGGTTTGGAAAACAAGTGGAAGACTTTGTTTGTTTGTTTAAGACTAGCTGAAATTCATGCTAAATTCAAATGGCTTACCTCCCACATGTTTTTCTTTGGTAACATACAGATAATGAAAAGATACTCATATTTGACACCTTGCTTCACTGATTCATCTCCAATACCTAATTTTGCCAAAACTTACAGATATTGCTGATTTTCTTAGATACTCCTGAAGAGAAAATAATGCATAACACAAATATATACAGTGTACAGGCATATTATGTCCAGTAGTGAAGGTTTATGGCTACAAACTAACATTTAAGCCCAAACATTGCTTTCTGAGACCAGGTAAAACTTCCACTGATGACAGACAAAATTATATACGTAGAAAAGTTAGATCACATGCCTCTTGCTACTTAACAATAAATACATACATACATGCTTAAAATATAAGCATGCAGAATACTGTACATTATTCAGTGCATACCCATATAAAACACTAAAAACACATTACTTTTTTGTACTATAGCAACATACGTATTTTACAACAGCAAACAACAAATAAATGCTAACAACTTTATGCTCTGGAGAACAATCATAAGGTTTTACAAAATGTTTAGTAGTAATGGAATACAGCAGACTTTCAAAAATACAGGCGATAAAAACCAAATCAGTGGAAGACTGAATTTGCTCCAAAGTACATTAAACATTGCAACCAACTTGTGCTAGCTGAACTATTTTCAGTGTATATGCTAGAGTTCTCACTTTTTAGAATTACAATAGTAAGAGAGACTTTGCTTAATTTTTTACAGTAGATTAGAACAGGACAATGATGTTCAATGCAGCACCTAAAAGTGGCATTTTAATGTTTAATCATGGAAAGAGTTTATTTTTTAAATAATAATTTAAAACAATCTTCCCATGCAAAAAGTTTTCCAGAAATTGCTTTCAACATTTTAAACTCTGATCCCATGAAAATTAAAAACGTCATTAATACACAAGAAAGGTGCACACAGCATAATGTGTCACACCAGTAACAGTAACCAACATAGATGGGAGGGAAATATTTCACTTTGCAAGGAAGCACTATAATTTCTACAAGTAAAGGAGGGAAAAATATCCTCCATTCTGACCCAGAATTTTTCTTTATATTTGCTACATGTGTGCATTTGTATGTATGTCTAATTTTTAAACAAGATCAAAAAATAGAGCATAGACATGCTCATTTATTCCTTAAAACCTTTTGATTTAATGCCTTTTACTTTGCACTTGCAACAAGTTCAAAAAGCACATGCGGTCAGTTAACTAAGCTCAGCTTAAGCTGTGTTTTCACCTTATGATCAAAAGGATATACCTTTTGTCCCATGTTCAAAAGCATTTAACTTATTTAGGCTTCTAAATACAACAACACTTTTCAATGTGGGACTGAGAAGTTGGCACTTTTTTTAAAGTTTGCCTTACATTTACATAAAATAAAGTTCAACACTGCTGTTACTTTAAGTTTTGATGACTAAAGATACATAATGAGATGGTAAAGGTCAAGTCAGTTAAAAAAATGGATGGCAAATGACTTGAGACATTTCCCAGTTTCCTCATTTTAATTATTATTTTCCTATTTTTAAAACAGTTTTGTCCATTCTAACCATATGAATTACCCAAACAAATAACACAAGCTTAAGAACTGAACAAATGATTAGGCTGGAGAGTGACTGAAAGTACTGTCAGATACCTAAAAGAAATACACTAATTAAAACAAATTTTTAGAAGCTTTGAGTTCATGTGTTTGGGGTTTTTTAATAAATTGAAACTTGAATCTTATCCAACCCTGTGACTTCAACAGTGGTTTACTGCTATACTGCATTTTACAATATTAACTGTTAAACAGCTGCATGTGCACAAACACTTTCAATCAAATGTGACTGCAGTTGACAAAGTACAACATGAAAAATGTGTACACAAGAACAATTTCTATACTGATTTCTACTCAAGTACAGATATGCTATCAAGTTTGAAGCAGGATATTTACCTCAGTTTCATGTACATCATGCTTACACGTTCAGAAGCGCAGTTTATACAGATACTGATTTATGAAGAAAACATTCATACAGGCAATCAGTGTGTTTTCTTCTAAGTGATGGCTTCTTGTCTATTTGCTCTGAAAACACTTTATTTCATTTGTTCTAAAAGTAATGCCACAAACAGGCCCTAATCTACCATTACCATACACTTAATATTACCAGTGGGTGGATCTTATAAAACAATACCAGATCTGCACTACTGACTGTGGAATCAAATCTCTGAATTCCTTCTCTGTGCGATATATGTTGGTACCATTAAGTAAGTTTCATGCATTTTTAAAAACTTGGGAGAAACCTCTAGCATTACTGCAAGACCAGGAAATGCAGCAACAATTTTGACCCGAGTAACAAGTCAAACATCAACTGCCTCTCCTGCAGCAAATGCATATAATTAAGTAATTATACTTTAACATCCATAAAATTTTAAAAATGCAAGCTATCTGTCCTCTATTTTATCTTGGTTTTGGATCTTGAAATAGCCACAGCACACACTTCCATCAACCCAAAATTAGGCCGAAATGAGACAGAATGATATTACTGGTAGCACTGTATCTGTCTCCACCTCTCCTTTTTTCACATCAATTAAGGATGCCAATACCTTTCTCCATATACAGGAGACAAACTACATTATTTAAAGTAGAAAATAACACATTCACAAGCAAGCATTAAAATAAATTAGTTCCTTTAAAATCACCTTAGTGTAAAGGCAGTTTATTCCCCCAATATAAATAATTACTTTCATGTACCTAACCCAAGACTAAAGTCTTTGGCATAAACATCCCGCATCCACTTGGAACATTCCCATTCAACAAAATACTGGTGCAGACATATTGCAAGGCCTACTAGTCTATGATAGAAGCTGTATTACAAGAACTACACAGTGTAGTAGAGAACCTAAGATACAAACAAATGTGTCATAATTCAAAAAGCTTATTTTAACACAAGCCAAATTCCTATTAAACAAACATTGCCTTCGCACACTCGTGGCTCCAAAATAACAACCTGTTTTAATTAAAGATAAATGAAACAAAAGTTTTTACTTCTTAGAACAGTGGGTGAATTCCAAAGGTCTTAAAGATCCTGCTATTCACCAGTATACTTTAGGTTACTTTTCACCTTCATGGGTGCATCTTGGTCTTTATGATTTTTTTTTTTTCTCCTTTTGCTTTAAAAGTCAGTCTACAATCTGGGCATAAGTTCCTTATCCCATTTTGCCTCACTGAATAAAAATCACAATGAAAAAAATGCAACTGGTGACCCAGCAATCTAAGACTCAGGGAACAATACACCAGAAATCTGCAAAACAACCCCCCTGCAAGTTCTTTCATTAATCTACTTCCTTACCATCACTCTCCTATCCACATCATCGCCGATATTCCCCCAACCCCCCCTTCACTGACCAGCCATCCTTTCCCTCTCCATTTTACAAGGACGGGTTCCCCACCATATCAAACCCACCCACAGTAGCCACGGTTATTTACCCAGCTATAAGCGCCTCGGCGAAGCCTGCACACGAGCGTGCACACACAACGCGGTGGCGGAGGAATGACGAGCGGGTCACTGCCACCATCGCCACGGCCGCCCTGTGGTGAAGGTAGCAGGCGCCTGAGGAAAACCGAACCAACCACGCCACGTAATGCACTGGGGGGCCAGCCAGACAGAGCCCGGGACGGCAATGTCTGGGCTGCACCCCCAGCGGCGCTTAAGGTGTGTGTGCTGGCGGTGGCCCACACTCACCCAGCAGCAGCAGCTTCAGTTCCCGACGGGCGTCCCGCTTGTCCCGGCGCAGCTGCCGCTCGATCTCGTCGTTGATCCGCCGGGCTTCCTTGGCTTCCTCGCTCAGGCAGCACGCCATCATGGACTCCAAAGTCATTCTTCCTAACTGGTTCAAACACAACCCCCACCCTAAAAACGCGCGCGCACACACACCCCACCACAGCACCAGTCCCGGGGGACACAGACGCTCTCTACCCGGAAACCCCACCCAGGCACTGTAAGGCAAGTGCAGCAAGCTGCCTCGATGCCACGCACAGATAAAGAAAAAGCGGGGCGCTAGCAGCACAAATTCCCCCGTTCCCTGCCTCAAATAGTCGCCGCTTCCAACTCCTCCTCTAAATTATGCACCAAGCAACATGAAAACATCCCCCACTTCAGCCGTGGCGGCAGCAGTGCTTTCTTCGCCAGCCAAGCTGCTCAGCACTAAGACCCCCCTCTCCCCCCTTCCCTCACTACTACTTCTGCCTCTGCTACCGCTACCACCACCCAAGTGTCCCTCACAAACTACACCCCCGCCGCCCTCCGAAATAACCACCCCCCACGGAAATGCTAATGTCCGTTAATCCCTCCCCTCCTCGTCAATTACGCTTCCCTGTCGCTCCTTCTGTCCTAAAGCGAGAGTTCGGCTCCTTCGATAGTGAGTAAGGCCGCTGCCCGGCAATCTCAGCGTGGGCCTGGCGGGAGAACTTCCTTAAGATAAACCTTTTTTCCAGGCACGGTCGCTCACCCCTCGCGCGAGGAGAACTGCTGCTGAAGAGCTGTCGCGGCTCGTTCCTGCCCTGGTAGTAAGGAAGAGAGGGAGGACGAGTAGAAAGGGCTCCACCAGAGAGGAAGAAAAGGCAGATGGGGACGAGGGCACGCAAACTGTGAGCCCAGCTCGGCGGGCTTTTCAATGGCTTGTCTCTGCGGGTGTGGTGAGGTAGAAATATGGCGGACTGCCTCTGTCGCTGCCTCTCCACTTTTTCCCTGCGCCATGGGAATGAGCGGCCGGAGGAGCCAGGAATTCCTGGGGTGCAGCTCCCGGCCATGCGTGTTTTATTTGCTTTTGCTACCTTTGGTTTTAGTCGATAAATGCACATTTTTATTTTACCCCTGCATTCTCTTCTTAGAAGAGATGCCTTTGGTTCAAAGGTAAAGGGGGGGGGGAATATAATAATTTACACAAGGGGAGAAGTATCTTCTCCACCTTTAGATGGCAATTAAAATATGGGGGATAAAAATATACTAGACACTAGTAACTTTTTTATTCCGGTAATCCTGAAAATACTTGAATACTTCTGTTATATGCAGAAGAAATAAAAGATGTTTACAACAGATAAAAAGAGTAGCATACTTCCCTTGCTTGTAAGAACCTAATACTCTATCATTTCAAGGCATCGATATATTGCATTTTCTATCTTCTAGTTGTAACCTTTATTCAACCAATGCTTTTCGCTGCCATCCTTTTTCACAAACCCAGACCAGTTTGCCTTCAATTCCACTACTAGAAAGCCTGTCTTTAACATAGTCTTTGGTAGCTCTCAGAGTGATAACACACAATTCGATGGACATATTAAGTTCTAGTTTTTGTGTATTGTGGGATTCACATTCTCTGAACCTGAGAGAAGCAGAGAAAAGAATGATCAAAACAATTCTTATCTCATTTGCTGCGCCTGTGTTGTTCACAAGTGGAATGCATTGTGAAAGATTGTTTACCTGAAGGGATTTGGTAATTGTATTCTGGTGTGTTTTGATTCACTGACCAATTGAATCCAGGTGTGTGTGTGTCGGGACTCGGCTGACAGTCACGAGCGTCTGTACAGTTGAGTGCTTGGCAGATTCAGTTTAGATGCAATATAATATAGTATAATAAAGTAATTAATTAGCCTTCTGATATCCATGGAGTCCTCCTCATCATTTCTCCCTGCCACGGAGGTTGCCTTGCTACAATAGTGGATTTGTAAAATATTTCAAAATTCCCACAGCTGCCCTACCTTTTCCCACCTCCATATTAAATAAATAGCTGGGAATGTTGAAAAATCTCCCAGGAAAGTCATAATAGTCTATTAGGTAGTTAGAGGTGTTCATCACTCTCCATCTTTTAGTTTCACATGCAATATCCTCTCCAGCACCTGTTTTGATCACGTGCTCGCTCTTACAACTGTGCACATATGTTGTCAATATGAATGAAGTAGACTCCACCATAAGGCATAAGAATAAGAGGAAATTAAAAAATGAAAATGTAATGGTCAATATAATAATATACTTATCCATTTTTAGAGCATTAAAATGGGGTTTTTTATTTGCAAAATGTGTGATTTTTGTTTAGATTATATCAGTTTTCTATGTATAATGTTTAAAAGCATTTAAGAAAATTTTAAATATTTTTAAAGTATGTTAACTCCAGTAAATGAATATGTGAATTTTATTCTAAACTCTATAATACTACTATTAATGAATAATGATATTTCAGTAAAAGCATCTTCTTAATTTACCTGATGTGGATTTTAAAATTAATATGTGTGAAAAACGCTAATCACTTGTTTTAAAAATTTTAAAGGTTTAATAGTAATAAAATAGTTATAAAAATAGTAATACAATTAGAGTAATAATAATTTAGACAGTTTGAATTAAGACAATGTGAGACAAGAAAAAGAAAGAGTTACGGACGTCCGGGTACCTTTTTCTGGGCAGCACAAGCCCGAAAAAGGACACCCGTTAACAAAGGATTAAAAACAACAGCCTGTTGCATATTCATACACTTCATACATGATGCATAAATTCCATTCAAACAAGGGATTCAGTCTGGTCAGTGTCAGCTTCTTCCTCCTATTCTTAACAGCGCCTTCGAGGCGGGAAGAAGTTCCTTTCTTCTGATAAGAGGGCAATAAATTCTTTTTCTTTGAAAGATTTAGGTGTCCTGTGGCTGCTATCTCGCTGCAAGTCCTTTCTTTAAAAAAATTTTCTTACATAGCATAGTTTCTATTTTAACATTTTTTTTATAACCTAAAACTATATTTACCACACTACTTAAGAGAATTAATACAGCATAACTTTCTAACATAACCCATATAATATTAATTTGATTATTCGCGAAAAGCCAATCATAAAATACGCATTTTTCACAATATGTATGTAGGTGTATATATATCTATCTATCTTGTCCCAGATTAATGTATTAAATTAAATTTGGTGCTAAGAATGTCAGGAAAATTCACAGACACCAGAGATTTATGTCCAAAAAGGAGACAGAGGAGTCCTGTAACTTTATTTGAATAAAGGGAGAAGTCATGGGGCATTCCCCATGGGATCTCTCAAAATTTTTAGAGGATGCAGCCTCTTTTTTATCCTAATTTTCCGGCCGCATTTCCCTCTCTCTTTCTCCATTGGCTGAGATACTTGAGAGATACAGACTTCCTAAAACACCTAATACCCCCTTCTAATGTATACCCCCCCCCATTTTTCTTTTTCCTTGTGTCTCTGATCTTTTTCTCTAAATCCAGAGATGTAGCATAGTCTTGAGTAAGTCTGTGAATTAGTGGAATTCCTATGGAATTTATGGTTCCCTCCCATTGCTTCTTTCACCTCTCCCTATCTAGCCTTATCTACCATCAGGCCCACAGTTTGTTTATAAAGACACCTCCTTCTTATTCCTTTCAGTTCCTCTTTTGGGAAAAGATCTATTAAGTAAATAGGAGGCTCAAATTATATTTACGGATAGAAAAGTACAATTATTGGTACCTGAGACTGTCTTGGGGTGATTTTACGATGATACTCTATTCCTGATTGTCTGCTTTATGCCCAGAAATAGTTGCTGTAACTTTAAGGTGGGTTTGGGGGAGGGGCGGGAGCCCTGGGGGTGTTCTTGCAGCAGCTTTGTTCAAAGCCTCACTCCCAGGTGTGCTTGGTGCTCTATGGACAGGCATTACTTGGTTGCTTAGCTAGCTTGGGTTTTTTGTTAGCTTAGGCAAGAAGTTTCTTTTTCTCCTTTCCCTGGCCTTGAAGAGACTGCAGCAGTAATCCATCAGCGGCTTTTGTTTTTTCTTGAACTGTTCGGCTTGCTTTTGGTCCGAGATCAGACAATCGATAGGGAGACAGTCAGGATTTGTGGGAGCTGCTCCGCCCAGCCCCAGACCATGGGAAAAGCTGAATCAACAAGAGAAAGGACACCAAAATCCACCACCTTCATCTGCTCTGAGGAGGAGACCAATGGCAGAGGTCCAACATGTTCCCATCTGTTTTACCCGAGCTGCTGCATGAACTTCTTTTCCCTTCTCTGAGGCAAAAAGCCGGTGCCATTTTGTTCCCCTCTGCCACAAGGCCAGCCGGATTGTTTCTTCTCCTGGCATTTTGGGATTTTTTTTGTTTGCTTTGTTCTGCTGAGGGAGAGGGGAGGGTGGGAAGTAAGGTTCTGATGGTTAAATATCTAGCATTTATTCTTTTTTTTTTTTTTCCCTTGCCACCATGTGGGCACTTTGTCAATAAACAGTTGGGATTTTTTCACTTGGACCCACTGGTATTCATTTTCTCATTGGCAGAAAAGGATTGCTGAAGCCCTTTTCTTTAGAGGAAACACTAATTCCAGAGAGTTTTCTCCTAAACTCGTCTCTAAACCGGGACAAAATTTGGTGCCTAACTTTAAGGGGCAGGAGAAAGTAAAAAAAAAAAAAAATTTACATTCTGGTTTGAAACACTTTGTATTGGGGTACAGCAATCAGTTGTCACCATGCTGCTTGATTTAATAATGGCTCTCTGGCACCTAGGCATTGGGAAAAAGACGTTCGCTCTCCTGTAAAAAGTTAAAGTTTTACAAAGGACAGTAGGACACAGACTATAGAGCAAAAGATGTTACGGTCGGTGCAGGTTGGTGCATCTCTGCACTCAGCCAGGAGCACACCTGCTATTTTGGAAACACCCTTCACACCATTTCTATTGCATCATCCTGTTACATATTCATAAACAATTATGCATAGTAAACTTTGTCCCCAAACTAGTTTACATGTTCCAAGAACTGTTTAGCATGGTTCCTCCTCATATCCACCTTTTTATAGCATATGCATTTCTTGGCTGCGGTTTTAGTCCTTTTTTTTTATCATCACCTTCAGTTTGGGCTCCAGCCCATACTATCTTCAGACGGTGAGTGCTGATAGTTGGCATACCTGTAGCAGGTGTCTGTTGCTTTCTCTTGAGCTACAAGTGGCTACTGGGGATATTTCTCCTCAGAGACACCTTCGGCTCGCAAGCAGTTACTATTAAGCACTCGAGATAGGCCCATGCAAAGCAGAACTCAGTTTACCTCTAGTAGAAAAGTCCAGGCGATAGTGAAGAGAAAGAGAGTGTGTTCTGCCGGAGAGTTAAATCCAGAGTTTATTCCAAGGTATTACAGTTCCGAATCTCAGTACTGCTCCGAACAGACCGCGACCGCATGGCTCCAACGCCTTTTAAGCTCACAGGAAGGTGGGGGGGGAGGACAGGTGAGCCACCAACCAGGTGGGAGGGGGAGGGTCTCAGGGAACAATGACATCTGGACAGGCCAATGACCGCAGGCCTGAAGGGCATCTTTTGAACTTCTGTCAAACTCATGATGCCCTTCCTGAAATGTAGATCTTGATACAGTAATCCGGAACTGGGCAGGGGACAGGCAAGGAGGAAGTAGTCACAGCTGAGGGGAAGAACCTAGCTTTACACCACAACCGGTGCCCGCTTAGCTCTGGGAGGACTCCTGCCCAATGCCGAATTTCAGGAGCCAGCCGGCCACTCCTGGCCACAGGCCCCCGAAAACCAACGCTGGCTCTTTTCCCAGGTAAACAATACTCACCAGCCCAGGTTCGTGGTGTCAGTTTGCATAAGGTACATGGCATTGTCAAACTAGCCTGACTTGGTGCTGGTGCCAGCTTGGCTCTGGGAGGCATCCTGCTCAATGCCGAATTTCAGGAGCCAGCCGGGCACTCGGCAGCACAGGCAGCAGATCACAAACGCTGGCCATTTTCCAAGTTAAGAATACACACCAGCCCGAGTTATTGGTGTCAGTTTGCAGGAGGTACTTGGAACTGTCGAACCAGCCTTACTTGGCACTGGTGTCGACTTGGCTCTGGGAGGCATCTTGCGCAATGCCGAATTTCAGGAGCCAGGCGGCCAGTCTGGCCCACAGGCCTCCTAAAACAAAGGCCGGTCCTTTTCCCAGGTAAACAATACTCACCAGCCCAGGACCTTGGTGTCAGTTTTCAGGAGGTACTTGGCACTGTCAAACCACCCTGACTTGGCACTGGTGTTAGCTCGTCTCTGGGAGGCATCCTGCGCAGTGCCGAATATCAGGAGCCAGCCGGCCACCCTGTCCCACAGGCCACTGAACAAAAACGCTGGCCCTTTTCCCAGGTCAAAAATACTCACCAGCCAAGGTTGTTGGTGTCACTACTCAGGATGTATTTGTCACTGTCAAACCAGCCTGACTATGAGCTGGTTCCAGCTGGGCTCTGGGAGGCATCCTGCGCAATGCCGATTTTAAGGAGGCAGCCGGCCACTCCAGGCCACAGGCAACCGAACTACAATCGCCGGCCCTTTCCCGATGTAAACGATACTCATCAACCCAGGCACTTGGCGTCAGTTTTCAGGAGGTTCATGGAACTGTCAAACCAGCCTTACTTGCACTGGTGCCAGCTTGGCTCTGGGAGGCATCCTGCGCGATGACGAATTTCAGGACCCAAGCGGCCACTACGGCCCACAAGCCCCCGAACAACAAGGCTGGCCCTTTTCCCAGGTAAACAATACTCACCAGCACAGGTTATTGGTGTCAGTTTGCAGGAGGTCCTTTGCAGTGTCAAACCAGCCTGCCTTGGCGCTGGTTCCAGCTTGCGTCTTGGAGACATCCTGCGCAAAGCCGAATTGAAGGACCCAAGCGGCCACTCCTGGCCACAGGCCCCCGAAAACCAACGCCGGCTCTTTTCCCAGGCAAACAATACTCACCAACCCAGGTTTTTGGTGTCAGTTTGCAGGAGGTACTTGGCACTTTCAAACCAGCCTGCCTTGGCACTGGTGCCCACTTGGCTCTGGGAGGACTCCTGCGCAATGCCGAATTTCAGAAGCTAGCCGGCCACTCTGGCCCACAGGCCCCCTAAAACCAATGCCGGCCCTTTTCCCAAGTAAACATTACTCACCAGCCCAGGATCTGGGTGTCAGTTTTCAGGAGGAACTTGGCACTGTCAAACCCGCCTGACTTGGCGCTGGTCCCCGCTTAGCTCTTGGAGACATCCTGCGCAAATCCGAAATTCAGGAGCCAGCCGGCCACTCCGGGCCACAGATCTTAGAACACTAACGCCGGCCCTTTTTTCTACCCAACAAAAGTCACCAGCCCAAGGTTCTTGGTGTCAGTTTGCAGGAGGTACATGGCACTGTCAAACCACCCTGACTTCGCACTGTGTCCTGATTGGCTCTGGAAGGCATCCTGCGCAATGCCGAATTTGAGGAGCCAGCCGGGCAACTCCTGGCCACAGGCCTCCGAACACCAACGCCGGCCATTTCCCAGGCAAACAATACTCGCCAGCCCAGGTTTTTGGTGTCAGTTTGCAGGAGGTACTTGGCACTGTCAAACCAGCCTGACTTGGCACTGGTGCCTATTGCTTTCTCTTGAGCTACAAGTGGCTACTGGGGATATTTCTCCTCAGAGACACCTCCGGCCTGCAAGCAGTTACTATTAAGCACTCGATATAGGCCCATGCAAAGCGGAACT
The DNA here is from genome assembly GCF_022539315.1 of Serinus canaria. Taxonomy (NCBI): domain Eukaryota; kingdom Metazoa; phylum Chordata; class Aves; order Passeriformes; family Fringillidae; genus Serinus; species Serinus canaria. The sequence continues at coordinate 4,937,867 of NC_066342.1, read as the reverse complement.
CAGTTTACCTCTGGTAGAAAAGTCCAGGCGATAGTGAAGAGAAAGAGAGCGTGTTCTGCCGGAGAGTTTAAATCCAGAATTTATTCCAGGTATTACAGTTCCGAATCTCAGTACTGCTCCGAACAGCCCCCGACCGCATGGCCGCCACGCCTTTTAAGCTCACAGGAAGGTGGGGGGGGGGGGGGGAGGACAGGTGAGCTACCAACCAGGTGGGAGGGGGAGGATCTCAGGGAACAATGACATCTGGACAGGCCAATGACCGCAGGCCTGAAGGGCATCTTTTGAACTTCTGCCAATCTCATGATGCCCTTCCTGAAATGTAGACAGTAATCCGGAACTGGGCAGGAGACAGGCAAGGAGGAAGTAGTCACAGCTGAGGGGAAGAACCTAGCTTTACACCACAACAGGTGTCCTCATCCTATGTTCATTGGATGTTATCCCATCCAAGCAGGCATTTTAACACAAGCATACTTATATCAGCTATTTCACTACTATGTCTAAGCTTAATTAACAACAGAAATAAAAACTATACCTTTATAACAAAGTTACTTTATGTTATAGATACATATTATAATATTGGCTTTTCACAAATATTAAAATGGATCTTATATGTGTGATTGTTACCCCGTTTTGAGGGGTCCCAAGATGAGGGAAGAGACGAGAAAGTTGACTCCATGTATCAGAAGGCTTGATTTATTATTATATGATATATAAGATATAAAAACTATACTAAAAGAATAAAGAGAAGGATTTCACTACTAAGCTATGCTAAGAATAGAATAGGAATGTGTGTCCTCCCAGCCCGAGACGGCCGGAGAGGTTTTCTGTGATAGGCTCTTAATTGCAAACAGTCTGACGGGGCCAATCACAGACCTCGCCTGTTGCATTCCACAGCAGCAGATAAGAATTGTTTACATTTGTTCCTGAGGCTTCTCAGCTCTCAGGAGAGGAAAAAATCCTAAGTAAAGGATTTTTCATAAAACATGTCGGTGACATGTGATGTTAAAGTAACTTTTTTATAAAGATATAGTTTTTATTTCTGTTGTTAATTAAGCTTAGACATAGTAGTGAAATAGCTGATTTAAGTATGCTTGTGTTAAAATGCCTGCTTGGATGGGATAACATCCAATGAACATAGGATGAGGACACCTGCTACAGGTATGCCAACTATCAGCACTCACCGTCTGAAGATAGTATGGGCTGGAGCCCAAACTGAAGGTGATGATAAAAGAAAAGGACTAAAACCACAGCCAAGAAATGCATATGCTATAAAAAGGTGGATATGAGGAGGAACCATGCTAAACAGTTCTTGGAACATGTAAACTAGTTTATGGATATGCATATGGGTCTATAAATATGCAAGAGACTGATGTAAGGGAAAAGGTATTTAAGGGTTATCCCTGAAGGTGACAATATGCTCTTGGCTAAGTGCCAAGATGCACCTGGCAATAATAACCTTTGCTCTATGGTTTTTGTTTCCTATTGTCCTTTATTAAACTTTTTAAATTTTCACAGGAGAGTGAACATGTTTTTCGCACTTTAGCACCACACATATAAAATCCATCTTAATATTTGCAAAAAGCCAATATTCTAATATGTATCTATAACAGCATGTTTGCCTATCCATATATAGGGGCAATTTTGTCCCTAGCATGTCTTTTACATATCAGGGATATGAGTCAGGATTGCCATATTGATGTGCCTGGTGCTAGCAATTTATAAACGTTTAACAGAGGTACTGGGAGCTATTGAGGATGTGGATGCTCTTTTGGTTTTCCATCCTAGTCTCCGTAGCCTTGTTTGGGGGTTTATTAGTAATTACACCCAGTCTGTTAGGGGAAAAGTAGGGGATGATGTTTCCCAGCCCTTCATCTCCCTCCTTCCCCTCAGATCCAGCACATCACCTTTTGAGAATATTCATTTTCCCCCAGATGTTAAAGATACCATCTTTCTGATGGTTTATCTGGTAGGTTTCTTCTATATGGACTGCAGCTTGTCTAGCTCAGATTTCCAGAGGGGCTGTCCAGATACCTGCCCCAGTCATGGAAAATTCTGAGTGATGTGGGAAGATGTAGGCCAAACCCTGAAGGAATTCTCTGCCCCAATAGCTTGGAACTTCCCCCCTGAACAAAGTGAGAATCCAGTTGAGGTGGGGAAATATCTGAGAGAAAATTGCAATGACAACTCTAACAAGAAGCAGCTCATTGCAATAAGCTGGGCCCTGGCTAATGCTTGCCACACACTGCTAGATACTGTAGGGCAGCAGATACAGCCAGAGGGGCGGGAGGATGAATCAGCAGACACCCTGGTCACTCAGGCTGCAGCTAAACTAGACTGAGAGCCTAAGCCAATAGTAATTGCCCCTGTCCAGAGAAAGAAACAAAAATCCAAATTCATTCACCCAGTGAATGATGATGGGGAACCAGGATCCTCACAGCCCGCAGAGAAATCCAAACCAGAAATCATTATTAAGTTTCTGTCCATAGAAAGCCTTCTCAGCCAGTGTTGGTTTTACATGGCGTGGTTTTTGGTAGAGGGGGGGGGGCTACAGAGGTGGCTTCTGTGAGAAATCACTAGAAGCTTCCACCATGTCTGGAAGAACCAATCCCTGATGGCTCTGTCAGGAAAATTAATTCACAAACATCAGAGGTTTATGTCCTAAAAGGAGACAGAGGAGTCCTTTGTCTTTATTTGAATGAAGGGAGAGGCCATGGGGCATTCCCCTGGGGTCTCTCAAATTTTTGGAGGACGCAGCCTCCTTTTTATCCTAATTTCCCAGCCACATTTCCCTTCTCTCTTTCCCCATTTGCTGAGGTACTTGAGAGGTACAGACTTCCTGAATCACCTGATATCAGAGATTTCCCTCTAATGTATAACCCTCCCTTTTAATTTTTAATTCTTATGGAATTCAGGGTTTTTCCCCATTTTTTCTTTAATCTTTCAATGTCCGATTTCATTTATCAACAAACCTAAAGTTTATTTGTAAAAGCAAATATCTTTTTCCATTTATCAATCAGTGGAATCCTTCCCATTGTTTCTTTTATCTCTCAATGCTAGTTTTATCTACCAGCAGACCCACAGCTTGTTTGTAAAGACAAATCCGTCATTCCTCTCAATCCCTCCTCTTTTATTTTTTTAATAATTGTCTTTACAAACTTTAGTTATCATTTACCTAATTTCCTGTTCCTGGGGTTTTTTTTTGATTTTGCAATTATTTGTAGTGACATCAATTTCTGTCCTTTTGTAGCCATATCTAGATCAGTAGGTATGGCTGTTACCTGCATCCCTTTGATGACATGTTGAATAAGTTGTACTAAGCAAGGGATCATGCATGGTAAAAAGATTAGAGTTGCTACAGCACATCAGTGGGGAAAAAAGCATTTGTTTAACCCATTGTCTACAAGGTAAGCAGTAAAACATTCCCCATTCCCATCCTTTCCATGTTTGGATCACCACCTTTCCATTGTTTCGGTAATTATGAAAGGAACACCTTACCCAGCTACCATCAGTGAGCTTAACATGCGTTTGATTCCATCTACCTTGATATCTGAAACAATCATAAGGGGAGCCATTGGGAGTCCAACAATCTAAACCCAAAGATAAAGTCCAGTCACAAATGCTTTTTCCCACATATAGGTTTCCTGTTCTATTAAGACAATAAATGCCTCTTTCAGAAGAATGAAGCTGCCATGGACTTCCTTCTTCATTCCAAAATCCTGTTCCATTATGGACCTAACTCAGGGCACTAACCCACCATTTCGGCTCGACTGGGCTGGCCACCCACGGCCAGCTTTCAGATCCCCCTGGCCCTCTGCAGACCCAACAATTGCTAAGGTTAAAGGCTTTTGCTACTTCTTCTCCCAAGGTTAAAGAATTATTTTCCCACTTTTGGCCCCAACCTAACTGACAAGTTTATTAAGAGAAACATTCTAATGGCATAATCTAATCTTCTAACCTAATTTTCACTTTCACATTGTCTTCCACACCACCTGTGGTGAGAGAAGGCACAGAAATGACTTAACATAAAGAAAACAATGACAGCAAGGATTGGCCCCCTATGACTGGAGATCTGAGAGGAGGGATGCCCACACAAACTGTTTTAGCAGGCAGTCTGTAGGTAGGCACACAGGGCTTCCCCCAAGGTCGACACACTGGCTACTGCTCCATTCCACCCTTGCGGAGTGTCAGTCGCGGCTTCCCATCCTTCTCCTCCAGCTGAGATGTCCAAATCTCCAGGGCTTCAGAGACCTTGACCCGAGTGTGATGGGTCCACCCATGTTCAGCTGTCTTGACAGCTGTTTCTGTGATCAGCAACACTTGGAAAGGTCCACGCCACTTCTCCATCAGTGGTGCTTCTTTCCCATCCTTAACCAGGTCTAAATCCGCTGGTTGGATTTTATGAATAGCAAAGTCCAAAGGCAGGGTCTGTGCCAGCTGAGCTTCCTGCCGAAAATATTTCACAAGAGAAAGTATCCTGGCCACATATTGTTTAAAATATACATCACTTATCTCTACCCCTGTTCTGGCTTCCTGCTGGGCTAGTTTGCCCCCAAGCAGGAAGCACGGGGCCGGATAGCTCAGTCCTCTGGTGACAGACTGTCCGAGTACCCAAGCCGCTCTTAGCTGCAGGCAACCTTAGCAAGCCTAAAGGATATCAGCTCTTTAGTGATTTATCAGCTCTTTTATAATTTCAGCTCTTTGCTTGCTAAGACGCCTTACAGGCCGGAAGGCAGACGCGAGAGAGGAGAAGGCAGCCCTGGAGTTCCACAGCGATGGTTTTATTGGGGGTCTGTAAAGGGTTCCAGCAACAGCTCTTCTGACCAGAATGGGCTAAAGCAGCCCATTATATAGGGCTAGAGGTTATCAGAAATTGTCCAATAGCAGGGGTTAAGGAGAAGTGACCTATAGAGTCACAGAGAGATAAGCTGGGGTCCGAAAGGCAGAAGAGAGGGGCTTCTTTTGCTATTTCACCATGACTTAGCATTTTAAGCCTCTTCACTTCACGTGGCCCTAGCGGGCCCAGAGACTGCTACAACTCCACTTTCTGTTTTTAGAAAAAAGGTGTTCCCTAGAGTTCTCTTGAAACAGTGAACAAGGCATGAGAACATAGCTAATGCAATAACAACTACAAGGAGAATCCACAACCAAAGATGCAACCCATCCTATTAATCCCCATTGACCAAAAAGGCCATTGACCCAGTCTGGGGTTTTTTCTACTTTCAAGTCCTTCACGAGTTCTTTCAGTTTCTGGATGTTCACATGGATGGATTCTGAGCGTGAAGAGAGATTGAAGCAACACATCCCTTCAAAGTCTTTACAACTGTGTCTGTGGGCAAGCAGCAGGAAGTCAGTCACAGCTTGATTTTGGAGTGAAGCATGTCTTGTGGTTTCTTCTTCCTTAAAGAGATCGCTCAGGGCAGCAGATGTAGCGTTAGCTTGTTTACTGAGCCAGCACCCAAGGTGATTTATTTCATCAAGGGCTTCAGCTGCAGCTACCCATGGTAAGAATAGGGAGACAGCAATCTTTTTTGGTTTGTTCTAATCGTATAATTTGGGATCGCAATTTTCATCAAATTCAGTGTAGGACCTTTTGTGGCGTTTTAATTCACTTTCTTTTTTCCAGTTATGTAACAGGGTGATATTTGGAGTAAAGGTAGAAAGTTTTCAAAGGGTACAGGGACCTCCCTGGAGTCGGGAGGGGATCCCAGCCCATACTCTGTCACCACAGATGAGAAACGTTCCCTTAGGTAATACTTTAGGGTGGAGAGAGGACACAGATATCACATTAGCAGTGTAATTACACCAGTCGGGATAGTTATAGGCTTTGTTAATGGGTGATATGTTTTTTCGGTATGTGTTTTTTGTCTGGTCAATTTCTGGCCAATTGTTTTTCGGACGTCTAAAGTAAAATTTGACACAGTTTGTGGCCTTGGAGGACCCTAACAGGTCCAATTCTTGGGGTTCCTCTAGAGCATTGGGCAGTAGTTTTGTCCACTTGTCCCAAGTATCTACCAGGTTGGGTCTCTTACCTGTGGTGCAGAGGAGCTCTGAGTTATAGATGGGCCAATCATCTGCTATGAAGGGAATTCCTACTAGACATGTGGAAAGTGGGTTATCAATGCTTCCCATGGATAGGCACAAGTTATCCTGTTTTAATGTCTTTGCTAAGGTTACCCAAACATTATGGCTAGGCTGTGGACTAATCCAGCCGAAGGCACGCGGTACGGTGAAGAAAATCCAGGCAGCAGTGACGATAGCACCAACGGAGATATTTTTCATCTTTGGACAGGAATGGGGCTTCTGATAGGGAATATAAACAAAATATTTTATCTTTATGATGGGAGGGGAGGGTTTTCTCCCTTGTTCTTTTCTCTGTTCCTTCCCCCTCCTCCCCTTTTTTTTTTTTTTTAATTTCTAAGCTAAGGGAGGTGGATAAGGTTAAGGGGTTTTGAAAAAAGTTACAAAAAGGGAATAATAGGGTTTTTCGAGGTAGAAAAGGGGTAACAACATATAATTCAGAGAACACTTTTGTGTTCAGGCTAATTATGGTTTGATGCAGCAGAATGTTGTTCAGCTTTCTATTTTGTCTGCTGTCGCGTGATGGGGCGGTCTGTGCTTCTGTTTGTGGGTATTTGGCAATGTCTTCATCTCCAGGCAAAACTAGTTTGGTTTTGAGGAGGTCTTGTGCTTGACTCAGGTGAATTCTTGTCACTGTTTATAGTGTTTGCAGTGCCTAGGTATGGTTTTATGTTTTTTCCTGGGTACCATCTAGGACGAGAGGGTAGTAGTACACACGCATATCCTCTGCCCCAGGTAATCAACTGGAAAGGCCCAGAAATTCGGTGTGTTTTGGGGTCCTTCACGAGCATGGGTGGTTTCTCAGTGAGCTTTGCTTGGGTGGTATTTGCAAAGTGGCGAAGTATTGGTGGGTCAGGCTCTGATGCTGTACAGTTTAGGAAGCTGATGACATAGAGAGCCTTGCAAAGTCTTTCCACTGGAGACGTGATTCTCGTGTCTATGTTCTCTTGATTGAGGACTCTTTTGAGGGTTTGATGTGTCCTTTTCACGATGGATTGTCCTGTGGGATTTGCAGGTATGCCTGTCTTGTGTGCTATCCCCCATTCACTGAAGAACTCCTTTAACTTAAGGGAGGTATAGGCAGGTCCATCATCTGTTTTGATCTCCTTTGGTACTCCTAGGGTGGCAAAGGCGAGGAGGAAGTGTTTTATTGTGTGCTGTGTAGTTTCTCCTGGATGTGGTGATGCAAATACCGCTCCTGAAAACATGTCGACCGATACATGCAGGTATTTTGACCTTCCAAAAGGTGTGAAGCTGGCAGCTGTTCAGACCTCAGGGATTGACTCCCATTCCCATAGAGGGTATCTGATAGTTTTGACAGTTTGGACATGTAGCAACAATAGCTTTTGCCTGATCTTTTGATAGCTTGAACATTCTGATAAGGGCAGGTACATTTTGATGAAAAAAATGCGTGTGACAACTTTGCTTGGGCAGAGATGTTAGGAACATTAGCAGTTTGTACTGCCATGGCTAATGCATCTGCTTTCCTGTTCCCTTCTGTGATGATACCTGGGAGGTCAATGTATGACCTCACATGCATTATATGGTAAGGTTGCTTTCTGTGGGAGATTAAGCGTATTAATTTAGAAATCAATTGATATAACTTTGGATTGGAAACCTCTTTGAGAAGAGCATGTTCTGCTCTCATAGCTATACCAGCAACATAAGCTGAATCTGTGACCAGATTAAAAGGTTCATTTTTGAACTTTTCAAAGGTTCTGACGACAGCTGCTAACTCCGCAATTTGTGGAGATCCCTCCACTATTTGTATGTCAGATTCCATTTTTGTGTTCAAAGGTCTTTCCATGTCAGTACAGATTTGTGGGAAGACCCTGAGCCATCTCTAAAGATGGTTAGTGCTTTGAGAGGTGTTCTTCTTTGTACTAATTTTGGGGTCAGATGACAGGTTACATCAGGATTAAAAAGTTTGTTTTGGCATATGAACTGAAATTTGGCCTGTATAACTATCTAGGGCAAACTGGAGGTTTTCATTGGTCTGGAGCAAATTCTCCAAGTCCCCAGTGGTTATTGGCAAGTATATGCATGTGAACTCACACCCTGCAAGAGAGCGGAGGCAAGTTCTAGCCTTTTTTATTAAATGTGCCATGATTTCCTGGAAGGTGGTAATTGTCTTTGTAGGTTGGTTGTTTGTAAAAATCCATTCCAGTATCAGCAAAGGGTCTCAAAGCTGAAAGTCCCATTGGAAAATCAGTCCATAGAATTGAGATGCTTTTCCCAGGATGACGGACTGGAAAGGCAGGCTGGGCTCAAAGCGATGGACTTTGCATTAAGACAGGGCTTCTTGGACCTTGGTGATTGCACGTCAGGCTTCTGTTGTGAGAATGCATGGAGAGTCCAGGTCTTCGTTTCCACAAAGAAGGTTGAACAAGGGAGCAAGGTCCTCTGTTGTAATTCCTAGCAGTGGACGTACCCAGTTGATGGATCCACACAGGCTGTGTAAGTCTCTCAGGGTTTTTGGGTCATCTCGGATGGCGAGCTGCTGGAGTATGATGGTCCTTTCCCGGATCTGGACTCCAAGGTACTTCCATGCGTTGGTGTACTGTATTTTTTCCTCACGGATCTCGAATCCTGCCTTTTCTATGGTTTCAATGACCCTTTTAACTGCTTTGTCTAAGTAATCTTTATCTGATGCACAAACCAGGATATCATCCATATAGTGGTGGATGATAGCATTTGAAAATAGTTTTCGAACAGGAGACAGGATGTGAGCCACGTACCACTGGCATATAGTGGGCGAGTTTTTTAGTCCCTGAGGTAAAAAACGCCAATGATATCTTTTGAGTGGGGCCTCTCTGTTCAGAGAGAGGACAGAGAAAGCAAACCGCAGAGCATCCTGGGGGTGCAGTGGAATGCTGAAGAAACAGTCCTTAATATCTATGATAGCAAGTGTCCAGTCTCTAGGCAGCATCGATGGGGAGGGCAGGCCAGGCTGGAGGGGGCCCATGTCCTCAATGACCTTACTGATTTTGCAAAGGTCGTGGAGGAGCCTCCACCTGTCTGTTCCAGGCTTTGGTAGAATGAAGACTGGAGAGTTCCAAGGGCTGGTGGTCTCAACGATGTCACCTTTGGCGAGCTGTTCGTCCACGAGGGCTTGTAGTGCGCACAGCTTTACTTTAGAGAGGGGCCACTGTTCAATCCAAATCGGGTCATGGCATTTCCAGGTGAGACAAGGGGTATCTGGCAGTGCGCACTCCTCAGTGGCCCCAATTAGAAATCCCAAGTGGGAATACATAGGGAAGCCCCCCATTGGGATAGAACATCCCTGCCCCTAAGGGTGATGGGAGCCCTTACCACAAATGGGCGGATGGTTGCCAGCTTGCCTTCAGGCCCTTCGACGATGTCGTGGTTTGAAAGGAAATGAAGTTTTTTGTGATGGTGTGGGCAAGCCAATCAGTGTTCAGATTTAATATTGGCACCTGGTTTGTCCACTGAGGGCAGGATACGCCTCTGAGAACACAGGGGTTAAAAGCTGTGATCTCCCAGGGGAACTTCCTCTTGGGAGTTCCGCTTGAGACTGAGCAGACCCCCCCTGCCCAGCTCCTTTGGCTGGGCGGGGGGGGGAGGGGAGCCATGAGAGGTAGGCCAGGCCTGGGCCCAAGGGTGGAGGAAAACATTGCAAGGGCTTCGGGCAGCCATCCTCCATTCCCCCCCCCCCTCCCCCCCCCCGGAGAGGGAGAGAGACAGAGCCGGTGCCTGTGGTGCCTGTGATAGTGGCCCGGCGTGAAGGAGAAGGGGGGGGGTGCCCAGCAGGGCAGCCAAGCGTGGGAGTTCATGAAGCATACCGGCAGAGCCTGGGACTTTTAACCCTTCTGGGGAGGATGGAAACCTTGCAAATGCTGATTCCTCCTGAAGTTGATGAGATTGAGAGGATGTTGAGAAGAATCCTAGGTGGGAGGAGATGATGGAGTGGCCTTTGGCTAGACTTTGCTTGTATAGCCACAGCAGAACCCCTTGTGTTCCTGTGACACAGAGACTACATTCTAGCGGGAGGCGATGGCTCAGAGCCAAGAGAGTGCAGTGATGTGTAGGAGTATGAACAGAGACGACGGGTGAGGAGGGTGGTGGTGGTGCCCTCCGTCTTCGAAGAAGAGGAAGAGGAAGAGGAACTCTGTTCAAGAGACCCCTCGGCCCCAGGGGGTGAAATTTGGGGGGGACAGGTGTCCCAAAAGGTAAGGGACTGTGCTCTTTTTAGAACTAGACAAAGTATCCTTAAAGAGAAAAACCCTAGAAGCAGCTCTGATCCATGTGCAGTGGTGAGAGCACTGGACATGGAAGGAAGAAGTCACGATGGCAAAATGTTCTCCAGGCGGTGCCACATGTGACATGGAAACACGAGAAGTTTCGACTGTTTCCTGGGGAAGTCTGTGGTGCAAAAGGGACTTCTCTCTTCTCGAAGAATTGAGAACTGGTTATCTAAAAGGTGGATTTGGTAGTAATGGAATTAGAAATCTAGGTGGGGGGAGGAGGAAGAAATTTGGAAGGTTTTCATCTTGGGTTCTATGTATTTTGTGTGTTTTTCCTTAGTGTTTTCCTTTGTAGTTTTAGGTTAATAAAGTTTTTTTTCCCTTAAACCTCAAGTTGGAGCCTGCTCTGCTCTGTCTCTGATCACATCTCACAGTGGGTGCCAGGGAAGGAGGTGATCTCGTGGGGGCACTGGCATTGCGCCAGGCTCAAACGATGACAGACGAGGATGTTGTTCTTGCTCCACATAGAAGCTCTAGCTCCACCAGTCCCTGAAATCATGCCTGCAACAGGTTGTAGATCCCAGCATGCTGACCATTCTGAGCGAGCCTTGATGGTCACCTCAGCACCAGTGTCCAGCATCCCCGGTAAGTGGATCTTCTCCCCTCTGCAGGTAAGACCGCACTTGATGGTAGGCTTGCTTGGTCCCACAACTTGTGCCCACATTGCTGTAGGGATGAGAGGAATCTGTTCCCTGTAATTCTTTGGGAGTAAAAAGGCTTGTGTGATTGAAGTTCCCTTTGAAAGGAAAAATGGTAAGTCCATGAAGTACACCTGGACAAGAATCTCTTTTCCAGGGCGCACTGTTTGTACTTCTGTAACAACGAAGATTTCCTTTGGTCTATGGAGAGTGTCACCTATAATTAAGATGTCAAAAGGACCATCTTTTTGCCCATATTTGCCTTTGGGAACACGATAAACATTCTCATTATTAAAGTCAATGGACAGAGCAGTTACCAGCTGGCGGCAGGTTCCCATCTGTATTGCCACATGTGTTGGATCCTCTTCTTGTGGTCCAGAACCTCCTGGGATGGTGCGTGGTTGGGTCTGGATGGCCTTTGATTTGTTTTCATAGCTAGGGGCTCCACCTGGCTGCACGAGGTGTTTCCCGAATGCTGCTGGTTGCGCTGCTGATTCTGGGGTCTTTGATAGGTGTTACGAAGGTATCGGGTAGGTGACCTGTCTGGACAGTCCTTTAAAAAATGTCCAAACTCTCCACAGTGAAAGCAGCGGGCCTGGTCTTTAGAACCCATTACTGCATTTGCACCAGACTCTCCTTCAGCAATACCCTTAGCAACTGCTTGGGCCACTGTATTTTCAGTGGACAAGTGACATGTGCAGCATTCCAGCATTTGCTCTATGGTAGGGTCTGTATCCAAGGGTAGAGACCTCAGAATCGTTTTACATTGTTCATTTGAGTTACTCATGGCAAGCTTGCATAACATCTCCTTTCTTGCCTCTGAGCTCTCTATCTGTTTTTCCAGAGCATCTTTAATTCTGTCCACAAATTTGATAAAGCTTTCATCTACTCCTTGTTTAATAGTAGAAAAGTGCATGGTGGACATTGACTCGTCATGTATGAGAAGTAAGGAGGTTTTTGCTGCAAGTGCCACATCTTGCAATGCCTCTTTGGACAATTTCTCAACTTGGTCAGCGGGTTTCTGTAAATCCCCTTCCCCAGCCAGCTGTTCTACCGTAAAATCTGTCTTATCAGCATCTGTGGAATATGAGTCTGATAATGTTTTTAATTGTTTTTTCCAGTGCCTTTCCCATAACATATATTCTGCTGGGGAAAGGAGGCAGTGGGAAATATTTTTAATATTGTGGGGAACTAAAACATGTGCCGAGAACATAGCTTCTAAGACATTTCTAAAAATATGTGAGCTCCTGCCATGTTCTTTGGCTATATTTCTTAATTGTATGAGTTCCTTATTTGAGTTTGGTTCCTACGTCTTTATAGTAGATTCCCTGCCTTTTTTTCCCTTTTTATACTCTCCTGGGAAAGCGTTAATTTTCTGTGCCATCTGCCTGTCCCCGGCCTTAGTCTCTTCTATCTTATTTAGAGCCCATGGATCAATGTCCACTGTATCAGAATCAGAGTCACTGGAACTGCTGTCTTCCGAGGAGGAGGAGTGAGAGCGAGCAGTCCGTGTCCTAAGCTTTTTACGGCGGTAGAAGCAGGATTTTTCAGGGGCTTAGGGGGCTGTGAAGAGGCACATGGCATAGCTTGGCCAGAGGGAGGCACCATTGGGGCTGGGATGGCAGCACAGCATGAACAGGACTGGGGGAGTGGGGTGGCACCGTGGGGGGTCTCTGGGATTCCGTTAGGGTGACATTGAGGCGGGGGGGGGGGGGGTGCTGGGAAGTCTGGGGGTGGGGGCAAGGGGGGAGTGGAAGAGAGGGGGCAGTGAGACCGGTCTGGGGTTCCGCGAGTACAGCGTGGTGTGCTGGAGCTGGGGTGTGGGGGCACGCAGGGGGACATCCTGCTGCAGCAGGCAGGCTACAAGGGATGGGGGTGGGAGTACACGCGGGCACGAGAGGGGTGGCAACAGGGGTCAGGGCTGGGATCGGGGAACCGGCAGTGGGGGTGGGGAGGACCTGGGCGGGGATGGGGGGGCGGAGATGGGGGGGGCAGGAAGGGGGGTGGGGGAAGCCGCGGCAGAGGGAGGCAGAGCCACCGCGGGTGGGGGGGGTGAGGCTGCAGCGGGTGCAGGGGAAACAGCGGTGGAGGTGCGGGGGAGGGCGGGAGGGGTGAGGGGACCTGAGCCGGTGGAAAAGGGTATTGCTGCAGTTGTAGATAAGGCTACGGAATTCGTGTTTGCGGCGTTTGGGGGCATGGGCGGGGGAAGAAAGGATGGGGCAGGCCCCGCAGGCGGGGGTGGGGGGGGGGGTGGCGGCGCGAGTTGTGCAGGGAAGGGGACACAGGCTGGGGCAGCACTAGGACCCAGGGAACCCAAGACCGGGAATTCGCATTCCAAGGCAGGAGTAGTATCAGTGCGATTAGCATTTGATAAGAGATTGTCCGTGTGTATTGGGAAAGGCTGCCTGGCATGTTTTTTATCTCTGTTAGCTTTCTCTACAGTTTTAGTTATTATGTGAAATAAAGGCATATACTGAGTTACAGAGAAGTCTTGGTTAGTTTGCAAATTATATATCGCGGTCCCAACTTTGTCCCAAAAGAAGTCTTTAGTGATAATTTCTGTTTTAGTATCAGGAAACTGAGAAAGAATCCATTTTATAATTTTTTTTAAGTTAGTTTTCGTAAGTTTACCTTTAGAGAAAGAAAAGTTGTTAGACGAGAAGATTTCTAGGATTAGGAAATATAAATCTCTCTCATTCTGGGATCGTCTCAAAGTACTATTTTTTGATCCCATGTTATCGTGTCCCTTCCAGCAGACAAAAACAAGAAAAATAAAAAAGAAAAAAAAATCAAAAAGAGAGGACCCAAAAGAGAAATAGCATGCTATAGAGGCTGTTTTTAAAACTTACACTTTTTCAGCCGTGTGAGGTCCGAGGTCTGCTTGGAAGGTGGTCTGCTTTGTCAAGACTCCTCGAACAGTTTCGTTCAGATGTCAGTTTCTGAGGGTTGATCTGACATCCCCTGCAGAGGAGTCCTGCTAAAACGGAGGGGTCTCTCCACAAGGGCCGCAGCATTCCAAAAGGCAGTTACAATTTTCCGAAGAAAATGCTGCTCTCCTGAGGTGTTCTCCTTCAGTTCGGTGCGCCACGTGTTCCGGCTTCCTGCTGGGCTAGTTTGCCCCCGAGCAGGCAGCACGGGGCTGGATAGCTCAGTCCTCTGGGGACAGATTGTCCGAGTACCCAAGCCGCTCTTAGCTGCAGGCAACCTTAGCAAGCCTAAAGGATATCAGCTCTTTAGTGATTTATCAGCTCTTTTATAATTTCAGCTCTTTGCTTGCTAAGACGCCTTACAGGCCGGAAGGCAGACGCGAGAGAGGAGAAGGCAGCCCTGGAGTTCCACAGCGATGGTTTTATTGGGGGTCTGTAAAGGGTTCCAGCAACAGCTCTTCTGACCAGAATGGGCTAAAGCAGCCCATTATATAGGGCTAGAGGGTATCAGAAATTGTCCAATAGCAGGGGTTAAGGAGAAGTGACCTATAGAGTCACAGAGAGATAAGCTGGGGTCCGAAAGGCAGAAGAGAGGGGCTTCTTTTGCTATTTCACCATGACTTAGCATTTTAAGCCTCTTCACTTCACGGGGCCCTAGCGGGCCCGGAGCCTGCTACATACTGCCCCACTAGGCTGAGAATTACAAGGGTAAGGAATTCCAAACATCAATTCAAAGGGAAATAATTTAATATCTCCCCTGGGTATGGCCCTTATTCTTGCCAAAGCCAGTGGCAAGAGCCATACCCATGGCATCTTATTTTCTATTTACAGCTTCAGGAGGTTTTTCTTTATTTCTCCATTCATCCTTTAAACCCAGCCCAAACTCTGGGTCTGCCAGGGTGTATGGAGGTTCCATTGTATCCCTGAAGCAGTCATAACTCCTTGAAGAGTATTGCCTGTAAAATGAGTGTCCCTCTCTGAGTCTATTGCTTCCACAATTCTATATCTTGGAATTATTTATTCCAAAAATAACTAATCCCATCGTTGCTGAAATGGCTGGAAATGCTTCTGGCCACCCTGTTAACTGAAATACTAGTAAGAGCCTGAATGAGAGATGTGGGAGTTCAGGTAGCTCTTCAAAATGCAGTTTATTGTATCCAAGATGTTACAGCAGTCCAGGGTCATGGGTGACAGAGCTTGCGCCTACAGCTGTCAGCTCCAGCTGCAGGCAGGCCTGGAGACCCTTTAGTTTTGGTTACAATGCATTATATACTTTTCTTTTCTGAGCATCTTAATACAGAGGAACCAATCTATACCTTAAATTTTACCTATAGCCTATCTTAGCTACTAGAATTACCATATTCACGTTACTATTCTCCAATCACTAAAAGTTAGTACGTTACAGTTTTAGCTAGAGGTTGTTTTTCAGTTTTCTTGCAGTGGAAAATTCTGAGACCTTTTTTCTACTTGCCACATCGGCAGACTTGTTTGCTTGTGCTATCTTTCTGCTTGGTAAAAACATCTTCTTGTTTGAGGTGGGTTTATCCTTTGCTCTAAGCCATAAAACCTCTTTCCATCTAGACCTAACCTTTGCCTTCTTAGTTGTCCAGTAAAACTGGCTCAGCAATTGTCAATTTACACATCTATTATTCTTCTATATGAAAACTTGCTTTCATTTCTATTCCTTCTTCAGATTCTACATTCAGAAATCTTTCTGCCAAGCATACATACCTGTGAGACTTTCTTGTCAAACTTTCATTCTTCCCAACACATACTATTACTAGAAGATGTTTAAATCTTGCTATTCACGGCATTTCAGTAAAATCCACCTGGCATCTCTGGAAGGGATGTACAGCCCAAGGCCTCCCCCCTCTTCCCCCCCCTCACGTTTCTTTGTAACTGTTATTAGTTTTAGCACAAATCAAACAACCCTCAATAGCCTGCTTTGCCAGAGTAAAAAGACCCACAGCAGCATGTTAAAAAAGAGAATAGGCTCCCAGTACTAAAGTGATTTCAGCATTTATTATAAGAAAAAGAAAGGCCTAAAGCAAGGGGGCCTGCAGGCCGAGCAGGAGCGTTCCTGTTGAGGATGCTGCAACTATGGCGCTGGATCTTCTTGAGCAGCGATGTAGCGATGTCCCTGATGTCCCCGATGTCCCAGATGGAGCTGCACAGATTCAGTGGGTCAGATGCCCCTTTTTATCATGTTTTTTGTCCCTTTGGATTGGTTTCTTTTTGGATCCTTCATTTGCATGAAGGTTTAATACACTTTATTGGCCCATTACAGTTCTGTCCAGGCTGGCTCATTTTGCTTGGGGGGTGGTGCACTTTACCTAGGTGTATTATGATACGTTGAGTACCGTATTTCTTATAACTACCCTTTTAACCCCTTTTACAATATAATAACCAAACTAACAGTACATGCTTAACGATCTATCAACTATTTTACAACAGTTTCTAACCTATTTTTAACAAGCATACCTTTTGAGGAAGGCTTCTGCCAGTCCTCGGGAGCCCCAATGACTCCCTTCATTAAGTTGTTTTAACAATTGTAAAGTCAGAGCTTTTGATATCCTCTGTTTACCATCCCTTGTAAACCAATTATCCCCTCTTTCCTCTGCCCCAACTATTTTTAATTATCTCAAGTTCCTCTGGTAGAAAAGACAGTTTCTCTGTCAGCAGGGCAGTCACTGGGGGCAAAGGGAGGATCTTATTGATTTTTTACAACAATGCAGCTTTCCAAGCTTCTTCATCAGCTAGTCGGTTACCTATTACCTCCTCTGAGTACCCTGCCTGATGCCCCTTGATGTGTATAATTGCTAACTGAACTAAACAGGGCGGGAGATCTTTCTCCTTTTTGATGCCTTTATTAAAAGTGATCAGCTCAAGGTTGGGAGGCCCGATGCATCCACGGTTTCGCCGTCACAGCTCCCTGGAGTGACTCGGAGGAGGAGGCCAATGCAGCTTTGTCCACCAGGGGGCAGAGCTGGGGGGTCTGTCCTCATGAGAGCAGGTGGGGGTATACACACTCCTGGATCCTAATTTTGAGCTTGCAGTCTCGGGTCCTGGCTCCAACCAACATCTTCTTAAGTTGTGGTGAGGGGCCATTAAGGTTTTCAGAGTCTCTGCTGGCTCTGGACTTCGCCCTTAATGTCCAGGCACTATTTTGATCCCTAAATTCTATATTGGCTCACTGGTTTAGGGGTTTGTTACTTGTGTTTGGTGGGGGGGCTTGCCCCATTGCATCTTGGCTCTAAACTTATTTTGCATACCAACTCCTGGTTCCCTCCCCTCCACCGTCTTGCGGGGAGGATGCCATCGTCCCACCTGGCCAAAAGTAGGGTGATGCTGATACAATAGAGTGAATTCTCAACCATAGATGGCTAACGACCTGACACTTAACAGGTGATTACAACATGCAGCCAACAAAAGAACTCCTCTCTGCCAGAAGTGGTTAAACTTGTAATTCTACAACCTTTACCAAAAAATGGGTAACCCTTTTTTTGTTTGTAACACTAACTTTTTATTTTTTTTGTAAGTTTAACACCTCCAATAGGCAAGAGATTAAGTTCTCATGAACTAACGTTTTTTCCCCTGCAGGTTAATAAACCTCTTTCTTCCCATAATTTCCCAAATGCATGTATCACCCCATATGCATATTTAGAATCAGTAAGAACATTTAATGTCTTGTCCTGGTATAATTCACAGGGTCGCACAAGGGCATACAGCTCTGCTGTCTGAGCTGACCAGGTGAGCAGTAACCTCCCCCTTTTTTTAATTGCCTTTCATTCACAGTAGAGGATCCCGTAAATAGTTTCCCTTTTATCACCCTTGAAGACCCATCAATAAACACATTTTCTCCCTCAGGCCAGGGAGCATCCCGCAAATCCTCCCCAGCTAGAGTCTGGAGGCTAACCACCTGAACACAGCCATGGGTCTCCTCTTGGCCCCCCCTCCCCAGGGCCGCCCAATTAGGAGGCTGGGTTAAACCCCTCCCCACTTCCAAATTCTAAATCTTCCTCTTCCACTTCCAAATTCTAAATCCTCCTCTTCCATCAAACAAGATTCACACTGTAACAATTGAGCACTGGTCATCCACTTGGAGGCTCTCTCAGCTAACAAAGCTTTAATCTGATGTGAAACTTTACCAATCAGATACCCTCCCCTTGTCAGCCCTCGGGCCTCAGCCACCATCAGAGCTGTGGCTGCACAGTTCTGCAGAAAATGAGGCCAGCCTCCAGCCACCAGCTCTAACAGCTTAGAAATAAGCAACAGGCCTCAGTGTTCCCCCATGCTCTTGCACCAAAATTCCTTTAGCATGATCCCATTTAACATCCACATATAGCTCAAATTCCCTCTCTGAGTGTGGAAGAGCCAAGACTGGGGCATCAACCAACCCGTCCTCCAATTCTTCAAAGCTTTGCTCTCCTTCTGGTGTCCACACCACAACACCAGGACTATCCTGGGTTAAAAAGTCACACAAAGGTCCGCCCACAACAGAAAAATCCTCAATCCATGCTCTGCAGCACCCCACCAACCCCCAAAAACTGCTGCAACTCCTTTCCTTGTCCAGGGTAACGGCACTTGTAAAATCCTTTGTATTCTGTCTGGATCAATACACCATAATCCCCCCAGTCAGAATGTGTCCCAAATATTTGAATTTTTTTCCTAGCTTTATAGTAGCCTCCTCAACCACCTTTTCCTGTTCCCCCAATAAAAGCAAATCATCCACATACTGCAACAACCTAACTACTGAGGGTGGAATAAACTCTCTTAATATTTTCTGCAAAGCTTGCCCAAACAAAATCCCCAACAGAAAATCCCAGTCCTTCCATGTATAATCCACATTTCCCAAATATTCCTCTTATCTTTTTGCCCACCCCTATGGGATCATCCAAATATGGGGGTAATTATTTTTTTCAACCCTCTTATATCCTGTGTAGTAAGTGGTACAATTACAAACCCAAACCCTCCTTCTTGACCGCCTCAATGGAACTTGGCAGAATGGCATCTGGTGTACCCCTGTCTCTTGGGTCCAGGGGGCTTTTGATATTCTAAATTGAGTTCCTCTTCTAGTTCTAGGGGGAGATACAATATGCTGCTCCCCTCCCCCCAGACCATAATTATTCTGAGGTGGGGCCATAGGAACAGCATTTCCCTGATCCCCTTGCTCCAGGAGGTGAGGATACAGGGGACCTGCATCCCAATTCTCACCGTTTTCCTCTTCCTCCCCTTTTTTTCTTAACACATAGATTTCTCCTGTTGCTTGTCTAATCCATATCAATACACATTCCCTTTCAATCCATCATTTCCAATTCTCCTCTAAATACCTCCACAAAATTTGACACAAACAAATTCTATCTGTTCCATAAGGTGGCCATATAAGCCCCTTCGGAAACTTTGGCCACAGAAAATAACAATGTTTTACCATGATCTCCATAGTTACCTGTGGGTGAATGTATAATCTGTTCCAAGACCTCAGCATTCTCCCTAAGGGACTCTCTGGGGGTATTATGGGATCGTCATCCTTTTGCCAGGGCCTCTTCCTGGCTTTATCCTTGCAACCCTCCATGGGTGCTTGTTTCACCTATGCTACCCTCCATTGGCTGCCCTCTCAGGTTTACCTGTGCTACCCTCCATGGGTGCCTTCCCATATTGACCTGTGCTACCCTCTGTTATAGATAGATAATGAGATTATTGGCTCTTGCAATTAAAAGATAACTATTGTGTAAATATTAAGAAAAGCTTTAAGTGATTTGTACTTATATTATTGTAATTTAGATGTCCTCTATTCTCCCCATAGTTCCCTTTCCCCCCCCGTGTTGTTGCCATCAGACAGCCGGGGTTGTCTAGGACAGGTAAAAAAGAAGGCGTGCACGTGTCCCTTGCATGGGGCAGTTGGGAATGGAAAAGCTTGTAGCTTAAGGGGTGCGGCATGGCAACACCTGACCTCCAATCAAGTTATAAGAAAGCAATCTCCACTGATAAATGGCAAAGAGCTGACTGACAGACTTTAGGAGGGGCCAGGGGTAGCTGATGCAACCTCCAGGGGTATAAAAGACTGAGCATCCATCTTGAAGAAAAACTGGCTGCATGGTATGCACGAAGGGCAGTTCCCAGCGCTGCATCTTTTTCCTTATGTAGTCCTTTGTTGTATTTTTGTTAAGGTTTAATAAACCTTTTTAAATTTTCAAAGTGAGCAGTTGTCTCTCACACCTCCATGGGTGCCCTCCCAGGTTTACTTGTGCTACCCTCCATGGGTGCCTGTCGCTCGCGCGCTGAGGTCAGGGCAGGAACAGACAAGAGGCAGGATCGTAGCAAAGGTGAAGAAGCGCTTTATTCAAAAGAACTGTGCGGTTTTTATAGAGAGGTACGATAGATTCTATTCTATTGGCTAACAAACAGAAACATCTTTCTCACGCACTGTCCTTGAGAGGAACCGAAAAACAAGGTGGAAAAGCAAGGTAGAAAAACAGCACCTGCAAGTTGTTTACAGTCAAGTGTCCGATCGGCTGTGTGTCTCTGTCGGACATGCGTGGGGTGGCTCGCGTGGGACGGTTCGCAGGCAGCCCGCGATGGACAGACGAGTCTGGACTCCTCTATAGTTCGGTCTTCAGGTTGTTTATTAAAGCTTATCTCTAAGGTTTTTGTTCTGCCCAGCCGAGATCTGACCAGCAAGGCAGCCACAAGCACTCTCTGCCCCTTTAGGGCGGTCGCACATTCTTATACTGATAATTGCGTATGTGATATTTACAATTTTTCTCCAATACCCATCACCTTTATTAAACAGTGCACCTTTAGTATGAACCAATCTAAAATGCACACATCACAGAGAAGATGGATGACAAGAAGAAGGAGAAAAGCCACGAGGTCGGGCCTGAATCCTCCATCTTGCCTCCATTAGACCCCCCTGTACCAAAATCTTAAAACCTATATTCTATTCTATAAAAACACCTGCCCTACACCATTCAAACCTCTGAAACTTCCATATCCTCATGCTTTGATAGCACGACCCTTGAAGGGTCAAAATCAAGCCACCAGGTGCTCTTGGCTACATTCCAGGACTTCTGAGCCCCCCAAGGGGTCTCCCTGGGACTCAGAGCATCCGAGGTGATGCGCTGAGTTCCCACAGTCAAGAGGTTATCACATCTTTCCAATTCCCTAAAATCTCTCACAAGCCGCTGTGAGAAACGCTTGCCGTTTCTCTCTCCCTGTCCCATGGCATCCACAGGTGCCCTCCCAGTTTTACCTGTGTTAATGAAACAGTGGAAATTTACGAGGGTGGAAATCCATTTTGGATTTAGGTGAAATGTGCTGTTTAAAAAAACTGCCTCAGCTGAAGGAAAAATGCGAGAGAGATAAGAGGGACTCCTTGAACTTTGAAACAGATGAAAACCAAAGCTGAAGCTGTGGGAGACAGGGCAAGATGACCCAGGAGTTCTTTCTGTACTTTCTGATAAAAAAAATAGCTGCAAGTGTAATGAGGAAACCAGTAAAACGAATATGTATGAACCTATTGTGAAATTCTATGTATATGTATCAGTAAGGGGGATAAAAAAAGGATCAAGAGTTCTCAGGGGAACGCACATCCTTTATGGGGAACGATCCCCACATGCATCCAGTGCTGTAATAAACATACCGGCTTAACAACTTTTACAAAGTTGTGGAGTTTTTTTCTATCCGCAAATCATTTTGGCAAGGCCAGCCAGGAGACTGTCCTCGCAGGGGTGGGGGGCGGACTCCTAGGTGTGCCCTGGGATTTTCCCTAGAGGAGATCCGTTTGTCTCAGCTTGCCTCCTGCGGGGACAGACAAGGACTTGCTGGTGTGTGGATAAACAGTATGTATATAAATGGAGGGCCCTGGGGGAGAGAGAGATAGGCTAATAAGTTGCTCAGAGACAGCCTCGTCCCTGTGCCTGCAGGCAGCTATCGACCAACAGCACGGTCAGCGGCAGAAGTCCCCAGTTGATGGAGGGACTTGGGGAACAGGTTCATTGTTCGATAGAGTGACCTCTAGCGACTCTGGGGGTGAGGCAAGTGAACCTGAACTTTGTGTGCTTGTGGTGTCCGGACATTTGTTTATAATCATGTGAGTGCGTGGTGTATAAAAGAGAGTGAGTAAGTGAGTGTACCCACAGCGTGCAGGAAAGAAAAAGTTCTACCTGTGTCTGAAGCGGCAGAGTGAGGCCCGGGGCACTGGCTGGGGCAGGCTGTGGGGGCAGAGAGCATCTCGCAGAGAAGTGGAACCAAGTGGAGAAATGTGGGTGAGGACATTTGTTGTGTTTAAAGGTGGTGATTTGTGTAGACTGTGCACATTTTAACCATGGCTAGATGAACTCAGGGGGTTCCTCTGCCCCAGTAGTTTGGGCTTGATCCCTGGAATTTTACTGTGTGCTGTTATTTTGATTGTGTCCAGAGTGTGTGATGACCAGAGGAAGCTGATGTACGTAGATGCTGAAGTGTTGTATGCTGTGTTGTGTTGAGAAAAGTGGGCACTATGAGAGATACCCCCTTTCCCAGTGAGTTTGTGTGGTTCTTCCCCTTCATTGTGGTAATTTGATTCTTGGGATTGTATGGTTGTGTTTGTGGAGATTTTAGGATTTTGTTTACAACAAGTGTAGCATTTTCCACAGAAAAACTACAGTATAGTGATTTATGTTTAACTGTGGTAAAACAAATAAAGGAATTCCAGGAATTCCCCTCCCACAGGAACTTAAGCCCTGACTCTCGTGAATTTGAGATACGGAGTTGGGTGGGGGGGGATCTGTGTTTAGGGGCATATCAGATTTATTGCTGTAACAGGCACAGCCTTTTGCAAGGCAGCAAAGTGAGTGTCAGTGGAAACAATGCTTTAATTGAAGATTACATTGTGGGGGAAGAGAACTGGAAAAGACTGAGATCTTGTAAAGCAGAGTTTAGGTGGAGGAGACCAAAACAGGTACTTTGTCATTTGTGTTATTCTAAGGAAACAAATGCTACTCAGAGAGCTATTAGGATTTTAGTAGCAACTGGTCATGAGAAGCAAAAAAGTAATATGGTGTTTGAATAAATGGAAAAGAGAGTTTCAAGTTATTATTGCTGAGTGGAGCGTGCCTGGGTTCTTCCGGCCTTAGTGCACTGAGCTATAGGTAACTGCTGGGGATATTTCACCTCAGAAACACCTTTGGCTCACTGGCAGTTGCAGTTAGGCACTCAGAATGAGTCGAAGCAAAGTAGAAACTCAGTTTACCTCTAGTGGAAAAGGTTCAGGCAATGGTGAAGAGAAAGAGAGCGGGTTCTGCCGGAGGGTTAAATCCAGAGTTTATTCCAAGGTGACACAGTTCTGAATCTCAGTAACAACTCCAACAGACCCCAACCGCATGGTTCCAGCGCCTTTTAAACTCACAGGGAGGTGGGAGGGAGAGGATAGGTGAGCCACCAACCAGGTGGGAGGGGGAGGGTCTCAGGGGACAATGACACCTGGACAGCCCAATGATCCCAGGTCTGAGAAGCATCTTTTGAACTTCTGTCAATCACAAGATGCCCTTGCTGGAAAGTGGAACTTGACAGACAGCAATTAGGAAGAGGGCAGGGGGAAGGGAAGGAGGAAGTAGTCACAGCTGAGGGACAGGATTTAACTTCACACCACAACATCAAGTAATTTAAGAAACCTGGCAGAAATAAAGTTGAGTGTGCTGAGCCTATTTTATACCCCGAGACTTTGAATTAAGGTAAAGAGTTGGGATGGAGTAGAAAGATAGGAACTAAGAAAATGGAATTTTTAGTAGACATGGGAGCAACATACTCAGTGTTAAATAAATCCTCAATGCCTATAACAGATTATTATGTTATGGTAAGTGGGCAACTGGCCAATCTGAAAAAGCATACTTTGCAAACCATCAAAATATTAACAGGTTTTTGTATACGCCCAACTCTCCAAAGGCCCTGTTGGGTAGGGACTTGTTGGAGCAGCTGGAAGCAAAGATCACATTTAAAGATGGGGAGATTATTTTGGAGGTAAAGGATCAACAATATGTAGACATACTAGATTTAATTTTAACAATTAGTGAAACCAAAATTGAAAATAAGGATGAAATTAACAAGAAAATAATGGATCTGGTGTTTCCTGGGGTATGGGCCTCTAACATGCCAGGGAGGGCAGAGAAGGCACCTCCTGTGTAAGTTAAGGAAAACAACCAGTTAGGGTCAGGCAGTAAAAGCCTGATCTGCACCCAGTGGTGGCACACCCATACACCTTGCTAACATGTTTGACACCTGAGCTAACCTGGTTTACTGTTTTAGATCTGAAAGATGCCTTCTCTTGCCTCCCTATCCACGAAGCCAGCCAGAGAATTTTTGCATTCAAATGAGAAAGCCCTAAAAGCAGGTGCAAAACCCAGATCACATGGACCTGTTTCCTCAAGGATTCAAAAAATTCCCCTACTCTGTTTGGGGAAAAACTTGCAAAAGATCTAGAGTCCTGGGAAGCTCCACAGGAAGAAGGAAGGCTATTGCAGTAGTAGATGATCTTCTAGTAGCCACTCAGACAAGGCAAGCATGAGTGGCCTGGACGGTAAGCCTTTTGAATTTCCTAGGACTCCCAAGGATACAGAGTATCAAAGAAAAAGGCACAGATAGTGAAACAGAAGGTAATCTATCTGGGCTACGAGGTCAGTGCTGGGCAACAGACTTTAGGGCAGGCTCGCAAGGAAGCCATATACCAAACCCTGAAACCCAGACAATAAAAGAACTCCGAACCTTCTTAGGCATGGCAGGGTGGTGCCGGCTGTCGGTTTATAAGTATGGACTGCTCGTCAGACTCCTCTATGTTCTTATTGCCAATGAAAATAGAAATCTCCAGTGCACAAAGGAAGCCACACAGGCCTTTTACCAGCTGAAGAGTGGCCTCATGTCAGCTCCAGCTTTGGGACTTCCAGATGTAAATAAACCATTCTTTCTATTTTCCCATGAAAAACAGGGAATTGCCCTGGGAATATTGGCTCAGGACTTGGGTCCATATTGGAGAACAGTTGCTTACTTCTCCAAGCAACTAGATGCAACAGCCAAAGGATGGCCAGGTTGCCTCAGAGCTGTAGCAGCAGTTGTGCTGAATATTCAAGAAGCACACAAGTTTACCCTGCAACAGAAAATGACTGTGCTAGTGTCCCACAGAGTGTCAGCAGTACTGGAAGTAAAGGGTGGCCACTGGCTTTCACCACAGAGGTTCCTGAAATACCAGGCCATCATGGTAGAACAAGATGATGTAGAGATAGTGGTGACAAATATTGCCAACCCAGCTTCCTTTCTCGGTGGAAATCAAGGAGAAGCAGTACACCACAATTGCCTGGAGACCATTGAAGGTACTTACTCCAACTGCCCAGACTTAAAGGACACTCCTTTGGACGATGCAAAGACCGGGGTCACTGATGGGAGTAGCTATGTTGCCTATGGAAAGCGACATGCTGGATATGCAGTGACTACCTGCAGAGAGGTAATAGAATCCAGACCCTTACCAACAGGCACCTCTGCGCAGAAGGCCGAGATAATTGCACTGGCCCGTGCCTTGGAAATGGCAAAAGGAAAGAGGATAAACGTCTATACAGACTCGAGTTATGCATTCAGAGTTGTGCATGCACATGGAGCCATCTGGAGAGAGAGAGGGGACTGCTGACCTCACAAGGAAAGAACATCAAACATGTGCAAGAGATAATCTGACTGCTGGAAACAGTTCAGCTGCCTGAAAAGGTAGCAATTAGGCATATTAAGGCACACCAGAGAGTCAGCTCAGAATTGGAGGAAGGAAATGAGCTGGTGGATAGAGAGGCAAAGGAAGCATTAAAAGGTGAGGTAACTATTGAAGGAGCTCTAATTCCAGTTGGACAAATTTCCCTTGAAGGTAAGCCAGAATATAATAAGAAAGACAGAAAACTAATCAAAGATCAAAAAGGGATATACAACCATGAGGGGTGGGCTACCATTGAAGAGAAGCTGGTAATCCCCTCCCATTTATTGTGGTCACTAGTAAGGGAGGAGCACCACAAAACACACTTGGGAATAAATGCCCTGAACACCTTTTTGACTGAAAGAATCGTTGCCAGGAATTTATATGCCACTAATTCTGAAGTGACCTGACTGTGTGATCTTTGCCGTGAGTCTAACCACAAGAATACCCCCAGACCAAAACTTAGTCAGATTGGAAGGGGCCATGGGCCTGGACAGCAGTGGCAAATTGATTTTTCAGAACTCCCAAGGAAAGGGGGCTATCGGTATTTATTAGTATTTACAGATTCATTTTCAGCGTGGCCAGAAGCCTTCCCCACCAGAACTGTCAAGTCTTGAGAGGTAACCACGGTCTCATTACAAGAAATGATACCACATTTCAGAGTTCCAGGTACAATATCCTAGAGGATTGCATTTCATTAAAGTAAACAGCTCAGAGAAATTGAAAACATGTTGCTGGAACTCGGAGCAGGGAGCTAGATGGACCAGTACATAACATACAGCCTGGGGATTATGTATATGTTAAGTCTCTTACAGAAAAGACTTTGGAACCACAGTGGGAAGGACCATTCCAGGTGCTTCTCACCACGTTCACCGCAATCAAGGTCAGAAAGCAGAATGCCTGGATCCACCACTCTCAATTTCTACTCTGGAAAATTTCCACTGTTTCACTGTCATCTCTATTGGCATTGGGAACTAGCCAGTGGCAGATTTCAAAAGTGCTGCCAAAGTGAGAAAATGCCGGGGACCAAGACCACAAATTAGTAGTAGAAGCACTTAGTATGTGTCACAGTGAGGGAGGCTCAGGACGCTCAATATGAGTGATCAGCAAGCTTCGTTTATTGATTAGAGCATCAGACATTTATGCACAGGTAATAAGCTCATACATATTCTGTAAGCTAAGCAATCTATTGCTTTTACTATAAATATCTGCTCCCCCCTTACTTCCTCATTCCTTACAACTTACATCTTCTTTTTCTCATCTCTCTCTCTCTCAGCTACAGCATCCTGTTATCGTAATACAGCTATGCTCAAGGCCACAGTGTCCTTGCAGGTGCAGGGACTCAGATTAGCTGGGTCCGGTACTTTCTCAATTCTTGGTCAGCCATCCAGAACATGTCTATGTGGCCTTTGTCATGTAATTAGCTCTCCACAAGTATGGCTCAAGATAATGTGTCTTTAGCTTTCAGTTGTATACAAGCACACTTATGGATGCAGGCAACAGCAGCTTTGATCATATGGGAAGGGGGCAAAGGTGATTTTCCACCTGAAATTTGGAAGGTTGTTGTTGTATTGCACTAAATAGCTTATTTAGTTGATGCACTGGTGGCGGGTTTTCCCCCTCCCTCATCACATGGTTTCCCCCTCACACACTCCCCCTGTTACACACACCTGGTCTGTCCCATAGGTAATTCGCCCCTCCCCATGGCGTCCCATTGGCTCCAGTCCTCTCTCCCCCGCCCCTCACCCCCTAGGGTATAAAACCTCCTGTGTGAGAGCTCCAACCCCTCTTTTTTACCTGGGTGACCCCATCACCTGTGTCCTACCCCAAGCCAATAAACAGGATACTTGCACCCACGTGGAGAAGAGCGCATCTTGTCTTTTACCTTTGTCTATGCGGGTCCGTGTGGGCTAGAGTCTTAAGCTAGCCGGATTGGACTCATATAAGGCCCAGGAAAAACGCGGATTACCACAGGTTGTCTGGGATAATGCGATTCATTTCAAAAGGAAGTTTCAATCCTGGTGGACTATGGTAAATTTCACCTATGATCCTGTTTCTAATGTGACCACATCCTTTGTGCTTACTATACATAATGCCACTGTTTACGTTATCCACCCCATCATCACACTAGGATTAAATAATGAAAAAACGGTGCTCTAGCCCTCAGAACATAGGGTGTGGGCACAAAAGGTGAATGAAAAGTGGCAAACAGTAAACTTAGAATCTTGTGCTACTTGGTTACTGTAGCAGCCTGAATAGCTACTAGCAAAGTCCAGGGTAAGAAAGTAAAAAGGGCCTTTGTATGGTATCCACAGATGTTTAATTCAGCTGTTTAGAGTCCCCGGCACATACACATGGAGACTCTACCTTTTTCAGTCTCCCAAGGGGGGCCGAGGTGAACCTGGTCTCAGGGAAGTACAAAGATCAGGGCCAATCAGGGAATAGGGAGGGAGTGGCTCAGGGACATAGGAACAGGGGAATGAGCCAATGGGGTCTTAGATTTTTGAGGGAAGTTTCTTGTGTCTCCCTAAACCAGGGAATGCCTCCCAGGGTCTCCACAGGGAGCAACTAGGATTCATTTGTGAAAGCAATACTATTAATGCTCAAGATGTGTGTCTTGACACCAAACAAAATATCTCCCACTTCGAGATTCATCCAGTCACTGATCAGAAAACTGTGCTTGTATATACTGGTAAAGGTTGTGTATGCTTGAGAACTGCTTGTGCTATTCTAAAAATTGATAACAACAATGTTATTTTGCCTAGTAGAAATAATTTTAATTTTTGTATTTGTAATTTTCTTAAGATTATTGTGTGTGATTTTTCGTATTTGGCCCCAGTGACATCCCACCTGCTTATTAAAACCAATTACACAATGTATCACAGACTATCACCTACTCCTATTGGAATGGACCTCACATTGGTAAAACAATTAATTAAACACCAAGACCTATTAGAGATCTTGAAGAAAATCCAAAAAAAGTGGAGAGAAAACCCTAATTACTGTCCATCATGATACAAAAGAAATAACCAGAATTCTGCAAAGAATAAAACAAAATGCAGATCATCACGGGTGGGATGTAATATTTGGATGGTCACCAACTGCAAATGGGATCTTTACCATGTTGTGTCATCCCATTGTAGTTTTATTGATATTAGTTGGAGTAAGTTTAGGGTTATCTTTTATATTGCTAATTTGGAATTGAAGAATACTGCAGCGAGTGGCTGTGTTAACCTCCTTATCAAATGTACATGGTAAAGCATTAAGGGACACATCATCATAGGGATTTTCATTAAGTAAAAGAATTTACTTATATTCTAGGAAAGGAGGGAATGAAACAGAGTGGAAATTTAACAGGGTAGAAATCCATTTCATATTTAGGTGAAATGTGCCGCTTTGAATTAAGTCTGTAGCTTGCTAGCATAGATGAAATATGCTGTTTTAACTTGTTTAGTCTGTTAACTCTGCTGTGCTCGCAAAACTGCCTAAGCCAAGGAAAAAGAATGTGAACTTCCAAGCTAAAAAGATAAGAGGGGCCCCATGAACTTTGAAATGAAGGCAAGAGACGGACAGGATGACCAGAGAGTTCTCTCTGTAAAAGGACTAGTTACAAGTTGTAACGTGAAACCAGTAAAATGAATATGCATGAACCTACTGTGAAACTCCATGCATATGTATAAGTAAGGGGAGATTAAAAAATGTTTGGGAATTCTCAGGGGTGCACATGTCTTTTAGGGGGAACGATCCCCACATGCGTCCAGCGCCGTAATAAACATACCGGCTTTACAACTTTTACAATTTGTGGAGTTAGGTTTTTTTCCCACAAATCACAGGGAAGAAGGGACCGGCCACCAGGGATATCACAACCGATGATGAAACAGAGAAAGGAGAAACCAGGGGAAGTTGGGACATATAGGGGAAAGAACTGGGATGGATCACTGTTATGCAAGAGTCCACGTGGAAGACCTTTCTGTCCGCCCAGGTGGGGGAAACTCTATGGTAAGTCTCTCCAGGAGAGGGGTCTGGGCAATTCCCTAAGGGGAAAAGATCCTGAGGATTCCACAATTCCCCTGTTTTTTCCAACTATGAAGACTTCCCCAATGGACTTCTGCAGACACTTAACTAAACAGGGAAATATGAGTAAAACAATAAAAACAATTATTACAATCCAAAAAATTCCTTTAACAAAAGATGAAACCTATCCTGTCAACTGCCATTGTCCGAAAAGTTCATTGATCCAATCTTGATTATTTTCCAACTTTAGGTCCTTTATTTGTTCTCTCAGCTTCTGGATGCTTGTGTGTTGGAACTCAGGACATCCCTCTGGGAGTCCGGAGTTTCCTGGGACCCTTGCCAGGGGGCCCAAAGACCCTGGCACACAGCCCAGAACACCAGTGGGTTCGATTACAAACCACGGAACAAATTGTCACCTTTGTAGAAAGAGATAAAAGCCACAACAGTGTAAATAGTGTAAGAATAAAATAATTACAGAGTGTAAATGTAGGTTTTAGGATTTTTGGTATAGGGGTTTCTGGGGACAAGATGGAGGGATTTAGGCGTGTCTAGCCTTTCTTCTTCTTCTTCTTCTCTACCTCCATCTTGTCTGGTGATGTTGGCACTTTTAGATTGGTCTAGAGTAGAAACCCACTGTCTAATATAGATGATAGGTATTGGAAAATAATTGTAAATATTGTACACGTAGTTTGTAGTATATAAAGATAACACCGCCCTGGGGGGGGCAGAGTGCCTCTGACTGTCCTGCCGAACGGATCTCGACTGGACAGGGAGAAAGAATTTTATAGATAAGATGCAATAAACAACCTTGAGACCGAAGAAATTAAGAGCCCTGACTCCTTCTTCAAGCACCGGGCTGGGAAAAGAAACTTTCGAACTTTTTTCGGGGTCACTCTGACCAGCTAGAGAGAGAGGCCCCGACCCTTGTGTGGGTAGATTCTGAGTGTAAAGAAAGGTTGAGGCAGAACATTCCTTCAAAGTCTTGGCATCCATGTCCATGGGCAAGCAGTTAAAAGTCTATGTTGGCTTGGTTTTGCTGTGTTATGTGCCTGGTAGTCTCAGTGTCACTAAGCAAGTCACTGAGTGTAGTGGAGGTAACGTTTTCCTGCTTACTAAGCCAACATTCCCTGTGAGAAAGCTCACCAAGAGCCATAGCTGCGGCCACCCAAGGTAAAAAGATTGAGACCGTGTCTCTCTTGTCTTTGTTCCAATTGTAAACTTGGCTATCACAATTTTCATAAAATTCAGTATATGATCTCTTTTGGCATGCCAATTTCATTTTTTGTTTCCAATTTTTGAGTAAAGTTATGTTTGGGGTGAGGGTAGTAAGCTGGCCTAGGCTACAGGGACCCCCTTGAAGGCATGAGAGGATCCCAGCCCATACTTGGTCTCCACAGATAAGAAACACTCCCCCGGGGCAGCGCTTTGGGTTGGAGTGAGGATGAAGAAAGTGTAGGACTGGTGTAATTGTACCAAATATGGAGGGGTATATTTTATTAAACGGGGTTAAATCTTTTCTATGAGTAGACTTAATAAGTTCAAGGCAGGTCAAGTGGTGGTCGGGAAGTTGATATTGAAATTGGACACAGTAATGAGTTTTAGAGGACCCCAAAAGCTCTAATTCCTGGGGTTCCTCTGGTGCTCGAGGTAGGGTCTTGGTCCACCCATCTCAATTGTCTACCAGACTGGGTTTCTTATCTGTATATGGGTATTCATTTGCTGCTAAAGGAATCCCTACCAGGCACGTTGAGAGAGGGTTGTCCACGCTGCCCATGGACAGGCATAGATTGTCTTGCTGCAAAGTCTTGGCTAGTGTGACCCAGATGTTCTGATTTGGCTCAGGGACAATCTATGTACAATCTGATGGAAAGATGAGGAGCATCCAAAATCCTATCTGGAATAGTTGGGGATTCCCTGCTGCTGGAGACATGGCAGGATGCTTGGGGGTGATGAGTTGATCTGTGAGTTTGAAAAAATGGATTTTTAGACTTATATAACTTTACAGCCCCTCATATCTTCCCATCTTATCCCCTCAGTTTTTACTGAGTAGAAAAGGGGTGGGAAAACAAGAAGTGATAGTGCAACAAACTAAAGAGAGGTAGTAGTAAAACCAACTAAAGAGGAAAAACAGTGCAAAACAATGAGTGAATAAAATTAAACAGTCTTATGATCTTCTGGAGCAGTGGAGAGTCATCTTCTGTGACGAATGTCTGCATTTAGTATTTTGCTTTCTTCTTCTCCACACTACCTGAGCTTGATCTCTTTGCTGACTCTGAGGTTCCGGGGAAGTGTCTCTGGGTGCTGCATTTGGTGACTTGATGAACGGCTTGATATTCTTGCTGGGAATCCACCTTGGGCCAGATTCTGTAGGCACACAAGCATAGCCTCTGTCCCAAGTTACTAATGGGAATGGACCCATTATTCTCTTGGATTCAGGGTCTTTGATCAGCACAGGGGGTTTCTCTGTGAGCTGAGCTCTGCTAGTGTTGGAGAAGTGCCTGACAATGGGGGGATTTGGCTCCATGAATGAATTATTAAGAAAATTGATGACATAAATAGCCTTACATAATCTTTCTACATTTGGTAGTGTTTCAACTCTACCGTGCTGCTGATCAAGGACTCTCTTGAGAGTACAGTGATCTCTCTACAATAGATTGCCCTGTTGGGGAGTAGGGTATGCCAGTGGTGTGTTTCACCCCCCAATGATCTAGGAACTGCTTGAAATTTTTGGAGGTGTAAGCTGGAGCATTATCTGTTTTGATGGCTTGGGGAATGCCTAGGGTGGGAAATGCTAGGAGAAAATGTTTGATAATGTCTTTGGCCTTTTCTCCTGAGTGGGCTGATGTGAATACAACCCCAGAGAACATATCTATTGGACACATGAATGTATTTTTGTCTCCCAAAGAGTGCGTAGTGTGTGACATTTGTTTGCCACAATTGTAAACTTTTGAGGCCTTGGGGGGTAACCCTGGCCCCCACTGAGGGCAAAGCAAACTCCTGGAAATTGAGGCAGGAGCCCACTATTGCTCTTGCCTGTCCCCTTGTGATTTTAAACAAATGGACAAGGGCTGGTACATTTTGGTGAGAAAATTGATGGCTCAATTTGGCTTGATTAAAAATGTTTGGTAGGGTGGTCTGCCCTGCCATGGCTAAAATATGTGGTCTAGGGTTGCCTTCTGTAATTGGTCCTGGGAGGTCATTGTGTGACCTCACATGCATAATGTGATATGGTTGCTCTCAGTGGGAGAGGAGGTATGTTAACTTCGAAAGCAAGCTGTATAAATCTGGATTTGGCACTTCCTTTAATAAGGAATGTTCTGCTCTTTCAGCTATTCTGGCAACATAGGCTGAATCAGTAACCAGATTCAAGGGTTGTTTGAACTTCTCAAAGGCTCTGACAATAGCTGATAATTCTGCAATTTGTGGGGATCCCTGAACAATTTGAACAACAGACTCCCACTCCTGAGTATCAGGATTTTTCCAAGTCATAACTGACTTGTGGGATTTTCCCCAGCCATCAGTAAAAACAGTTAGTGCCTTTAAAGGAGTTCGACTTTTCAATGATTTTGGGACCAAATTAAAACACTCATTAAATAGTTTATGCTTCTGTAGGTGGATAGAGATTTGACCTGGGTAGCTGTCAAGAGCAAATTGGAGGTGCTCATTGATCTGGAGCAAAGCTTCCAGATCACCTGATGTCAGTGGAAGGTAAATGCATGTGAACTCACACCCCACTAGGGTTTTGAGGTGTGATCTAGCTTTTAAAAGGAGCTGAGCCATCAGCTCTTGGGGTGTAGTGATAGTCTTATGTGGTTGGTGCGATCGGAACACCCACGCTGTGATTAAAAGCTGATCCTTCAGAGTGGGGTCCCACTGGAAAATTAGCCCATGGAACTTGGGTGACTACCTAAGATGACAAATTGGAAAGGCAGAGTAGGATCAGTGCGATGGGCTTGTCTCGTGGACAGTGCCTCTGATACTTTTTCAATCACAACCTGGGCTTCCGGTGTGATTGTTCGTGGTGAGTCATCAGAGCCTCTCAGGGGGTTAAAAAGGGGTGTAAGGTCCTCGAATGTGATCCCTAGCAGTGAACAAACCCAGTTTATGCTCCCACAGAGCTAATGAAGGTCCCTCAGGGTTCTTGGGTTGTCCTTGATGGTGAGCTGCTGGGGGTACAATGGTCCTTTTGCCGATTCAGAGTCCAAGGTAGG
Source organism: Serinus canaria (assembly GCF_022539315.1). NCBI lineage: Eukaryota > Metazoa > Chordata > Aves > Passeriformes > Fringillidae > Serinus > Serinus canaria. The sequence goes on along the minus strand of NC_066342.1, from coordinate 4,904,033 downwards.
TCCACAGGCAGGTGCACTGAATCTTCTCTGTAGCAATTTCAAATCCTGCTCCTTCAATGGCTTTAATTGCCTTTTTGAGAACAATGTCTAAATAATAGTCAGTCTCAGTGCATATTAAAATATGTCATCAATACTCTGACGAATGTCAGCAAAGCTTTGTTGTGGGATGGTACCATCAGGTGTTTGGAATAAGGCATTCTGGGCAGCACTTTTAATGTCCTCTAAAACAGCTGGGTATAGATTTAGGGCTTACTGCTGTGGATTTTTAAATTGTCCTTCCCCACTCAGGTGCTCTACTGTAAAATAAGCTTGCTTATCCTCAGTTTCGTAATTTTTTACTAATGATTTTAGTTGTTTTTTCCAAATTGATTCCCACAGAAGAAGCTCTGTAGGTGAAAGGAGGAGGGACATGACATGCTGGAGATCATGGGGGACGAGCACATGAGCTGAGAAAGTTAATTGTAACAGATTTTTAAAATATAGAGATTTTCATCCATAGTCTTTAGATGCCTTGCATAATTCTTTGAGTTCACTGTATGGAATAGATTCCCATTTAGGGATTCTCCCTATTTTGTATATAACTGGGGCTGTGAGGACTTGTAATTTTTGAGCAAAATCCCAGTTAGAATCAGAAACTTCTTCCCTTTGAACTTTTGCCCAGTGATCCTGAAATTCACTGTCTGAATCTGAGGAATTACTGTTTTCCTCTGGAAAGGAGGCAGATGTGCTAGCCTGAGCACCAGATTCCCAGCTGAGGAACACTCAGTGCTTGAAGCTTTTCATGCTTAAACGGGATTGGGTTTGATTAGCTTCCCTCCTGGTGAGGGCTGGGGGTGATCCGCGCAGATCATGGGAGGAAGCTCCCGGGAGAGGAATACCCGCATCCAGGATGGCGGGTGTGAAAAATGCGTATTTTATTATTGACTTTTCACAAATATTAAAATGAATATTATATGTGTTGTGTTAGAAAGTAACACTGTATTAATTCTCTTCAGTAGTGTGTTAAATATAGTTTTAGGTTATAAAAATTGTTAAAATAGAAACTATGCCATGTAGGATACTTTTTTTTTAAAGAAAAGACTTGCAGCGAGATAGCAGCCACAGGACAGCTAAATCTTTCAGAGAAGAAGAATTTATTGCCCTCTTATCAGAAGAAACTAACTTCTTCCCGCCTCAAAGGCGCTGTTAGGATTAGGAGGAAGAAGTTAACTATGACCAGGCCGAATCCTGTGTTTGAATGGAATTTATGCATCATTCATGAAGTGTATGAATATGCAACAGGCTGTTGTTTTTAAGGGTTAATCCTTTGTTAACAGGTGTCCTTTTTTGGGCTTGTGCTGCCCAGAAAAAGGTACCTGGACGTCCGTAACTCTTTCTTTTTCTTGTCTCATATTGTCTTAATTCAAATTGTCTAAATTATTATTACTCTAATTGTATTATTATTTTTATAACTATTTTATTACTATTAAATCTTTAAAATTTTAAAAAACAAGTGATTAGTGTTTTTCACAATTGGTAGCAGAGGATGGTTAACACACCTCGCTGGTGGTGCTTTAGGAGAGTCAGAGTGGGGAGGCGCTCCCTGCCCGATTTGGCAGCCTCGCTGTTTCCCCTGGAGTGACCGACAGACGCAGGTTACGATCGGTGGACAAAAGGAGGCAATAAAACAAAGAGAAGGGGAAAAAGCTCCCTACAACCGCGGTAATTG